>NC_089993.1:10760826-11067277 GCF_036417845.1 Apteryx mantelli
AATAAGAACTTTTCTATGTTACTTTGCACCTAAAAGAAGTATTATTCATAATTTTTTCCTTTTTCTTTATACACACTTTTAATTTCTAATTACATTCTTATAATATTGAGTTAAATGATATTGTAAAGGATTATGAATGCTGGAGGATATCTGTGAATGATCCCTCTTGCCTTACCTCTTCTAGTCTGTGGCTTTCTTAGCCATATGTTTAATTTAAAGTTAGGATTAATTTTTTTTTTTAATTAACTTTTGGAAACCATTTTCCATTCACAAAGTCTTAAGCAGAGATCCACAGACAACAGTTTCTCTTTAACACTGTGCAACTCTCAGCGATCCTAAGAACATGCAGCACCACCTTTTGGCAGGCTCACAGCAAGAATACTTTTATCTTCATGGAGAGCCAGAAGCTGCAGGCATCCACACAGAACCAAGCGCTAACACAGAACGTGCCCATCATGGTAAAACACTTTCCAGAAATGGGTTCATTGATAACTTAACTTAGTCAAACTTTTCTGTTGGCATACAGATTTGTATAGAGACTTCTTGTACTAGATTCAGTAGATGGAGTTTAATTGACTTCAGCTGACAGGGAATCGGGCTGTTAGGATACAGAGTCCGCAGTACTTTGTTGCAACTTGGGACACACATTTAGCAGCCAATTTCCTGGAGGATGGGAAGGAAGAGCACATCTTGCAGTCTGGGAAGAAGACAGATGGAAGAGAAGTAGAAAGTAGCTCCTATCTTCAGTAGCAGGAGGAGGAGATCCTTTTGCTTTGCCTATTATGGCTATGGAGCAGGCAAGAGTAGCAAGGCAAGCATTTTTTTTTTTTTTCTGCAGCAAATCCAGCGTTACTCAGAACCAGGAACTGTAATAAAGCAGAAGCTTTGAAAGCTTTGAAATCTTCATAGCAGTCAGTAATCACTACGCCCCCCCCCCACTTTTTTTTTTTTTTAAACTTCCTTTTTTTTTCCTCCTCTAAAAGATAAACACAGAAAATACATCCTGGACAAAACAAAGCAGCCTTACTAGGTATTACAAATTATTTCCTCTGTTACTGGCAGACCATAATTTAAAATTCTCTAAGAAACATGACTTTCCAGACTCAGATTTACAGAAGTTCATTATCTCCAAAATATAATATTCAAATTCAAGGTACTTTTATTTCACTAAAGAATGGATTTATTGCAGAAGTTTTCAGCAGGAAGTGTCCTGGAGCCCACAATCCAGACATTAAGTTGTAATAAGATAATTGAAAATAATTGTTTATTTAGCTGTTTGAAATCTCTTATAAATTCATTTGACAGACATAACCTACCTCAGATGCATTGGACTGTAGGCATCTCGCCCTTCTTCCCACAATTCTTATTATACTTGATTCAATTTTATGGTTCTCTAAACTCAGTTCTACTGCTCTATGGCTCAAAACCAAAATTCTTGATTTAATGTGAAGTATCTTTTCAGCTGATCAAAATTTTCAGCTTTTAGAGGAAATACATTGGCTGGCATTTGCCTCTGGTTTTCTCGTCTCAGCTCTGCTTGCTGGATTTTAAGAAATCTGCCTTAACTACATTTGCTTTATAACCTTAAATTACAGCTCTGTAAGGTAGCCTAGGCCCTCCATGTGCTTGCCCCAGCACCTTCCACATTTGCAGTGATTAACCAATACTTTGTTTCTCTCCAAAGCGTTTTTTGATTATTTGTTCCAGAAAAAGTTTTTGGAGATTTCTGATATTTTTGTCTTTTTCATGAAGTAAAATGTTGTGATTCAGGTCTGAAGAGCTGACTTCCATGAGCAAGCAGTTTAGACATCTGCAGGTTTTTCCCCTGCTCCCTAGAATGCAAAGTAACAGTCTCTTTTCTCTGTTTTTGACCAGAAAAAGAAAAAACAAAGATGGAAAAACAAAGAGAGGATGAACTGATTCAGAAAATCCATAAACTGGTACAAAAAAGGGATTTTCTTGTAGATGATGCAGAGGTGGAGAGATTACGGTAAGAGCTAAAAGTAACCGAATTTATTCAGATATTTCACAGGTCTAATTCACACCCACTGGAGTTAGTGACAGAGTTTGCATTAGCATTAACAGGAGAGGATTAATCCTTTAAAACAACTTATCAAGTTAAAAGCCTCTGCCTGGTTCCACAGGAAAAACATTAAATTGCTGCATTTCTGTTTCTCCTTATCCCATAAATGGCTGTCATCATCTCATGACTACAAAGGGTTACGGTCTCTTACTCTCCCACTAGAAAATGACTGGGCATCTACCATTATGAAGAGAAGGATTTTTGCTGCCTGCCAGAGGAGCCTCCTGGCATGGGTAGTAAACATGGGACAGAATTCTACGAAGGGCATATTTGTAGACATCTAAAATCTGCTCTTTTTATACAAAAAATGACCATATTAGTGATTTATTATTACTACTCTCATCCCACCTTTGAGACTACCTGCTGGTCTCAAAAAAGGAGAATGAAATCACTGACACAGCTCTACCTAACCTAAAGCATAAGTGAGTTCAGAATGGTTTCATCTCAGTATCTTAGCCCATGAAAGCAAGCTGCTTACTGAGAAACCTGGGGTCTCCCAAGACAGCTATTTTCCAGTTGTTGCGCTGAGATCCCGACACCCTACAGATAGTCAGGGCTTTGCTATTACTTCCCCTATTTCTGTTTCAACATTAATGCTTCAAGGCTCCTTCAATCCATTTATCCTCAATGACAATATCCATCCGAAAGGGCTTAAATTCTAAGCAGGCAAAGGCTGGGAGAGAAGAAAGCTTGCCAGAGTCCTGCAGCTGATCAGAGAGCTGCTGAAGTCAGCAGCTGGCAAAAAGCCCGAGCTAGTAACAGGATCCAGCGCTCTCAACTGCTAGTTCAGTGTGCGAATCACAAAGACTCAGCAGCAGCCAGACAATACAGCAGCCTGACTGTAGGCCATGCAAAATGTACTGCTATGCAGATGGGAATATATTAGTGCCAATTCACATTCGTAATAAAATCTGGTACCTTTCTTTAAAGCTCTAGCTAATGAAATCTGGTTTTCCTCTACTAAACTGAAATACTTTTTGATCAGTGTGCTCATTGTTAATGTTTAAATAATGAAATAGCAAAGAAACCAACATGGCAGTATCATTATTAGATACAATCAAGGTTAGAAACATGTAATCTTTATTTGGGGCCTAATCCTGTCATCTTCATGCAATCAAAAGTGTACTTGGCTTTGGAAAAAGCTGTAACAGCAAAATACCGTAAGATCCAGTCTTTTACCTAAGTGGGGCCTTTAAAAATAAGAAGTATGGTATCACATACGTATTGATTACTTTGCTTCATTTCCTAGAGGGAGTGTGGTGAAGCACTTGAAAAAACAACTTCAAATAGGTGACACACCATGGTTTAAAATCTGCTGACTAAGGAACATAGCAAACCCCAAACTATCTATGTCACAGAGACAACTGAAGAGCCTTGGGGAAAAATTCTCTTTGAATTCTATGAGGTTTGTTACTAAATTTATTTGGGCCAGTATCTTCTGCTCTAATGAGCAGCAAGATAAGAAGTTTAAAAAAGGCGAAGAAGTGAATTTTCTCCTACTGATTTGATCCGAACTACTCTAGGTTTTACTCTCCCATTTACAGAGAAAGTGTTATTTCTGTCACGGATTTATTTTCCTTTTTTTTCCAGAGAGAAAGAAGAAGACAAGGAGATGGCTGAATTCCTTCGAACCAAGTTAAAACCCTTAGACAAAGCAACACGATCTCCTACCAGTGAGTTCCTAAGCATAATTAAAAAACCCAACAACAACCCCCCCCCCCAAGCCTATGCACCCCCACAAAAAAGCCCCCAGGAACAACAGAAAAAAACTCCCAAAACAGCTGGATAAAAGAAAGGCATTTTCAAAGGCCATGTTGGGCCAGGCACCCCACTCCTGCCAAAGGCTAGCGTAACCTGACTACGTCACACTGAAACAGGATGGTGTGTCAGACCTTGTTTCCAGCCACTTAGAATTTGGTTTCCCAAATACCCTTAATACTGAATCCAAATAATCTAAGGCTGCTTTAAAACTGCTTTGCATGCTTTGAATATGCAAAGTGCATTTGAATATGTATATTGCCACAACCTGCTTTTGTAAGCAGTGGGGTTTATTGTTGCCAACCATATTTTCCCATCTGGTTTCACACAGAATAACTTGAAAAAGCCTCTTAAGATATATGCTAAGATATCTGAAACCAGGTTTGTTTGTTTCACTGCAGGCAAGTGGGAAGTAGAAAAGAGACTTCAAACTTCCACAACTGCCCATAATTTCCTGCATCTTACCAATATAAATTGTTTTTTCAGTCACCTCAACTCAAATGACTTATAATTGATGGGACTGCAAAAACAGTCATTTCTCAGGAACTACAGATTGCATGATCCCTTGATAGCTTTACTTACACGCAGAACAGGCACAGCAGGAGTTCTAACAGTTAACAGACCGATTTTGACCTGTCTCAAATTGAGCTCTTAGGCAAGGAAACAGTCAAATGAGAGCAGTGTCCTTCTTGGAAGGTACAGTAGTTCTACTAGATGAAAAAATTCATATCCAAACACGCTGTTGCTTTGTACTGATCTGGTCTTGCTAAAGAGTTTCTAGAGGGATGTGGAATGACTGAAATTCAAGCACAAGGTTGATGGAGATATTTTAAAGTGCACCACTAATTATTTATACCCTTTAGTCACAGGGAGCATGACTCATTTCCCTTGTTAGTTTACTTCATGTCATTGCTTTTATACACTTATTTTAAATGCAGTGTTAGTGATAAAGATTCCTTTCACCCTGAAAAACCTTTACATCTTGTTCTACTAATTAGGACATCCAAGGTCATGAGAGAATAAACTCTAGCAATATTCTTTTTCATCCTTAACTCCTTAATAAGTGGGTTTTAAACACAATAAGCTTTCTGTGGAAGGACCTGTTATCTGACCCTGCAGCTGTGAACTAGGGCACCTGAATTGAGAATGGTGCAAGAAATTTACATCCCAGTAAGATGTACAGATTCTCTAGGCTCTTGTAATACTCTCAACCTGAAAAGATAAGTCTTCCTGAGCACTTTGAATCCACCCACCTTGGTTTCTACCAAACTCTTAGATATATTGTTCAAACTGTCATTAAAAAGTTTCTGGAAGAAAGGCTTGTATTCTTGGTGTAAGCCAGATGTAGGTAGAAATAGTTTGAACTAGCCTTGGTTTTAATGATGTCCTGTTTTGAAATTTGCAGGTACCCCAGCAGAAAAGAAGGCAGAACCTCCTCCAAGCAAGCCCACCATTGCCAAGGCAGGATTGGCTATTATTAAAGATTGCTGTGGGGCCACACAATGCAGCATCATGTAGCTCTGGGCTCTCTGCCATATCTGTCTTCTTTTCAGATATTTTCATTGAATGAAACTGTAGGGTGAGGGGATTTAACAGCATCCTGATAACTGAAACAAGAGCAACTGTGATACAACAGTAATACATGGACTGTATTGATGGCAGGTTCTTCGCTGTTGCATGGATCACTCAATGCGCATGCCTAAAAACAAAAGAAACCTATATAGTGGCTATCCAGTGACCAGAAAAGATCTGTCATAGAGATGACAAAAAACACCCAGTGATAAAAGTGAGTGAGAAAAGGGCACATTTCACCAAGTAAGATGTAAAACAGCAATTTTAAAAGGTCATCACTTTGTAAGAATTTGTTATACACTTTTTCCCCTTTGCAAACAGCACTCAGACATTTGCTGGAATATCCCATTTTGGCTACTTTTCAAAACAAAAGCCACAAGTAGTGATGCTGTATATAGTGCAACCAATAGATGAAGCAAATTTAGAATAACTGATGTTGCATACAAAATATTTATCAAACTAGCGTGATATTCAACTACTTTGCTGTAGAGTTTCACTTCCAATCTTCCTAAAGAATGAATATCAGTGACAAGGATGCTGCAAGTGGATATAGCTTTTATGTCCCATATTACTTCTGAATTACCCAATTCAAGTAAATATTGCTTGCACTAGGGAAAAATAAGTCTCTGGTAAAGCTTTAGCAAGCACAGCTACAGTAATTTGCAAATATGTGATGCACTCCAAAGCTACATCATATATTTCTCTTGTAGATCTCCACCTCGCATGCAGTCAGAGGTTAACACCCAGAAAGTGTTGTCAGCTATTAAAACAACACTTACACGCTGTGTGAGACTGTATCACTGGTAGGTTGCTGGAAGAAGGGAAGAAAACATGGACACAGAAAAAAGTTAACAAACTGTAGCACTTAGAACAACTATCAATCACATATTTAATGACTGTGAGAAATATAAGCTATCAAGCATAGGAAGACACTAGCCACGCAAATGAACCACAAGACAAGTATAATAAATATGAAAGTAGGTATCTGTGGTAGGAAAAAGGTCACCGTCTACACAAAGTGGGTTTAAAACTAAGGGAAACACAGTTACCTGTGTTTCACCATTTAACGCATTTCTGGTCTCTGTGCAGATTAAGTCTTGTCAAATCCAATATCTTTATATTAGCTGTCAGTAGGTGGTATGTCTATGTGATGGTATTCCATATAAATGTGTTGTGATGGGTGTAAAGAGTAAATAAATGAACATGATTTAATGCGAAAACAATCTCAGGCTTAGAAATAAACAGATAGCAAAAAGTTCCTAAAAAAGAGTTTTCCAAGAGGACCTTCCATTTTCTGAAGGCAGCTAAGTGAAATGTGCACTTATATACAAAAAAACCCACAGTTATTGGGGGGAGGGGAAAGGAGGGGATATCAGTATAAACACCAGAGTTACCCAAAAAAGGATGAACAGTAATAATTTTTAAAGAGTACCTTGTTAAGGTTCAAGGAGATAGACATCTCAAGTAAATCAGAGTATTCTTGTACAAAATACAAATCCATAACACAGGACTGATCCAGTGACGAGCATTCTCCAGAATCATTTGTTTCAGTATTGCACACACACTTGAGAAAGGACCTGTCACTGCAAGTTCCCTAGGGCTCCAGGATCAAGGAAGAGAAAATAGGAAGCTCTCCCCCAAGACATGAAGCACTTTGAATACTTTGACCAAAGATGAAGGAAAAAGGACAAAATATATATCCAAAGGCTGGACAGACATATACAGCTATTGCATCCTTGCTGAGACAGACCTTCACTTTTAGTTCTGTAGCTGTTACCATCTGCTGTACCTGGTACAGGTTGGACAGTGTATAGCACCTACATATATTAACAGGGTTATAAGGAAAACTGCATAGCTTTTAAGGGAGAATGCAAACTGGAGGGGAAGAAGTGCCCACTGGCTTCTGGACAATTTAAACAGCCTCTTGAATTTGCTGGTGTCCAGTTAAGACATCAAGAATTATTAGTATCTTAAGATGCAGATGTTAGATGTCATTAACAAAGGCAAAGTGAAACAGCAGTTAGGAAAAAAACCTGTTGCGAAACACCGAACTTAAGCCTCTGGAGGGTCAGCTATTATGGCCAAGTAGTGTGAGTGCCTATAAATAAGGAAAGATCTAAAGTCTCTTGGGAAGAAAAGAGAAATCAGTGGAGTTTCACCAGTAGAATGTAGGCTGGGATGAAAAGTTTCACCAACAGAAAATGGAGATAGACATTTCTGGGATTCAGCACTCATGACTAGGCTACAGAGTCCCCTCCCTTAATTAAAATGGAGAAGAAAAAGCACAGCAAGTATGAATATGTAACATTCGTATACAGTTAGCACTGGCAGCCAGTGCCCCAAAGGGAACTGATCTACAGCAATATTAATCTGATCCGTTTTCAGAACCTCTAGCCTGGCCGAGCTGAAAGGGTTTTTTTGTGTTTTGTTTTGAATTAGCAAACTCTTCAGTTCTTTTTGGGCAGGTTTAAGCAACTTGCCCAAAAGGAACCACTGGTTCCTTTTGAAGGGGAGTCAGTGACACTGCTTAGCCATAAAGCCCAGGATTTGTTAGACTGAGGTCAGAGTCTCATGTGTGTTCAATGCTGGCTTAACTTTGTCCATCCAGAACACAGCAAGGCCCTTATGTTTTACTTCAAAAACAATAGCTGTAATTAAAGAAGTGAAACTTATGAAGAAATTAAGTGTGTGAAAGTCTTAGTCCTTTTCTTTGAAAACCCAACTAAAATATTGAGTATTCCCAAATACAATGAGGGACTTTAAATTCCCTGATCCTATGAACATCAGTAAGCAGTCTGAAGGCTAAAACCCTACCGAGAGGGCACAGTATACAACCCACATTTGAGAAAGTGGTAAAGTCAGCAGAAAAATCTCAGCCAAATATTTAGGTGGCTACATTGAACAACCGGCATCATCTCAGCAGACCCGATTTTCAGATGTCTGTTACTGTCTGCAAACAGGGACACTGCTCAACTGAAGCACCCAAAATTGCTTCTGGAAATCCTGGCTGTTAACCACTGTCTGAATCAAGCCAGAAAGCAAGGCAGCAGAAAACAAAAGGAATTTTAAGGTGGATTTAATAAACTGTTTTCTCTAATGAAGTGGTTGGGACAGGTACACATGGCTATATTCTGTCAAGGATCTTGGTCCCCAGAGAAAAAACAAGAGTGCTGATCTGCTATTTGTACTGATCGCTCTCATTCTACCAGCACATAGCTCTAATTGTACCTTCCTCTAAGCCTACCGAATCTCTTCAGCAAAGTAAAATTCAACATATTTCCAAATAAAATAAGCTGCTGTGTCATACTAAGCATTTGTTGTTTTTTCCTGTTACTAAAAAAAAGAGTGGTTGTGGAGTAGAGCAGGATGCAAGTGTCTTGTGCAGCTGTACCTTTCAAGAGTAGGGTTATTACTCTGCAAGGAAGGAACAATTTGGTAAATTAGTGATGCTACTACAATAAAAATGAAGGATTTCGACAATGAAAAGAAAAACAATCATAGAATTTCTCCAATTGCACCCCACAGAAATCAAACCAATCAAACCAAAATAACAGTCGCATGATTCTCCTAGACAACTCTGTAACGTCACTACAACCCAGAGCAGTGCAGAGATCAGAAGCGTTCGCAGCGCTGCATAGGGAAGATAAAGGTCTTGACATACCTGAGCACTGTTCCAAGAATTTTTTTTTTTTTTAAACTGAATTCAAGACCATTCTGAGACAGCCTGACAGCAAAAACCTGGCCCTGCTAAGCATCTTTTTGAGAGTCAAGTAAAACACATTGCCAAGCGAGAATGCTTTTAACAGCAGTAAGTAGTCTCTGGACTGCCTGGTCTGCACACCAGTGGTGGATTACAGGGGCTGCCTGTAGTGCCGGGCTCTGGAGACTCCCTCGAACCAGATACCTGGAGGTCTTAAAAATGCCTATGTGGCCACATACAGGGAGCGAGCGGGAAGCAAGGGCATCCAGGGCCAGGGCCCATGTTGCTTCTTTGCTCTCACTGCCTCAAGCTTCCTGCTGCAGGAAACAAATATGCACATGAAATTAAAGTTTGCCTTAAGAAAGTTGTGGTGTTTCAAGTGAACTAAAGGAATATCTAACAGCAATGGCATTCAAACCATTTAGACATGGCCCTGCAGCCACCTGAGGAATGACAAATCAAAAATCAACAACAGACAGGAGATTGTATTGATTGTAGCCAGGGGACCACAAGTTACCAACGTCGCATTAACCAAAAGCTCTTTCATGAAAGCCCTTCTCTGCTCCCCTCGCCCCCAACGAACAGAACTTTATGTATTTTCACAAATACAGTTCAAAGACCAGTGTTGAGCCCTGCTTGTCTGCAGGCTGAAATGCAAGGCTGCAAAAGATAGTTAGGGGATGGCTGCATCTTTTTGTGGTAAAGAGTTCCCCTTGCTTTGCGTGTGTGGTGGTCACAAGTTCACAGGCAGTTCAGGCTTTCTGACACTTTATGTCCTCCTACGCAGAGATAAGAGCCTGCTCGTTTCACTCCTACATAAAACAACTGAAGATTTCTTTATGCTCAAACATATATAATAACATCTGTGCTTGAAAAATCAAGTGCCAGCAGGCCACTGCCAGACCCTCACATTTCAGGAGTGGGGTGAAGAGAGGTAAGGCAGCTTTTCGCCCATCTTGTCCTTAACAAGGAAAGGCCAACTCCCATTCACACTACAGACCTGTAGGTGTTCCCAAGCAGGTCGAAGTCCAAGCCGCTCTTCCAGAGTAGGCGCATGTTACTGAAGTGGGCGCAGGCCTACTCTGCCCAGTAAAAATGCTACCAGCATTACCAAGGTGCGTCATGTTGCACATACTCATGTCACGCCTGGGAACAGCCAGGCAGGCAGCCAGCTTTGGGACAGCAACGTATCACTTTAACCCCAAAACTCTTGCCCTTCTCTCCATGCGGATATGACACTCTGCAGGGGATTGAGAGAACATCTCAGTCCCTAGGCCTGGATCCAGACAGCCTGGGCAACAGCTCAGTCTTGGAGCTAAATATGTAAGAGAAATACTACTGCTAGGCTCTTACATTTAGGCTTGGATCCTTTACAGCATTACTAGTTTCTTAACTTGAGGCAGCCTTCTGCAGTTATACTACATTTGGGGTCGAACTAGCTGCAATAAGACACCAAGAGATATTTAACAATGGATACCTAGAAAGTAAAGCTCATCAGCTGCAGAAATCGGTGCATTATAATGTTAGGCTGGATGCTGTAATGGATTAGGCTTGCAAACATACTTTGTCATGTTTGCAATTCAATGCTAACAGCTAACAGCTAAATAGAGAACTGCCAACTGAGGAATTTCTAGTTATAAGAATACAGATCTTACGCACCATAAATGGCTACAAATAGTAACAGCAAGACGTTTAGCTTCACTTGTGTCTCCACTTGCCAAAAACCACTAAGAATTCCATTGACAGGGGATATGTGCTTTGTTTTCCCAACAGAAAAATCCTAGGAACTGCACTGAATGGACCTTTCAAGACAATTATGTGTGATTGGATTTGAAGTGCACAACAAAGTTTCTACCCTTAATGCTAGCATTAGTATTGCAGCTCTCCTGAGCGCTCCTCCATCACATTACTATCTGCTTATGCACCTTTCAGGCCAGAACTCCCTGGACAAAACCCAGCTTTGTTTCACCAGGCAAACAACGCTGCTCTAATCAAGTGCCATTAAGTGCAGAGCTCCCTAGCTACTTATAGCTATAATCTGTAACTACCACACAATAAACCTAACTGATAAAACCTTACAGCCCTCAATCAACTTACTTATATTAAATAAAAGCAGGTCCACAGAGAGATTATAGAGAGGGCACAAGATTATCTGATGAACTACAGCTACCACAGGAACTGTGGAGCACATTCCTCCTGAAACATGAGACAGCAATATCTTCATTAGCAAAAGCACCAAGGAAGCAGCAGAGCAAGCTGTATTGAGATTTACAAATAGTTATTTTAAAATGAAGTATTAACCAAATGAAAAAGAGCCCACTCACTCCTGGGGGCTATGAAGGGGATGGCAGATTTGAAATTCTTACAATCGTGCACTTGTTTCTCACGCACGTTTGCACTCATAGATGGTAATGCATATACACATCGAGAGAGCCCACACAAATACATCTTCTCAGTTGGCAAAACAAACAGCTTTCTACCTGCAGACGCCTTCCCTTTCAGGGGCTGAGGTAGCATCTTGAACCTGTGGGCCCACCATCATCAATGTCAGCCCACCACTGTCTCAGTAAGGAGCAGCTCAGTGTGCTCCAAGGCAGTACATGGCTGCCACCAGGTTCTGCACCAGTTAGAAGAATATAACATATCAGTATGTTTTGGCAGGAGATTTACCCTTAGAGATCATTTACCCACCTGAAAAAGTTAAAAGGGGGCAAAGATGGGTCCTCAGAAAGCAAGGGCAGAATCCTAGGGGAGGGTGGGTGTTCTTGACTCCACCATGGTCCGGAGGCCTTTGGTCTGCCGCACAAGCCTGATTGATGGCAAGTGCCACAAGGCACAAAGACCGTAACAGAGCGCAACTCTTGCGGCTGGTGTCCTGCACCATCCAGGAGAACACACGGCATGCCCAGGACACAGGGACAGTGTTGAGTCTGTTACCGTAAGGACTGCACAGAGCTGGAAGGTTTGTGCAACCTCCATCCATTCCCACCATGGTCCTTGTGGCATGCAGGCACATTTTGGTGCCCGCACCTTGTCTCATGCTGCTCCCTGCGTAGCTGGGGAGGCTGCACACAACAGACCTGCAGGGTCTAGCCCAGAGCTAAGGGAATAGTTGCCAGCCTGTTGAGCACCCTAGTTTAGAGCTTGGGCTTCCTCCAAAAATTCTGCTTCAGGTAAATTGCAGAGTTGTTTAAGAAAGCTCAAAGCCAGCAGAGGTGATTACAGCTAATCCTAAACTTCCCGTGAGCTAATTACCTCATCCCACCTACACCTATAAACAAAGTATTATTTACTGGTAGTTCTCAGCATGCAAAATAGGTTTCCTGCCTAAACTCTGTACGCCTTTTGAATCCAATAGGTGAAAGGCTGGTGCGAGATTTTTGTGCCCACAGCATGATATATGGTCATGCTTTGAGAGCCATGTACCATCTAAATGCTGAAATGCCTAAAGCTTTATGGTGTTCTGTACTCCAGCGGCACTGCACAAAGGGGGAGATAAGTCAGTACAGCATTACTGGATGTGCCATATACTAAG
Organism: Apteryx mantelli; assembly: GCF_036417845.1. Taxonomy (NCBI): domain Eukaryota; kingdom Metazoa; phylum Chordata; class Aves; order Apterygiformes; family Apterygidae; genus Apteryx; species Apteryx mantelli. Next base: position 10,773,475 of record NC_089993.1, read on the forward strand.
TAGAATAGCTTTTGGCAGTAATACAGGCTCCAAAGCTCTCAGGGTGACATGAGTAAGAGTCAGCTCAAAAAAAGTTGCAACAGCTGTTTCTCACCTTCCTTCCCTCTTGCTGAGTAACTGCAAGCTTATTTCTGGCATAAGGTCACAGCTCACAAGCTGCTTTGCTTTTGAGCTGGCAAAGGCTGCTCTACAGACTCCTAAACAGGCGTGCGAGGTTGGGTGATAATCCCCCCAAAATCCTGCCTGAAAATATTTTGAAGACTTTTGCTTAAGGACTATCAAGCTCAAAAGACCACAGAGATCATTTCCAAAGAGGTCACCTCTATCCTCATGAGTTAGAGGAACACTCCAGGACTTCTACTGTTTGTCCCAGGACTCAGAACAGTCCCCTATAACATACAGTACAGGGCTAAGCACCTGAAGTGTAGGCCTGCTTTTATGCCTTGTCTACACTTCACAGACCATCTGTAAGGGTAGGAAGATCATCGTGGTGCAAAAAACACCTAGCTTTACTTTTTAGGTGGCCAAAGGTCTTAGTAAGGGCAAGGAATTTCCAAAGCTGTCATCCTGCCGCTGCACAGTTACTCTTCCTACAGACACTGCCTATACTTTGAACAAAGTGCAGGATAGCTTGGAAATCCTGCAGGGTATTGGCCCTTCAAGATACTGATCACAGGCTTTTAGAGACCTCATTTTCAGGAAGTCTTCCTATTCATCCTCCTATGCCTTTATCATTCCATCCTAGCTTTTCGTAACCTCTGAGAATATCCTGGAAATTTCCACATACTTATCATATCCCACCCTGACACTTTTTTTTTTTTTTTAAATTTCAGAGAAAATATGAAGGCAATCTCTGGTTACAGGGCTATCACTAATTGTTCCTCACCCTCCCTTCCCACAGCTTTATTGCTTTTCTGTGAATTCCCTTCACATATTAATGTTTATCCTACTCTTCAGGCAAGATTAAATTATTTACCTGCAGTCAGGTATGGTGCCTAGGTCTCACTGCAGAGTATCATCTTCTCTATCCCAACTCTGTTGGTGACAACCTTGAGTCCTCATTGCAGAATCCTGGCCTAATACTTGAGCTTAAAGTTGAGAGGTCTTCAAACACACCGACCTGCACTGAGATCCTCTCAAAGGACTCTCCCTCTAAGCACAACCAGTACTGTCACGCTTCTTCTCTCAAGCTGCAACTGCTTACAGTCAACCTATATAATCAAGTGCTTAGGGGGAAAAACAAATGCAACACTGTCAGTGGCAAATAACCAGAAGAGGAAAAACAAAAAACAAAACAAAACAAGAAAAAAATCTTTTGCTTAAATAGGCATTTTAGACACAAGGGAGCTAGGAATAGGCTAGGACTAGAGGAACATCTAGAAAAGGTTCTGAGCTGATCAGATAGAAGCATTTCTTATTCTACAAAAAGCGCTCAGAAACAATACCTTAACGTGGCATCTCAGCATTTTCTGACAGAATGGTGTTCCCAGCTATTTGCATCCATGAAGTATCAGTGTTTCCTGTAACATACGTGCAGCATTACAAAGCAATTTAACAAGTCACTTGAATTTAGAAGCATCCTTCTCCTTTTCTACATCCATATAACATTAAGTAAAAAACCCCAGTTCATATTTCAAAAGGAATGCTACATTAAAAGTGATGCTCTGACACATGCTGGAAGAGTACAGACATTGTATCATATTGTCCTCTGACCAACATCAGCTAAACTATGGGAAAATATCAGAAAGGTCTCTAGATATCTCAGTTGTTCTGTTACATACATCCACTGTAGGACATTGTATTACATATTTATGAAAAGTTGACTTTAAAGTACATTAGCATCTGCCTTTCTATGGTCACATAGATTGAACAGGTATCACTTCAGTCAAGCTTTGAATGAGAAGTCACTTAAAGCAAAGACCCCTGGTTTTCAGAGGCACAAAAATGATCAAGTATCCAGATTGCAAAAGGGTTGGCTGCAGAGACACTTCACGGATTAAAAAAAAAAAAGTAACATGCAAAAAATTAAGTTACAATTAAAAGGAAGCCATCACTCCCACAGACTGATATCAGTCAGATTTTAACTGGTCAGCTTTTTCTATAAAGGGGTACCTAAGCTAGGCAAGGCCATACAATTCAACTTTTCTCCCCCTCTCAAAGCCATAAGTCTAAGGTACAGAAAGCAATCTGTCATTTGGCTGTGTCCAAAACCAAAGTCAGCCTGCTGTATAGAAAGATGACTTTCTTGCCAATTTCTCCCTCATGGCAAAAATTGGCTTTCTCCAAAGTAAGCCTTTTGTCAGCTCTTCTTTTCAGCAGCTTGCACCCTAAGCCACCACGCTATGACATGCTCTGCTCTCTCCGATAGGCATGCTTCCTATCGGCATTACTCAACATCACACCTAAAACCATCAACTAAATAAGTCACTTTCCCACTTCTCTTCTCTACTTGCAACTCTGTCATCATGCTTAAGTCTTTCTCCTTGTTGTGCTGCTTTTTTTAAAGTTGCAGTTAATAGAAACATGAGTTAAACTATGCAATTATATTCTATTCTGTTATAATACCCAAGACAGACAAAACAAACCATTTCCCTTTTGAAAAATCAGGTTGTTTTTATTGTGACTGTTAAATAATTTACTTAAAAAGAAGGGAATGTTCAAAGCAAGATAATGAAAGAACAATTAAAATCAAACTCATATTCTGAAGTTCATCACACATTAGGTGATATGAGGGTTTTTATTTGTATGCACACCTAAAACATTCACAACTACCAAGAGAATTACAAAGCAGTGACTGTACAGTTGTTGGTTTTTTCTGTTTGTTTGTTTTAACTGCTATAGGAAGTTTTTAGAAATTGCTTGCCCCTCAGTTTAAAACAAGTTTAAGTAGTTACTTTGAAATTGTTGACTGAACAATCAAATATTCTGCAAGGCCAAGTGAGCACTTACCTCTGGCAGACCTGGCATCATTTACTCTAGCAGACAGTCCTACTTAACAGTTACATTAAATGAGAATATGTCAGACTACAAAAAGATCATAAGTAGCTCTTCCAGCTCTTTACTTTTTTCCCATAAAGCTGTGAGATGACAGAACAGTCCAATTTAATTGCAGATTTTTTGAATTATTTTTTATTTTTAGATTCAAAAGTAAAATTCAAAGCACTCACTAGTAAAGCTGCAAAGTAACTTGGGTACCAAACCCATAGCCACTGGATAATCACCATCTTCAACAATCTTAAAAACAATGCTATCTTATCCCAAAGGTGACTGGTCAACTATATTGTACAGTAATGCTCCATCCAGATTAAATCACATCAATTTTAACATTTCATAGTGAGACTAAAACTCAAGAGAAACTCCTTTTATTTCCATGTTTTCCATTTACACCTCTTTCTCCATTTCTCTTCTCTTTAGGACAAGAAGTAGTACAGTTTCCTTCTGAAAGACACCCTAAATGGTGTTGTATGAAGAGCGGTAAGAGATACCAAGAGCTGCAAAAAATTGAAGAAACCCTCACATTCTCCAGAATTGCAGGTTATGGTTTCATGGCTTTTCTTTTGTCTTTGTAAAATCCAGAAATTTAGCTCTCTGCTCTGCCTGGATGACTAAACTTCATGCGAGTGACAGAAAAAGTTAGGATTCTAGGACAATTTTTTCAGCTCTTCAGAAAAGGACAAGAGTTATGCTTGCTTGAAAATTTTATTGACACAACTGTTTGGTCCCAACACACAAAACAGCACTTGAGCCACAAAAGAAAGTGTCCAAACAAAGTAGACAGCTAAGAAAAGATTTTTTTTTTTTCTCCCTCCCACCCCAAGAAAAAGATGTGCATAAATTGAGGGCTTCAGTGACATTTTTTTTTTAAACAGACATAAATTTGAAGTAGCACATTAAATTGTTAAATTAAAGAATTTCATGGTTGCAATGCTTTTAAATCTGTAAGTCACATCATTCATTTAACCCTTTGGATAAAAAAATATATTGCAATTCAATTGGCTATTTTGTTACACTATGAACACAACTTCTCAAAAGTTTTATTCTATTACTTTCAAACAGCGATTTCATCAGAATCACACATGAATCCAGATATGCCGACCTCCAGAAATGGTATAACCTCCACACTCACTTTGACAAATACCATTTTTTCCTCTGTAGCCTCAAAAACCTGGTTTTCTTTAGTCCTCTGGATGACTCGTAACTGCATCTCATGAAAATACAGTTTCAGGTTGGTCTTTTTTCCCAATGCATGCTCTTCTGAAAAAGATCTAAGTGATCAGTATTAACCATATCATACTTAAATAAGGTGAAAGCAGATGTTCTTACATTAACTCATTAAAAGCATTCTAAGAAAGCTTACGTCTATACTTCACTTTCTATAGCAGTATGTCTGTAGAGGTTTACTAAGGACTCAAATACTGTGCCATAATGCTCAGAAAAACTTCCAAGTGTTTCTCTGCATTCATAATGGCTATAAGTTTACTCCTGGTAATACTGGGCTAAGTTTAAAAGATTTTATAACAAAAATCTGTCTAGTAAAATTCTGTCTATAGCCATTATTCAGTGGCATTTCCTGTTGTCGGCTAAGGCATTAGAGCCCACTTTCCCTCGCTTGCATATTACAACAGAATCTGTCTAAAACATCCCTGTTGGCCAGTGGAAAACCTCTGGTATAGGTTCTTTCATTACTACGAGCAATTTATTTGCTGCCTGGCAAATACAACCCATTGTAAATGCCACGGTTACCCAAAATGGGTATAAAGTCTCATTCACTGGACGTTTCTGCTAACTAGAGTTAAGGTCCTCCGCTAACTTAACCTCTCTTCCAAGGCTGGCCCTTTCAAAGGCCGACACAGGATACCACAAATTGAAAAAAAAGCTTCCAACACTAGAAGTAAATTTTAGAATAAAAACAGACACAGTTAAAAGACAGCACATCAAAGAATAAGCTTCCCATTTACTGAACATGCTTAAAAAATACAAAACAAGGTTAAGCAGAACAACCTTAGCATTTCCACATGTAGCTAGAACTTTCCTTACAAGTGGAAATAGCATCAGTACTTTCCGTCACAAAACATTTTTATAAGACCTGCTCCATTATCCATAATTTATGCATTAAATGCATATTTTAGAAATATCAGAATCTTTCTAACTTCATTTCTAGACACAATAAAAATGCGTGTCTGTATCTTAAACTCATGACACCAAGACAGTCTTTTTTTCCTTAACCAAATCCATGCCAGACTGGAACTAAACATAAAAGGGAAGCTTAAAACATTAATGTCCTAGAAAGCTCCTAAATGGAACTGAAAGCTACAGAAAACATTTAAAACAAGTTTTGCAAAAAACCCACATAATCCTCTACAGACATCTTTACACAAAAGAATTGACTATGCAGTTACAAGTCATCTGAAGGGGCAGAAAACAAGTTTCTCCTCTGTAGTACAATCAACTCCCTCACTCTTGTCATTTCAGTTCAGCAAGTTAAAATTTCTCAACAGGCTTTTGAAAGACAGATCATGCATTTTATTTATACTGTCTGAAACAATACCAGTAAGCAACAGCCTATAGAATATAATATGCTACATGTATGATTACACCACCAACAAGGCTTAAGGAAAATAAAATCTGTCCCATTTCAGTTGAATTTATATTTTGCTTTTACTGAACACACATTTGTTTATGAAAAAAACTGTAAAATTTAAGAATAATTTAATGAATGCTGGAATTTTTTTTTCTTTTCAAAATAATAGAAAAAGTTCTGCTCTGCTGACAGGTGTGTTCAGTGTAAAAGGAACAAAATCTTCACAGAATACATCTAAATACAAATTAATTCTTCTAGGCCTTTCATTAAAATATGTAGGGGCTAGCAGATAGCTTTATTTTGTGCAGAGTCCAAAGGTACTTGTCTTTCACACTAGAAGAAAGAGTTAAAGCTTGGTTACAGGTGCAAGTGAAAAATTTGCTGCCAATTTCACCTTGTTTTTGTGTTGCTTTTTGGCTGGGCTGTCCATTGCTTCCTTGGTTAGCTGGGTTTCAGAGGACTGACAGGGAGGCACTGAAGTATTCTCTGTGGCACTCGATACCACAGAACCAGAAGGCAGTTTTTCTTGAGCTGTGGTAACAATTCTTTGTTTTTCTTCTTCTGTTAAAATCATCATCTCTAAAATAAGTAAGACAACTCAATTTATAGATGCTCTGTTCTCAAAAAAAATTTTTTTTCTCTGGTAACATGCAATAAGACATTTAAGAAGAATGTCAGTCTGATCTGAAACCAGAACGTGCATTATGTTCACCTCTGCAGCTGATCTGATGTTTACTTTTGGCTCTACTTTACCTTATCATGTACTATTTAGTAGGTTTAATTTAATTCTCATGCATTAAGCCTCTCAGTGCTGAACATAAAGTAGTATGAAATTTCTGTGGTGAAAAGGTTGCTACAGGCTGGCAAGATGCAGGTTTAGTGGTGGATGAGGTTATGCCTCTAGAGTTCACCACAGAGAATCACTGCCAGGTAATTATTGTCAGTACTCAAGAGCTTCCGGTGGAGGCCACCTGCATTGCCAACACACCTCCACTGTACTATAAAATTATTATTTTTTAAATAGAATTTTATAAATCAACCACTTGTTTGATGCTCTGTTTTCTAGATCATGAGAGTTATCATCCATAACTAGTACTATGCAGGCAAGCAAACCCTTACCAGAGAGGGGTGCAGGTCGTTCCTCAAACTGAATGAGGTCAGCAGACTCGAGAACCACTGGATCAGGTCTCAGTTGTGGGGAAGGTAGGCAGGAAGGAACTGGCTCACACAAGAGGTCAACAGGAGATGTATTTGTGAGGCAAAGAAGTTCTTGCTCAGTTTGGCTAGAAACTACAAAAATAAGGGAACATCTTTCAAAGTATCTGCAAGTGTGAAGGTGTCACTATTTCAGACCAGGTAAGCGCCAAGTCTTCAGACATGACTAAGGATTTAAGAGCTATGGCAGAATTAAATTACTAATATTAAACTAATTTAATGTTAATCAATCTCAGATTCACGTAAGAGTCACTTTGCTGAGATCAAGAACATCTAACCAAAAAAACTACAATACAGCAGAAAAAGCAAAACTATTCCAACCTATTGCTTGCCTGAGCTAGTATATCCTCATATTAAAACCTGATGTTTGCCAAACTTGACCAACAGAGGAAGAGCTGAAGTAGCATGTTCTACAGGAATAGCCTTTGACAGAGAAGAGCCAGTTACCGGACAACTCGCTCATATACGTACCAAGACCCTATCAGCTATTTACCTACCAATTAACACTTTTACTCATGTGTGAAAATTAAGCTGAAAGTTTCAAAATAGAAGTGACTTGCCCTTACTAAGGGGGACAGTCTTTGACTTCTGAAATAATGCCTCAAGAACTATTTCATAAGTTTGCTGACCTGGAGACAACAAAAGAATTGGAGACCACAGCAAGGTATGTACTATGAGGTCATCATTTCCCAGTTATTCCTATCTGAAGACAGATTTATACTAGTTATCATTATTATCAGCAAATTTATGAGCAACAAACAGGCTATTTGGTTGCATATCACACACACAAAGTACTATTCTCATCAGAAGATGGAAACAAATATTCCTAGCACAATACCCTACTGACCATCTCTCCTCATTAGCTTTATGCATACAAACTTCAATTTCCCCTACACAATCAATGGGAAACAATATTCTCATGGCTATATATATATATGTGTGTGTGTGTGTGTGTGTGCGCGTATATATATATATGCACATATATACACACACACTGACAGCTGAGGACAACAAACGCCCTTTTCAAGGGCTACATGCCTAACTATATACCCTGGAAAAAGTTTAACAGCTTTCAAGCCATGAAGCACATCTCCAGAAGTTCAGATTAACCAACTCACACAGCTTTCCCCATGCTGCTTTGCTTACTGCTTATTTCCCCAAAGAGCAAATAGATTTATTATACAAATCAATTTTGCATTACCATTGCTAGGTGTTCCTAGACTTAATTCCATTGATGAAGTGGATCCTGGAATCTCCATAATATGTCCATTATGGTCAGCAAGCTGATTTCCATGATCATCCACATGATCAGCAGGGGGAAAACTGGGTGAGCTAAAACGAGCTACAAAAAGGCAAGTTCATTTGGTTCATTTACCAAAGTCACCTCAGAAAAGAAAGGAAAAACAAACAAACAAACAACAACAAAAAAACCCCACCACAACACTTTTAGGATACTAGATCAAAATTGAACTGGCTTACTTTTCATGTCATTCTTTAGTACCACAATTCTCTTATGGCCGTGTCCTTTAATCCAGACCACCTACAGAGGGGAAAAAAAAGCCTAATTAGTAACAGCACACTAGCCTCAAAGCCTAAAGCAGCCTCCTCACTGCCTTTCATCCAGCCTAGCACTGGCACTCTAGAAGTATACCAAATCATGTTGCTAATTGGTATTATATCACCAATTAAAAGTTTTGTCTCAAACAAGAATTGATGCCTAAGACAAAGCATAGGTCTAGCGATTTTACTAACTTTGTATGTTTAAACATAAAATTGCAGAATTCCATTTTGTTACTTTCCAGAAAGATTAGTTTACTTAAGGAAAAGCTTATAGCCATAAATTGGGTCACAGAATTATCCTAGTTTTTAATGCATCTGGATGACAACAAGATGCCATAGCAAAACTTTGCTTCTGCCAAGGGCCCACAGCTCCTCGCTCCAGGAACCACTCTACCCTGAACAAAGTGAAGCTTCAACATTGTACAGGGGTTCTTAAAATAAATAAATAAATAAAATTGGTTACCTCACTTGATAAAAATGCCAAGGCTGTTCATGCCCTCACAAGGAATAGTTCTTAAGCAAGATTTGGTCAAAACATAAGAGGGAGAAAATATTACTTTGTTTTTGTTACTATGCAGTCTAGACTTCTCAGAAGCATCTACTAAAAATACAACTGGTAAAATCTCTCTTTAGAGGGGGTAATTATTCCAGTAATTCATACTATCAGAAACTTCAGTAGTGTAACTATTTTCAATCCATGCAGAAATCTCTGAAATCTCAGCATAATTTTTCAGTAATAGAATTCTTCACACCTGTGGAATTGCTCCCAAGAGCTCTTCTAGATTATTGCACCCATATGCTTTAGGCTGTAGCACTTCTCCTGTGTATTTGCTATATGCTACTGGGAACTCGTGAAGAAAAATCTGCTGATAATGGTATGTGTGAAGCAAGGACCTTACATTCTTTGCAAACATATACAGATTTGTAAGCTTCACATATTCTTCTGCTGCACTATTGGTAAAAACCTGTATTAAAAAAAAAAGGAGAGAGACAATGAATTAGAGTGCATCCTCTAGTCACAATATCTTTCAAGATATGAGACAAATAAAAACATGCCTTAAGAGGAAAAAAAAACCACCCAAACCCCCATCCCCCCATCCCCCCCCCCAAAAAAAGGCTTTATACCTCAACCAAATAAGGCAGACTTTTCAGGAGTTCAGTTAAGGTCATAAATCCATATTCGCACGGATTAAGAGAAGTACTGTGGATTGTTTCATAATGCCTTTTGAGCTGGTCAACAGAGAGAAAGGATGTTCCATCCCAAGACATTAACAAAACTAGTAACTGGGCAGTCAGAGTCCGCAGAGACTTTCTATTTATCAGCTGAATCTGTTTGCCAGACTCTGTGTCAACTACCTGGAAAAAGGAGTTGGGAGTGGAGTTAGAGACAGGAAAGAGATTAATCTATGAATAAGCTGTGTAGCTGGGGTTGGTTTGAGCGCAACTTAAGCAGCATCTGATACTACTTAGCCCAAAGCACACAGGATAAAGAAGCTTATTACACAGAAAATTTGACTTAAAATATTAAAAAAAGCCTGTAGGGCAGCTTTTGTCCACATGGTAGACATGATTTTACTTTATTTTCCAAGACAGCTAGATTTAACTGAGCTCCAGCCTGGACACTTGCTAGAATAACAGAGCAGGAGCAACTAGAACAGTATGCCCATGTCTATGTAAATGTAACCAATCTTTCCCAGTGAAGTATAAAATCACCGATTATTTATGTTCAGAGTCAAAGCCTCAAATCACAGAAAAAATAAGCAATGTGAAGGATTAGGAGAGAGAGAACTACTATGGTTATCATGATACGTTTAATACAGTCAGAAACCAACTGGGAAAATACAGTTTCTGTTGTTAAAGAGTACTACAATACAATGTTTTATGTGCAGTTTGATGAACTAGCATGAGTTTTCTGAGAGAAAGTTTAAAGGTTATAGAATAACATCATCACAGGAGTATAGAAGCTACATGTAAAACCCCCTTTGGAAAATTTGTTTTTTCAAGTTAATGTAATATTGTTTCTAAAATACAGTATCAAGCACACTTAGACTGTACTTTGAGACAGACAAAATACCGATATTCCTTAATACAACACAGTACACCTTTTAAAGCAATAAACTACAACAGTAAGAAATTACCTTTACAACATGGCAAAGTTTTTGCATTAAAGCTGGAACTGAGCTAACATCATAGTCATGAAGACGCAGCGTGTATCCAAATGTTTTACTGTATTCTGTAAGTAAATCAGTCATCATAAGGCAGTTGTCTTTCTGAGACCGCAGCAGTTTAACAAACTGGGCAGCTACAGCTTTGACTTGTTCCACCTCCGTGAGTGTGAGAATTTTCTCTTCCCCACATTCCAATACCTACAAAACAGAAATTATACTTTGTTAAAGTGAGTTACCTAATTTGAATGAAAAATGTGATCTGCAACTAGAATTCGGTACTTTCAGGCAACCATTAGCTATGTAAGCTTGCTTACCTACCTCACGAGAGATTTACAAAGCGAGCAAAAAGTGTACTTCTGAACTAAGACATGAAGTAGGCAATCAAAATATTCAGTTATTACCTTTTTCTTCTCAAGCGAATTTAACACAATTGAAACGAAGCTTAGGTCTGACTTTGATAAACTGAATCTTATAAATCCAATTTGGATAATTTGAACTTGCTAACAATAAACTTAGCCTGCATACGATTAAAAGCTTCGGGCAGTTTTACTAAAATGGCTATATCAAAGTCTTTCCAAAATACAGCTGGCCAACACTACATGTAGGTGCACAGTTCATAACTCATGGTAAAGTTGATGAGAAATAACTCCTGTTTAAACAAACAGTTGTGCAGATCTTATCAGAAAAATGCTAAAATCCACAGTTGTGTTTAAGAACTTACTTGTAAGACATCTGGTATGGCTTCAAAAAGTTCAAGTAGTTTTGTAAAACCATAGTAAGCAAGTTTGCACTGACGACCAAAGTGGTGATGATAAGAAGGAATAAATTTATTAAAGGGCATTCGAAAATGGGGTTGGTGGCGCAGTAAGTCAACTACCTCTTTGGAAAACTGTTTTGTTCTTTCAATTTCTTCTTGTGTACGTTCTAACATTAAAAAACAAAAAGCCATTAGAGCTAAGCACCAATACATCTATTTTAAAACACAGCAGGAAATATAAAAAAAGAACATTGTGATTGACTTGCAGCTTTTTTGCATCACACTGTTTTCTTCTACCATTAGAGAGTTGTACTAAGCGTACACGTTTAAGGTCTAAAACTTCAAACAGCACTTTGGAAGGTTTTAAAAGAAACAAATACTTTGATATTTGTGTTGTGTGGAAACAACTTGACCTCTTCAACCATTCCACAGAAAGCCTAACTATATTCAGAAGTATTAGCATTATTTCATGTGTTTTGCCACCTGCTCGTCTATTCCTTTATAAAAAGTGCTGACATTCTGTATTTGCTAGAATTTCATAACCCCCTTAGTTATGACATCCTGATAGCATATGTTCACAGTAATGAAGAACACCCACTGTCAAGGAAAAGAAATAACCAAGTCACTTTTATTCGCTTCAGTTACACAGTTTTAAAATATTCAAAGAAGAATTTATTTGGCAACAATGAAAAAAGTACACAGACATACCTCTTTTGGGAATACAGATTACCATTTCGTTATCTTGCTGTGACAAACAAATGGTTGTATCTGGAATTTCTGATATTATATCAGCCAGTTCACACACTCCATATTCAGTTACATCCCAATCCTTAGAGAAACACCTAAAAGGATTAGAAATTTGTATAACAGAAGTTTTAATGCATTCTATCTAGGCCAAAAATGAGAAAGATATGAGTTTATACAGAATACTGTTAGCGAAAGCCTCAAATCCCAACGAAAACAAGCAATATTTTCGTACTGCCTGTAATACCAGTGTATGAGAGACAGAAAAGAACAAAAGTATTCTTAAACCAAGTCACCTATCCATGCTAACCAGAGAAGTAAGAGTTACACTGATGGTTCATATGCCACTGGAAGAGAGAAAAAGCTATATATGCCAACCACTGGATGCCTCAAACTAGTAGTGGTAAGGGACAACATAAAACTTGAGCTTGGGGGAAAAAAAAAAAAAAGTGATTTAATTAGATTTATGTTACACATCCCCTTAATCCTATATGGCTACACTTTTTGTGGTCTATATTTGCTCAAAAGTTAAAGACAGATGATCTTAAACAAGATGAGGCCTCAAGAGAAGGCAGAGACCATAACCTGGAAAACACCAGATTTTTAAAAGATCCACAATATTAGGTAATATATTACAAGGGATTTTATTCCCCCGCCACCCCTTTCTCCCAGTTTGACAGGGACCTCTTGGAAGAGTAGTCCACATTCACTCTTATTAAAGAAATTGCTAGAGTTGACTACAGTGGAGATGCACATTTAGTAGATTAAGAAGCAACCAATAATGTATTTTTGCCAATAGTGAAAGTATAACCAAAAGTGTATATAGTCAAAAAGGAGCTGTTGGCACACGTAGCCCAACAGCACATGCACTAAAGTACACCACATCCAGTACTAAAGTGCTATGGTTTTCACAAAGCATATAGATTGCTACTTTATCTTCACCTTAAGGAAGGTGTCAATCTTAGGTTCTTTAAAAAAAAAAAAAAAAAGAGAGATCTGCTCCTTTTACAATATAAGAGCAGTATGTTACACTACTGGCAACAGCAAGGCTATTTCTCCTCCTCCTTCTTGTACTATCACCAAACCTGATTAATGAAGTAAAAGTGCTTATTGAGAACCAATCTATTTCACAGCTGAGAAAATAATGTTTCCTTTTGAAAAAAATGCCTAACATTGAAGTTGATCATTCTTGTTCATATTACAAGTATGCCATGACCTGCTTAATAAAGCCAAACTTAAAGGCATGGCTTCATATAGAATCAATGAAACACAATACATTGCAAATTTGAAAAGTTTTGAATAACTTAGTTCTAAAGTAAAGCAGTACAGTCTGCTAGAAAGTTTAATTTTTTATTTAAAAACATTAAAAGCTTGAAATTCCACATCACAGTGAATAGGGAATATAATCGTCATAGTTCTGTACTAAGATCTAAGGTGCTGACAATTCTTTTAAACCACAGTTGATGCATATGCCCTGCATGTTTGCATTTCATTATAGTTAACTTACCAGTGATAAGCCTGTAAGAATTCCCTCACAATAACTTGCTTACTGGCCTGGGATTTGAGAAGCTTCAGTAAGTCTTGAGTGAAGCGTTTCACTTGAGCCCTGTGTGTTAGGGTTAACAAGCGCTTGGAGCCCATACCAAGAATCTGAAAGAAAAATTTTTATTTGATCATTCGTCTCTAGCACCCACAGTAAGTTCTTTTACAAGTTTGCTGGAAGTCAGTTCTAGTCTATATAGGCTAGAAATATAAAAACATCACAGAGACAGCGCTTGGAAATGCAGCCGCGAAGTCATATGCTTTCTGCAATAAAGACTATGTGATCAAGAAATCAAGAAATGCTTCCTCCAAGAGTACTATTGCAATTGTTGCACGTATTTGTATTGGTTATTTTAAAATTCCACAGCCAACTAGTGTTCAAAGCAATAAGCTAATGTGACCATATTATTATTTATTTATTGGTAACAAAAAGCCACGACTTCCTATTTCACATAAAAACCCTTCTCAAATTACAAGCTATGCATAGCAGCCTAACATACTAGCACAGTGTTTGCCATGTTCCCGTGATAAACACCACAATGAAGCCTTTTACCCAAGCACTAGCCACAGGCTAAAAGCCAACTACAAACTTTAGTCCAGAGGCTCAAATTAAATACAATAAAGTTAGTTTACACAGAATTATTTTTGGGAGGGTGGGAAGAACAAATAACAAGACAGCAGTAACTTGTCTGAAAAAGTATGGAAACAACTATACTCTGAGGTCCAATTAACCATCTCTTTCAAGGTTGATGAAGTAATTGCGTAGCATTTACTGGACATAATGCCAACCACTGACAGACTCAGTTCAGATGATTCAAGATACAAGTAAAATTCGCTGGGATAAAAGGAATGATGCCATTCAACTCACTTGCAGTACATGAGGCACTGCCTCCAGCAGCTCCATTAACTTGGAATATCCGTAGTCAGACACACGGCATTGTTTCGCAAAGTGATGGTGGTATGTTGGGATGAATTTACTGACAGGTATGATGCAAGATGGTTGGCTTTTAAGTAGATCAATCACTTCTCTACTGAACTGAATAAGCTGTGGGTTACCTACAGGGCTCTTGGAACGTAGAAGCCAAGGATCTAATAAAAAAAATAAATAAAGATTGACATTACTGAGATTCTACCATGAATATTCTTCCACTATTCATCTCTCATGATTGCTGATACTAAAGCACAGAAGAAAAATGAACAATCAAGCTACATTTCCCTTTATAAAAGTTTAATAATTAGATATTTAATTTATTCAACTCAAAGTATTTTGGTAGAAAGAGATTAAATTCAAAAAAGATTCTAAATAGAAATATTTACCTGCAGTAGGAGGTGGCGGTTTGTTATGTATCCATTTAATAACTTTAATGCCATTTTGGGCAGTGGCAATATTAACTCCAGGAACACAGGTAATAAGATGTTCTAAAGGAACACCACCCTTGCCTTCTGGCACCATTTCAAGATCATTGAACTCTGACATGTAACAATCAGGAAAACTTCAGAAGAAAAAGGGGGGAAAAAGAAAGCTTCCATTAAACACAAAAATACCACTTTTTAACAACTATCTTAAATATCTTGAGTTTGAGATACTTCCTGAGCAAGAGGTTTTAATAGCCTCCTAACAAATTACAAAATTCTTGCATGAAATGCACATTTTAAAGAGACTGGTCTTTAATTTTTTGCTGAGCAAGAATTCTGAAAGGAGTAATTCCATATAGCACTTATTTGCTATAAACAGACACTACTGTATATCAAGATGGGATTTTTATACAAGAAGTAGCTTCAGAGTATTATGACAACTATCAAAGTTTTAAAACTTAACATATCAGCCTTTATACTACAAGCCTAAATTAAACTACTTTACCTTAGTAAAGGCACAGTACCCTCATGGGTCTGTAGAAGACTGTGAACTTGGGGGGCAAATGTCTTCAGAGACAAAATCACAAAAGGAATTCTGTAAGAATCTGGATCAAACTCATGCTCACTGTAATAACGAGAGGTTCAAGTTAATGTGCTCATTCTGTACTCAGTTTGAGCAGAGTGTGCATGTGCTCACATATACATGTCCATAGTAAGTGTTACACTCCATGCATACAATATACCAATAGCAGGTGACCACACCACCATGTACAAGCACAAGCATCTTCCCCCTGCTCTTCCTCACATAAAATGAATACAGCTAGAGCAAATGTACAGAAGACTAGCAACATTTGGAAGATCACATTTTTATCACAGGAAAAATGTAGCAGGTGAGAGAAAAGAAAAAACCCCCAAACCCCACACAATCGCACACACCAGCCAATGAACAGTAAACACCTAACAACCGTTCTAGTAATACACTCTGGTCGCTGTTGACTAAAACTAATAATATGGTTTCATGAAATCTTCAACCCATTATGAATCACCAGCTACTAAAGATAGCTGGAGGATAAATAAAGAAGAAAGATCAGTTTCAGCTATAATTGCATAATAAAAGTCAAGCTAGCAGAAGTATCTAGAACACTCCTATATATCCACAAGATTGTATCTGTCCTTCAGCTTCTGCTGAAAAGCATTCATTCTTGGCAGATGTGCTAGAATTCATGAATCTTATCTGAAGAGACAGATCCACCAGAACTGCCCTGAAAATTCACTGTGCCATCTCACTATTTGCTGCCTGATTTATTCTTGTAAACATAAATAATGACTGGAGATTGCTTTATGGACATCCTCCTCAACTTTAATATACCTATTAACATTAAATGCTGTCGTTATTAATAAAATATTTTGTAAGATTTTATACACAGCTTACATAAAGTCTTTATTCAGGCAATGCTGCTTACAAACTGGCTCGTGATATTCCAACTCTTCAAATATTATAGGACTGCAGTTTGCTGAAGAACCATCATGTGACTGTGAGGATCCCAAAGGACTCTGTCGGGCTTGGCTGCTGGGTAAAAGACACACCAGCCGCCCACTTCCTTGGTCACGGATTGCCACAGTATCCGTTAGCTTATATAAATCTGATACAATCAACTTATGCCCAAATCTAAAAGAAAAAGATGAAATTAATACACATTATAAAATCTCAATTCAATTAGAGAACACATTAATCTGCATTTTACATTAAAAAAAAGTTAGAAACTATTCGATGAAAGTTGTTAAGGTACCTACAAAACTATTTATCTTAAGGCAGAAAAATTAAGTAAAATACTGAAAATATAACCCTTAAGGAATGCCAGTATTACAGTCATTGTCTCTGGATAAACAGTATACAGCAACATCTTATAGCAAAAACATAATACACAATTCCATTATTTTCTATAGTTTGCGGTAAATGACCACACAAAAATTCCATTAAAAAAGCTACTAGATAAAGAACGAATGCTACCGAAAACTTACTTTTTTTCATAGATTTCAGTGAACTTGAAGACAGGCAGACAACAAGCAGGTGCATCCTGCAGAATGGAGATCGTTTCTGAGCTATAAATGAAAATTTTTAATATTAGCACAAAATTAATTGTTTGCATTCGAATTAACTAGGTAGTCTCTTGGCCAATTCAGGAGATATTTAGAGATGCAGTTTATGAACTATAAATACAGTAATGAGAACTGTATCCCCTTCCATTCCAGCACTGTGAAAGCTGACACTTCTAATCAGTGGAGTACAAGTTGTATTGTATTTCTGCTAACTCATTTAGGAAACTTCTCTGAAGGAATGACATTTTTCATGTGGCAGTAAAATTTTGAGCATCTATAGAGAGTAACATTAAAGCTATACCATCAGAAACTACCAGAATGGTCATCATAGTAAGAACTTAGAGCAGACAGTAACTAAAAGTCAAGAATGAAATAAAATTGTGAATTATACAATTACGAGAATTATATAATTGGAGGAGAATAACCTCTACTCCAAGCACTATTTTTACTGGAGCTTTTTGTGACAAAAATGAAGACATTTTTCCTAATTTTTTCTTTCAGTATGAGGACAGTGAAATGGACAAAATACTTTTATTCTCACAAGTGTCAGCCCTCTGCTCCTATCTTCCATATAGAAAATGGAGACTAAAAATATGCCAGTGTTTAAGACATGTACATTATCCTCAAAAACAGATGATTTGTATATGCACTTTCTTGGAAGGAAGAGGAAATCAAGATGCCAAGAGTAATCTTAACTCAGCTGCACAACATAAATTACTGATGCATATCAGTATTATGTAAAAGAAACAGTGCAGTGGTGAAGATCCAACAGAAGGACATTATTAAAAGATCTAATCTCTCTAGAGGCAACTCAGATGTAAGCAATGTAAAAATGCTAAACTATACTAAACTATAGCTACTAAACTATAAACTGCCAACCTAGTAGGATTTTATGCACTTTGATCAATTGGTCAGAGAGATTTTACTCTATTTTCCTGTTCTTCCTTTGCTCAGAATTTTAATTCACCTTTTGCTATTAAATACACGCTATAACAATAAAAAAAGATGACAAAGTGCTCATTACCTAAGGAGGGAGAGAGATTTACTAGCAGCTCCAGTTGCTAATGAGACCTGTATCCTTTTGCTACCAATTTTATATCTGTGAAGACTGTTGACAGCACTGATCGCTTCTTGCAGACTTTCCATCTGAACTGTAGCCTTCAACTGGTAATCTGTATGAGGACTGAGCTCTACGCTTTTTACCTGTAAGGAAAGAACTCAACCTTATGCATTTATCACAAAATATTAACCCAAGTCAAACTGACACAGGAGTATCACAGCCTTGCCTTGGCCAAGAGCCAAATACAATGCAAATGGGAACCGAGTATGAGGCACGGCCAACAGGACAATGCAAACAAGGACTAAACAGAGAGCCTTGGCCAAAGCAAGGCTATGGCATTCCTCTAATGCAAGCGTCTTCCCATGCAGAAAGTTATGTCAGAAAAACGTCACCTAGAGCTCACTCTAAAATAGAAGTGACCTATATATAGTTGCTTTTTATTACTTTGCGCTCTCCATTCTTCTTTTTAATCACTTTTAATACAGATTCAAAATAGCAGCTCAGTTTTTACTGTGTTTTTTAAGGTGACGTTAGGAATTCAGTTTTACAGCTTAAAAAGGTTACACAGTTAAAGCCTAAATCTCCTCCCTGGATGACCAATGAGCCACTTATGAATTTTATATACAAAGCTTCAGAGTACCAGATCTATGAAGATAGTGCAAGTGATGTTACAGTCTTTTTAGAGGAAATACACAACACTTCATTTTAACAAGGTTTAAAAGTAATGTTTGGATAGTTTTCCCTTCCTACTCATTTAAAGCTAGACCACAAACATGACCATAAGTATGCAAACAAGAACTATCTAAAAGACATATTTAATAAAGGTATTTTAGCCTTTACCTTGCCATGTCTTGAGAAAATTTCTTGTAAAGTTTGCTGCAACTCTTTTCTGGATAATCTGTAATCTATATTGCTGATCTGAACATCTGCACCATTTGCAAAAGGATCAGGACAGTCGGTACCACTGGTATGATTTATTACATTAAATGTGAGTGGAGATGATCTATTTGAGAGGTTTGGAGACATGCTCCTGGTTAAAATAAAAAACATTTATGAACTAAAATAGCTATTGCACAACTCTGATATATACGTCAAAACAAATTACAGACTAAACATGTGTCAAGTGCACAAATAGAGCATTTAAGGCATTTTCGTAGTACATATATATATACACACCATATGCAAAACATACAAACAAAATTTTACCACATAAGCAAAACATGAGAAAAAGACAAGTCTTTCCTATGAGAGAAACTGAAATCATTCATAACACTGTATTTCAAAGTGGCTCAATTTAATCAGTAGAAGACTTGGTGTCAAATTTATATATTGCTAATGCAATATATTAATTGTGTAAATTGCACAAAGTCAAACTCATTCAAGTGATTTTAATATTTGGAAAAGGACAGATATTTAAGTCCTTAGTAGGAATTTCACCAAGTCCACTAAATTCTCTTGGGGGTGGGGGGGAGGGGGAAGGCACTGAAGTTAAGAGGAATAAGGTATCTGTAATGCCTGTGAAGATTTTCAGAGGCTTTAAAGACAAAATGTAGAGGAAACAATTGACACAGTAAGCTCCTGTTTAAAAAGTGTTCACTTCATCTTATTTCATATCCACCCTCTGCTAGCCATTATACAGCACTAGCTTGCTTTTCCCTCCACATGAATCACAGTATATTGCAATACTGTTTTTAGTTTATGCAATTCCATATGCAGATGTCAGGAATCAATGTATATACTGTAAGTGGCCTAGCATGGACAGTCTCACTCCACCTCCCAAATATGACACAGATACTTACCGAGATGACCAGCAACTCTGAGACATGAGTAAAGGACTGAGTTGTCTTGAGGCAGTCAACTTACTGAAAGCAGAGGGATAGCTGACCTGAAATACAGTTTCATCTTTATCTTTTTTATCTACAGGGGAATTGGAAATACTCCTGGAAGCAGAGGTCTCTTTTCTATTTATAAATATATATAAAAAAAGAAAACACATTATTTCACAGAATTAACATATTAAAGAAGTAGCCAACATTAAGGTCTTGCTATTTTTAAACATACTTCTGACTACTTTTATAGGTTGATTCTCCTGTTCCAATTTTTTTGGTTGCCAGAGACACAGGAACTGCTGCATTAGAGTTACTCTGAGGCGAAGGAATTTGTTCTCTTAAGTGGTCTTGCTGGTTTTCAGTATTTCTACCAATAGTCTTTGATTCAAGGCGGCACAGCTCCTACATGAAAGGGGAGGAAAGTCATTGTAAAGGCATCAGACATTTCTGGCCAGAGGGTTTCCCTCAGTTAGAAACCTAGCTGATAAGTTTTTTTAATTACATTTTCCTTAGCATTTTAGAACCAGGAATATTTGGGTTTTTTTTTTGTGAAAGAAATAAATAGTAAATTGTCAAAGAGTTGAAATGTATATCTTTGCTACGCTGTGTAGAATTACCCTAGCTTCCTTTGCCACTAACAGATGCATACTCTTGATGCATACCCAATACCGATATAAAAGTCAGAAGTGACCTGATATACAAGACTCTGTAAATAGCAGCAATATTTTCAAACTGAGAACTGAGCATAACCACCCTCAAACTCACTGCCTGCTTTCAAAGGGGATGGATATTGCTCTCACTCTGGAAAGTCACTATACAATGGTACATTAAATAGGATTGACAAGTTAAAAATAAAGTTGTAACAAAAGTAACTCTTGGAAAATGAGGAAAAGCAAGAACACAAGCAAAGGAGAACAATACCTGTAGACTTTTAACATTTGTGGGTTTGATGACAGAGCCATGCATCTGTAATCCTCTCCCAGCAGGGCTTTTGGTACTGGAAGACTGATCATTTGACTCTTTGCTGAGGAGGCACAGCTTTGTGTTCTTGTTAACTTTTTTGGGAGACTTCACCTTTTCAGCTCCAACAAAGCTTGAGTTTTTTGTTTCACTAACTTCTTTGTTTTTGGGAGTAAAAGACACTACAATCCTATTGCCAAACACATCTTCATTTTCCATTCGCTTCCGAGCCCGTTCAGCACTTTCTTGATTTAAAAAACGAAGAATTGCACTGCTTCCAGAAATACTCAGCACTTTCCCTCCACAGTTGTCTGACAAACGCCTGAGTCTGTTACTGACGCTTTTACTGTCTCTGTTTGTTGGCAGGTTGTAAACATATAACAGTGTATGGCACGCCTGTTTAAAAAGAATGAAAGATTTTGCTCGTATCACAGTACCTGAGTAGTGTTCAAGAACAATATTTTTTACTTGGATTTTGGTGACACATATTCCCTTTTTTTTTGCCACATTCAATTCGTTTGGAAAAAATCCAATAGCAAGGTAGTTCTTAAACTACCCAAGAATTCTGTATACTCTAGAAATGTCTGTGAACACATCGTTAAAGAGTTCTTTCAAAGAAAGAAAAAGCCTCAAGTGCTGTGCAAAGACAAAAGAGCAAATCTGGAGAGCATCAACAACAACAACAAAATCCTGTGGACAGTCAGCAAAATACTCAGAAACAGCTTCTTTACATTAGGAAAGCATCGCAAAACTGTCTTAATACAATAAGTTCTTACCCTACTTTCTCACTGTGAAAGAAAGCATGTAAGTTACATCATCTGATAAAATATTAAGCCATAAGAATGTGACCTTAATACTGTACTCTTTAGTTAATTATTTTGTTCTTTTATTATTTTATTCTTTCAACTTTAAGGTAGAAAGTACAAATTGACACAGTAATCACCAAAAGACACACTAGACAAGTATGTGGATGACATTATGCCTCAGCCTCAAGAAACATGGTTGCTATACTAAAAAAAGGCATAATTTTAGCCTATTCCCCACCTAAATTAGAAAAAAAAATAAAGGGGTCTGACACATTGATGTTTGTTGCATAAGAAATAAAAGTCTTACTGGCATCTTCAGTGGTAACCTTGGTGGCAAGTCTGAAATAAATTCTTCAAAACAGATAAGCTCATGAGCATGATGTAAGAGTGCTTCTGAAGCTTGGTTTTTATGTACCAAAATTATCCGAAAACCATGTCGATGTCTCAAGTCACTGAGTTCCAAAGCAAAGTTTACATCCGCTGGAGGAGGGAAAAAAAGAAGAATAAACAAGAAAACGCATGCAAAAAGTGTTTTTTTTTTTTTTTTTTTAAAAGAAATCAGATTAAACAAGCAAAACCCCAGACCGGATTTGACAGGATCTATTTATCACTTAAGTTCCCGTGAATGAGCACTAACAGCCACTAGCTTTCTTAACAGATGTAACTTAAATCAGCAGTTATTAGCATTCAATCTCATAGGCAAGGGCTTTCTTTTTAATACCAACTTTCAGCAAATTATTGGAAAGGCATTAGACTGGTACTTTATACGTTTGTAACAAACATTTATTTAGTTTAAAAACCAGGTTATAACCTTAGGGAAGAACCCAAGACAATACACTAATTAAATAGTTCAGTGGCTTGCATTTTTAACTGCATAGTACACTATTATAAAAAAAAAAAAAGAAGAAAAAAATCAAATATATGTTCCTCAAAGCATTCTGAAAGATTGCCATAAAGAAGACTGAATGAGTTTTTACCTTATTAGGTTCCTGCTGAAGCTTTCTAACATTAGACAGTTTCTATAAGCATACCTAATGACACTCAGCAGGACACATCAAGTTCCAATGATGATTTAACAAAACAGGTCTGTCAACTTACTGTCTCTATTACTTCCTTGCTAACACTGAAAGCATTAAGAATAGAGAGCAGCTTTGCAGAGAAGGACCTGGGGGTCCTAGGGAACAAGCTGAACATGGGCCAGCAATGTGCTCTCATGGCAAAAAAGGCCAGCAATATCCCAGGCTGCATTAGAAAGAATTGCCAGCAGGTCAAAGGAGGTGATCCTTCCTCTTTATTCAGCACTGGGGAGGTCACACCTGGAGTGCTGTGTCCAGGGCTGGGATCCACAGTACAAGAAAGATACTGAGGTACTGGAGTGAATTCCATGAAGAGCATGAAGATTACTAAGGCCTTGTAGCCTCTGACATACCAGAAGAGGCTGAAAGAGCTGGGATTGTTTAGCCTGGAGAAGGCTCAGAGAAGAATCTTATCAATGTGTGTAAGTATCTGATGGAAGGGTGTCAAGAAGATGGGGCCAGACTTTTCTCAGTGGTGTCCAGTGACAGGACAAGCAGCAATGGGCAAACTGAAACACAGGAAATTCCACTTGAATATAAGAAAACACTACTTTACCATGTGGGTGGCTGAACATTGGAACAGGTTGCCCAGAGAGGTTGTAGAGTCAAAAAACCCAACTGGACATGGTCCTGGGCAACCCTGCTTGCTGATCCTGCTTGAGCAGAAGGGCTGGACCAGGTGGGCTCCAAAGGTCCCTTCCAATCTCAACTATTCTTTGAATTCTATAATTCTTACTTAAGCAATTCATTTAAAGCTGAATCTAAACACAACCTTTGGGAAGCATAATACTCTGTCATATACAAAAGCATTGAAGAGAGGAACAGAACACTCTGCTCCCTAAACCAACGGCTTGAACACTTACTTGACACAAGAACCACAGTGGCAGGTGCAGTGTGGGTATCAGCAAATCTCCTAAGACTCTGTCTGAGCTTGTCATCAGCAGCATTCTTTGCAGTAGCATTGATGTGTGCAACAGTCACCTGTGGAAAAGCAGAGAGATGCTTTGAAGGAAAGCTTGAATGTGAACTATACTAACTTGAATTTAATTTCAAAAGTTAACAAAAAGTACAAGCTCACTCCTGTGGCTTCTACTGAGATAAATGAATGCACACATACTTGCAATGAAATACTGAATGTACAGGTCCCAAACTGTTCCAATGAGCAACGACCTTCAACACTAGTTGTTCAGAAACATCTTAATGATGACTTGTGCTGTTCTGAGTTAGTTAAAAAACACAATTTTTATGCCTTGTATTCTCTAAGAGTGTATAATGCCTCTACCGTCAAAAGATTCCACAAGTCCTCATTTGAAATAGAACAGTAACAAACAAATCCAGTACTTGCTATCAACTCATTTTACCTCACATAAGTGGACAAACAGTCAACCTATGATTTGCAAGTATCTTATATCATCAGACTAATACCATCCGACAACAAAGGACTCGCTATTAAATCTGCAACTTAAGGGTTGGAAGGGGAATTTCTACCTTAGAATATCAAGAAACAGGTACAAATGAAGAACAGAATGTTAGAGTAAAGGCGTCCCAATCAACACCAGTAATTTGAAAAAAAAACAAAAACAAAAACAAAGAAACCCCCCCCACCCCCAACCCCCACAAACAGCCAACACCCTCACTAATCAGTGTAGCATTCATTAACAAATGTTAAAAAAAAAAAAAAACCCACACACCACAAACACATACACCTGGCCTTTAAGTTCCCTTAGGTTAATGATTTAGTAACAGATTTGAAGGATAATACCAGAAATGTCTCACCTCTTGTTACAGAATGAAATCAAAATCCTTTGTGAAAACTAAGGATAAAAGAATAATCTACATATAAACAGAACACAGTTTCAGTTTTAAGAAACAGCACAGAGAATAGTGATCTCCAGCATTAAAAAGCAAAACCCAAGCCTACTTATAAAACCATAAACTAGATTCACTGAAAGAAACCAAACACACAGAAAAACTACACAGAAGTTAACATCAAAAAAAAAAAAAACTTAGTGAACAGGAATTACTATTGTTAACACATTTGATAGAGCACAAATATTTTCAAGTAAGAACACTTTAAGCAGATGCTGTTTTCATACCTGGCAGTTGTTCAGCTCCTGAATAACTTCTTTATTCTCTTTACTAATGTCACATACACAGATGAATTCTGCCTCTCTGTGACCTTTAAAAAACTTTTCACGAATTCTCTGTACAACTGCAATAGCTGAGCGGCCAGTGGGAACTGAACAATTTTCAATATCCCAGAAGACTCCAATGGGGGGTAAGTTTTCCAGAATCTGGCCTGTTATTGCAACTTCCGGAGACCCTGCACAGGTTTAACAACACAGCTCATAGTTTAATCCCAAAATACTAAGTATGTTAAACTTTGCATACTATAAACATTTTCACAAAAGAGACAGAAGGTGGGAAGCTTCATGTGTTAGAAAAGAACAGGCCTGTGAAGACAAGTTTAGTTGCATTTTCTCAGAGAATCTATAAAACAATCAGATATTTTCAAAATTGCTCCTTACAGGAAACACTTTATATCTCAAATCAATCTTAAACGTTTAGCAACTGTTAAGTTAGGATAAAGAGGCAAGACAACTTTAGTTTTATTCTGAAACTATCAAACAACTAAGTAATTTATTTTAAAAATGTATTATTGAATTTTGGAGTGGCATTTGCCATAAAAATGTCTGAATTGTGTTATACCATCAACACTGTTGGTGCTGTATCAGTAATGGAAACAAAACCTGAGAGCTGTTAACTGAACATTGTGTATTAGATAAAGCATCTAAATAAAACTGACTGAGATTACCAGTATGGTGCAAGCGATTATAAAAAAAACAAGGTAGCACAGAACAAATGCATGAGTATCATACAATGCAGAAGAATCAGGTTAAAAGTTTTTGCTACTACATGCTGGGAAGTGCAAATAAAGTTTTTGGTCTTTCGAAATTAGATACACATTGAAAGTGCTGAATCAATAGTATAAACCCATTGCATCCCACAACAAGCTGGAAGAGAAACACATGACAAATGGACACCGAATCTTCACAAGTCAAAAACAACCATGAAGTTAATTGAGAACAAAATTAAGCAAGCTAGATAACTGTCATTTTTTTGTTTGGGTATTGTTGTCTACTTATTCTTCTACAGATTCATTACAATTGAATTTTGTAAGAATGCTTAATTGGGGTATTGCATCTTAAAAACATAAAAATGGCTTAAGTCTTAAAATGAGAAAGTAGAACTATCAAATTTCTCATTTTTCTACCACCCTCTGGAACAAAGGGAAGCATGACTTGTAACTTGCCATCTAGAGTTTCAGCTGGTAACCAAAATGTTAGCAGGGATCAGAACTGTTTCTCCAAAATACTTCAAATATTCTTTTTTAATGGAATACAATTTTGGTAGTGCTTTAATTACTGAAGTCATAGCTAGTATAACAGTATAGAAAGATCATTAAAGCAATTATTTCATACAATATTTTCCATTCAAGAACACTGAAACACAACTATAAATATTACAGCTTTACTGCATTGAAGGGAGAACAGACACTGTCAGGTTAAAAAAAAAAAGTCCTCTTGAAAGAATGGCTGAAGATAATTTCGTTATACTCCACCAGAACAAAGCAACTTGCAAATTCTTAAATTCCTTTTTCTAGTTCAACTGCATAAAAACATAATAATCAAAATTCTATGCTAACAATAAATTTACTAGGCATATTTTTACTGTTTAGTCTTTTATGGCATTACAGAAGTTTCCAGAGTGCAGTGCAGAAAGTAGCGTTTAAGAGAACTTTTTATATTCAACAATATTAAAGGAGTGCATTCACCAAGTGCAATTTTCAAACAAATGCGGTTTACCATATTTCTGTGGTGATTTGCCAAGGCTGCTTGCCAGTAACAAACTCTTCTCATTTCCTGTTCCTTTGGTTCCACAGCCATTACATATTGGGATAGAAACAGGTGCAGTCTGCGCACTTGGAGGAGGAATATTTGGCCAGATTTTAGCAGCATCAACTAGGCTATTTCTGGTTGGCTGTTGGGACAATTTTTTAAAACATGTTCATTTAATATACAGTATAAACACATACTATCTGGGCTAGAAACATTCACTGCAAACCAATCTTCTCCCCCCCTCCCCCCCGCCAAGCCCAAGTTCAAATGTACACTAGCAAGTTAATTCCCAGCAGCAGCACTGCATGAAGGGTGCTTCTAGCCCAGAGTCTCTTCCCTAGCATACTTAGCTCTAGGTTTGCAAATACAAGGGAGAATTCTGGATACTTAACTCTGCACATCAAGATGTACAGTTTTCAAAAAGTACTAACATCTACTCTTTAAAAGGAATACATCACTTGGCATGTGAAAGCAGCACAATTAAAGAGTACAAGGTTGAATCATCTCCCTTCCCCCCCCCCCCATAATAGTTATGATTCCAAATATACTAACCTTACTATTTAATTTATTGAAACGAACACATTTCTTTTTTATATTGGAAATTCAAGTTTGGAAGTTAATTTAAATACTCAGCTTTATGAGAGGTGTATTATTTCACTTCTGATTTCCTATTAAAATTCAAGTACAGTTTTAATTAGTTTTGTAAGTCAAGTGAACCAAATTGGTCTTGAAGTATACATTACAAATTTGGGAAGACCGAACAAAAACCAAACAAATCAAAATAAAACCAAAATATCCTTGCAGCATCAGACATTGCACCTGAGTTACAAGATGGATCTTTACTGATCAGCTGCCCACGGGTACACATTAAATGTTATCTAACCTTTTCTCAGAGTCACTACTATGGAACAACTTATTTGGAGCTGTCAAGAAGAGATAACCCCATCTTTCAAAACCAGTCAAAATTCTGTCCGAGCACATTACAGATCCATTATTAGCTAAACACTGTGATAGGCTGTTTTGTCTTTGCATTGAACTGAATGTTACCTCAATAAAGAGGTCACCTTCAAATCAAAGGATATCCACTGTATTTGAGCTACGCATCACCAACTAGGAGGGCTCAAGCTGCAAGCCAAAGTTGATGTTTTGCTCAAAATTAACATCTATTACTTCAACATTAACCATATACCACACAATGAATGAGAAATGTGATGTGTACAAACCTTGCTCAGGCAGTCATTGCAGTAGTGAGAGCCCTTTAAACAAACTGAAGGTGCCATGTTTAGGTGCAAAGGGTTGGCGCACACACGTGATGCTAACTCCGGTTGTGCAATATGCTCATCCAAGTGGCCTGTAGCCCCACTTGTGAATTCAGAACAAGGAAAATAGCCAGAAGATGTGCAGCTCTGAAGGGCTGGAAACTGATGTAGTTTGTGCACGTTACCATGACAGGACTGGAAATGGAGCTTTCCACAACAGGGCAGATGTTGACAGGAAGATACACTGTTTTCTATGCACATACCAGGGAACTCACTCGCAATGCCTGCCAAATTGCTTCTAGCTGGAGGGTTCTTCAGTGAAGATGCAGATTGATAAGCAAATCCTGACCCTACTTGACAAGTAATTGTCCCAGTGCTTTTTGAGTCTAATATTGTGCCAGGGTGAATCAAATTACCACCACCACCACCACAATGCATTTGTGGAGTACAAGAAGAGTCAGAGCCATGAGCACAGCAGCTTACTTTCGGGCCAGGTGAAAGCTGTATTTGCTGTTGCTGAAGAGGATGAACATCAGGAAGCGGTACTGCTGGAAACAATTTAGAGCCAGCATTATGAGGAGATGAAGCATCCTTCAATTCCACAGTAGCTTTCTTGTTCTCCATGTAATCTTTCTGGAAAAGAGGGCTCAAAGTTACGTTCAGAAACATTCACAAACCAGCAATTTATACTTTAAGCACATGTATTTTTAAATAGTTACAATTTTGATAGCAATAGAAATTTTAAAATGGTCATCTTTATGACTACTATTATCGCATTGCCTGAACATGCAAAATATTAAAATAAATATTGTGCCAGTTATATTGCGCCGATCTGAGAAACACTGGTACCGTAAGATTTTAGAAGCAACAATGCCCCCAAAAACCAAACAGAACCCCCCACAACAACAATAAACCAAATAACTATGGGTTTATAAAAACAAAATTGAAGAAGTGTGGAACAGTTAAGCTAAGGCTTAGAGATACCCTACAATAGTAAAGCAAAAGATATATATATATATATATATATATATATATATTTTTTTTTTTTAAATGAGCAAATCCAGATGGGTATAATGTAAAGTAAAAAACATTTAAGATGTATATATGTAATCTTCTCTGGCTTTCAATAAAGTCTCAAAAATGGTATTAAAATTTTAGAAGTAACAAAGATTAATACTGCAAAAAAGTAGAAATGGTATTAGGGAGGTAAAGTACTCGAAGACAGAGAAGGCTAAATTCTCACAATAATATAAGAACTTATTACCTGCTATTTCTTAATTGTATTATATTCTGATTTAAGATATCAAATCAAAACACCAATAGACAGAAAAAGGCATAAACAAACATATTTTTTAAAACAGTATAAGCAAAAACTAAGTGAGGTTATGAGAAACTCCAGAACAGTCAAGGTCAGCAGTGCAAAGCTGCATACAACTCACTGCTCCAGAGCTTCAGACCAGAACAACTTTTATTTTCTGAACTGGATCTAATGCATTTCCTGCTACACAGTAATGAGTAACTGATTACCCAAGTACAAAACAGTTACTCTTTACCTGATTCCACCTCTTATGAATAAAGGATGCACTAGGCCAATAACTACTCTGAAGCCAGTTCAAGTTAAATTCCAGAACTGATGGTAACTCTCTTCCTAACCCCTAGCAAGAGAAGACCATTACAGCAGGATACCTGTTCACCTGTTTTCCCCACATCTTTCATACATCCTCAATCTGACTTTCAATGAATGAATGAAGTTACTTTATGGCTGGAGCTTGCTGGCTCAAGCAAGTCATCGTGTTGTACTATTTCTTTTAATCCTGGACACTGTGCATTTTAAATATACACAACAGTATTCAGTTACAGAACAGGAACATTTAAAGCAATGAAAACAAGGAATAATTAGACATTTTTGAAGAACAGTATCCTGCAATTACCATAACTAATAGATACCTAATTCATGACATTATAATTTTGTCTCCAGGCTAAGTTATTAAAATCTGGAAGCATAAAGGATACTTCCCTACTCCACAGCAATAGCTTCAGAGAGCTTTCAAGAATGTATCTTATACACTTTTTGAAATGATTGGTTACATTATTCTGAACACACAGGTCAAGAGAGTAAAACCTATCAAGCAGAGCAACTCATACACTTTCACCAAGATTGATGAGAGCTGAGAACAGAACTAAAGAACTTAAATTTCCAGGTAAATTTTGTGCTTACCACGATAAGCACCTTCTCTTTCTCCCCTCCCTCAACCAGCCATAGCACTGTAGTTTGCTATACTGTTCTGCACCAGTATTTCAACTATGCTTTTAGTAAAGCAGAGTATTACCGTTTTTGCACCGCAAGGCAAAGTTTTTTCAGCAGCAGAAAAGCAATCAGAAAGTTTCCAGAGCCATGGCTTAGCATCATTCTCTTCTCGCTGAAGCCATCCAAAAGATCTATTGCAGAGGTTCCCTGTCTTGTTTCCTTCCATCATACAGCCAAACAAAATGGTTCAACATTCTTTTATCTCCCTTTCCTTTCATTCTTCCAACCTGCTTAAAAAAAGGAGAAAAAAAACAAACTTTACATCATTGTTAAGATAAGTTAAACAAATTCACAAATAAGTAAAACAAATTCCACCACTGCTAGATCACTGAACCTGCATTATTTATGTTTAATTTAATTATGCATTTTAGATACCACCCTGACTACTCCCATAGTAAGTGTTACAGTATTCCTTATGACCTGAAGCACTGGTAAGGTAATCTGAGGAAAGCGTTGTTCATGTTTATTGCAGTAGCTACAAAGTCCCGGAAACACATTGCTGATAACATGACATGATTCGCAGCAAATTTCAGTGCATTCTCCCACAAAGAGAAACCAGGAAGTAGATTTTCAAGACCAGCTCAAGCAGTGAATACAGAATAAGAGCAATTACACTCAGCTGAGATAATCAAAGACTGCATATTCATTCAATTGCACTCAGCTGAAAGAATCAAAGACTGCATATTCATTGCTTTTCATCACCTAACATAAAACTACATATTTGCATCAAATGCATAGCATTTAGTATTTAAAGTTTTAAATAATTAAAAGTTACTTATAAATATTCTTACTAATTTTCAACCTGCCTCAAGGCACACCACATCAATTTAGCTTTACAGAACCACAAAGAAGCAAAACAACTTGTTCAAGGCTCAGCCACACTATAACAAAAAACCCCTATGATCAGTGACAAAGTCTTCTTGTTCTCCAACTACATGCTGCATTTGTTAACTACACTCCTTCAGCTCCTCACATTTACTGTTGAGCACAACTACCAAATGTATTCCATAATATTAGGTTAGTCTTAAGTTATTTTTAAACAGCAAAATAACAGCTTGCCTCTTATCTTTTTTAAAGGTAGAAATGTTTATTCAGTGAATTCTAAGCACTCCTATATTACTTTGCATAAAACATTGTTCATCAACTTCTACAACTCTGCAGTACGCGACTTCTAAAAATAACTGATAACATCTAATCTAGTTACTTTGTTGAGGAATTAAAGCGATAACTGAAGAAATAACAGGGAAGTTAACGACTTGCTTCCGCGCGTCACCCGCGGCGCTCCGCAGCCGGCAGCTGCCCAGCAGCCCCCAGCGCGGCCCGGAAGCGGCGGCAGCGGCGGGGCCCGACCACCCCCTCCCCCGCAAACGGCCCCAAGGCGCCGCCGCGCAAACGGCCGCTCCGGCCCGCGGGGGCGCCGGGGCCGCTGGGAGCCGCCGCCCGGCGGCGAAGCGCTGCGGCCGCCAAGGGCCCCAGACCCGCCACCAGGCCCCGGCCCCGCCGCCGCCGCCGCCCCGGCAGGGCCTGCCCCGGCCACGCGGGCGGGCGGGCGGGGGCCGCGACCCGCCCGCCGCCCCCCGCCGCGCCACCACTCACCGAGCCGCCGCCGGCGCCGCCGCCGCTCACATGCCGCCGCCGCGGCCTCTCACGCCCCTTTGTTTTCCTCCCTCCTCCCTCTCCGCTCCTTCCGCCGTCAAGCGCCGCCGAACGCCGGAAAGGGCCCCGCTGTCGCAAAGGCGGCTGTCGTGACGCAGCGCCCCGCTCCCGCCTCCTCCGTGAGCCGGGGCCGGCCCGGGCGGCGGCGGCGGGTTTTAAGGCTCCGCCGGGCCCGCGGCTCCCGCTGCCCCCGGCGCCCCCAGTGTGCGGCCGCGCCCGGGCCCCGAGCCGGGGGCGCTGCGGGGAACGCGGGAGGCGCCCGGGGCCCCTCGGTGTGGGGAGGGCGGCGCCCGGGGCAGGCCCGGCCTGGGGCCGCCCCGAGGGGACGAGTCCGCCGGGCAGGGGCGGCCCCTCGCGGCAGCCGGGCCGGGGCCGGGGCAGGGCGGCCCCGGGCCTGCGTGGGGGCCAGGCTGCCCCCCGGGGCTCAGTAGTTGTGCTCGGGCGCCCTGCGGCAGCGGGGAAGGTGCTCCAGAGCTGAATGGGCTCTTGAAGGTGACGGTTTTCCCTTCTGACGCCTCGTGCAGAATTTAAACTTTCCCTTAGAGCTTTTTTTTCACAGAAAAAGGTTTCACAGGTTTCACAGGTTTTCCTTGATGTGGTGCA
The DNA here is from genome assembly GCF_036417845.1 of Apteryx mantelli. Taxonomy (NCBI): domain Eukaryota; kingdom Metazoa; phylum Chordata; class Aves; order Apterygiformes; family Apterygidae; genus Apteryx; species Apteryx mantelli. Next base: position 10,805,954 of record NC_089993.1, read on the forward strand.
AAGGGCAGACAGTTTTAACAGTCCTAAGAGCCTCTTTCCTTGAAGATTGTGTATAGTCATAAGCCAAAGGAATGTGGCGAAGTGTCAATGCTCTTCAGTAATTTGCTGTTTGCTTGTTTTAGCAGAGGCATCTGGTCGTTCCTTACTGTCCTTCTCTGGGTCACTTTGGGCATCTTTAGCTCTGTACAAAGAAACACTACAAGCAGGAAGTATGCAGCTTGAAAATGTAAAACAATTATTTGCAGGCTAACAAAAGGGACTGGAGCATCTCTCATGAGGAAAGGCTGAGAGAGCTGGGACCCTTCAGCCTGGAGAAGAGAAGGCTAAGGGGGGATCTTATCAATATGTTTAAGTATCTGAAGGGAGGGTGTAGAGAGGATGAGGCCAGATTCTTCTGAGTGGTGCTCAGCGATAGGACGAGAGGCAACGGGCACAAACTGAAACACAGGAAGCTCTGTCTTAACGTGAGGAAAAACTTGTTTACTGTGAGGATGCCTAGCACTGGAACAGGTTGCCCAGAGAGGTTGTGGAGTCTCCATCCTTGGAGGTATTCAAAAGCCGTCTGGACACAATCTTGGGCAACATGCTCTAGGTGACCCTGCTTGAGTAGAGGGGTTGGACTAGATGATCTCCAGAAGTCCATTCCAACCTCAACCGTTCTGTGATTCTGTGAAAAAATAACAAGGTTTTAACAAGTTGGTAGACTAGGCATTAGTGTGCTCTCCACCCCCTGATAAGAGACCTGAGGTCTGCTGGCCAGACAGGAGTGTGGGCCTCCACTCCTACCTCAGCTTTGATAAGTTGTCATCAGCTACTGAATCTGTTGACATGGGTTACACTGCCAACCAATTGAAGATAACCTTTTAGGATTTCATAACTTTTTCTTTTAAGATTTCATAATTTTCCATGTTGGTGTTTTTCTCTCTTGAATTCTTGAGCTGCTAACAGCCCTCATCTCTACAATCCTACCTTTGTCTGTGATTTAACAGCTCTTACCTTTCTACAGACACAGCGCTGCCTCACAGTTTGGCGGTTCCCTCAGAAGCCCGGGCCGTGATCATGCAGCCAGGCCATGTCGTCAAAGCTGGGCCTCGGCTCCTCGGCGTACAGGTAGCTGAGCCCCTCGCGGGGGGAGGCAGCAGTTAAGGAGCAGGGCAGAGGTTCCCCTCTCTGATAGCTCAGTATCTTTTGATTGTAGGTGACATAACCATGCTCGGTATTAGGCACAAACTTCACTTTACCTCTGCTTAACGGATTGCAGCCACCAGCAGGCTGAATCATCTTAGTGACAATGCTCATTTCTAAACCGAGTCCTGCCCCTGTTACCATGGTTCCTTCAGGATGTAATGTATCAGGGCTTTGAGCTGTGATGTGTTGTGCTTTACTTTGGTTTTTAATGAGCACTGGACAATTTCATGAAAAGTTGTTAGGTTGAGATACCAAAAAGGGTATTAAAGTAGTGAGAATGTATTTATAGCTTAAGCATATGCAAATCTAATTTTACATATGCAGACTGTAAAGAATTATGTAATATCTTTAAATACACAGAAATAGTTTTAACTCATGTTAAATACTTGCTCTGCAGCGATAACAATATTTGTATATGATGTTCTAATTCGTATGTTTGTCACATCTTGCTCGGTATATCAATAATCCATAAAAACATCAGTAGTTTGTAATGCCGATTGATGATCAGTCCATAGAGCAAGTTGTTCTGTGGTAAGTTATTTAATTCTTGCACCAAAGCAAATCTTTTCCTCTGTTTTTGACTAATGTTCCAGCTAATAAGCTACTGTTTATCATGTGATTAATCGAAGGTGCTATCATTAGATTTGTGATCTTCTGCTTGTATTCATTGTCCATTTGATAACCATTGAGTTCATCTATTGCTTTTAGCAAACTTTATCATAAATAAGCAATCGTTTCATCAGCAAGCACAGAAGAACTGTCAACATCATCAGGTTTTCTTGGCGCTGTCAGTCTTACTGCCGTGAACTGTTAATATTGGCTTCTCAATGCTTTATCTTTAGAGTGTTCTGTTTGGTTAGTTGTGGATGCCTTTACCTTTTTTTTTTTTTTTTTTTTTTTTTAAACTCTAATGGAGATGTTGGGTTTAACACCAATCTATTTTATCAGTTAAAATTGTGTGTCATAGGGTTAAATTTTGGAAGTATTAAACATAGTGGTTAAGCTTTGGTTGCTAGGTTGGAGGGTTAGAGAAAGCCTAAATCCTGGGCTATAGAACAAGCAGGATATATTCTGAGAATGACCTGGCCAATTAATTTTGTATTGTTTTAACTAACTGAACATAAAGCAATATTGAAAGATTGAAACCGACGTAAGACAAATATAGAGAGATTTATGTTATATTGATGTCAGATCACTCAAAAAAAAAAAAAAACAGCTATTTTTCACATGCATTGTCAAAATAATGGAACATGTCATGTACTGTGACTTCCTTCTCCCAGAATGATCACACCTGCCTATTCTGAAATACTGGTTTCTCCATGATAAGCTTATTGCCAAAAGATAAGATACTGCAACCTTATCAGCACTTATGATTTATACTGTTTTCCTAACTTTGCTTTCCTAGAAGAGTTGGAGTAGCATTCTCATTAAAATAACCAGTATATGATCCTTAGCACAACAAAAACTGCTGCTTATTAATTATTCATCAGCAAAATAAAAATAAAAGCATTTTAAAACATAAATGATTTTAAAACAGACAAATGCTCTCATAGTTCTTGCAAACAAGGCAATGATAGTAATTATAGTAACCTTTGTATTAATATTTATTGCTTTTGTACAGTAGTGCCTCTGAGCGTCTATCATTTCTCAAGATAGTAGTATACTATTTTGGAATTAGGTGAGAGGCTAAACAGCTTCCTCTGAAATCTAATAAACTTTGCTCTATAAAAATTATTTCAAGATGAGAAATATTAAAAATATTAAAGTTCCTAATCACACTATCCTCCCAAGATTCAAAGAATTGAAGTAAAATATTCTTACTTAACCTTACCTAACCTGCAAACAATATATAAATCTTTGAATTATGGATATGTACTCTGATGGCACGTGCCTTATTTTTTGTAACTTATCCAATAAGATAAACATTCTTGCGTAATGGCAGAACTACAAATTGCTATTGACCCAATTTTTAAAAATACCTTAGTTTTCTATTTAGAGTTGTATAATAGCTTGTCCCCATTTACTTCTGCTGAACATTTGACCTCAAAATTATTTTACTCAGTTTTTTTCACTTAAAGTTATCTTAGCTATAGATACAGTTCTCTTAATGGAATATTCTGCTAGAAGAGAATCCATCATCTTTATTACAGACCAAGTCTTGTTCTACGAAGCCTTTAGGGAGAGGCACATTCCCAATTTAGACAGTTAAATCTTTGCAGAATTAGACTCTGCTCCAGGCCCTAATTCAGGGTCTGGTATTGCATCACTGAAACTGGGATCAGGCCCTGTACGTGGGTGCCTCTCATCCAGCAGTTACAGAGCTGGCTGCAAGGGTGTAGAGTGATACTCAGCGCCATGCGGCCATACCTGTGTGGGCTGGAGCATCTCTCTATATGTGCTGTAATTTGTGTTTTTGTTTTGACTCAGGAAACAAATACCAGACACGCCTAATGACCGAGCGCTTGTGTGCGCTGTTGGTAGGAACACGCCTCTGGCCCTTGAGAAGGCATCTGCGTACCTCAGCCCTCTTCCTATCGATCCCGAGGGTGACGGTATGTCACACAATTTACTGGCTGCGCTGAGCTTCAGCTCTGTCACTGTTTGTGGCCAGCTCGTTCCTCCTGCGGGCGCCTGAGGCTTGTGAGCGTATTTTCTGGAATGATGACATCAGGGGGAGGTGTAGATGCCTGCTGTTTTCTAGTGTTTCATAAAAGGCTTTGTCCTTGCAACAGTGAATTTAGTGATAGCTTGACTAGGCACAGAATCTTGTTGTTTTGGTAATAGAAAGGGGACTTTATGGGAAAAATGTTGCAGTTATGGTAAATAGTTAATATCACCTATTCACTGCTCTTTCAGAAGAGAATAGCCTTTGGAATCCAAAAAAAAAAAAAAAAAGGAAGAAAGATGTAAAGCTTTTCCTCTTTTATATTTCAAAGGAAAGTATTTTTAACGTTATGAAAACGTTCACGGTAACACGAACATCTTCCTCGGAAGAGGCAGGCGCTTGTGCCCGTTGCAGCTCCCGAAACACGGCTGAAAGGGTGCAGCGTGCTTCACGCGGAGGGCGAGGGCGGCCGGGCACGGGGCCGGTGTGTGGTGTGCGGCTGTGCCGCTGCCGCTGCGGAGGGGGACGGGGCGGCCCGCTCCCCGCTCTCGCTCCCCGCTCCCCGCTCCCGGCCCCGCTCCCCGCTCCCGGCCCCGTTTGAAAGTAACACAAAAAGTTTCCAAGCGCTCCGGGAGGCGCGTTCTGGCGGCGCTGATTGGCGGAGCCCGCCGGGGGCACGTGACCGGCAGCCAATGGGGCGGCGGGCCGGGCCGGTTGTGATGGTTCGGAGGGGCCGGGGCGCGGCCGGGGGCAGCGCGGAGCGGAGCGGAGCCGGGCGGCCCTTCCCGCGGAGGCGGTGAGCGCGGGGCTTTGCTGCATCCGCTGGCGGGCTGGGGGCTCTCCCAGTCCTCCTCCCCTCCCCCCCCCGCGAGGGCGGCGGGGCGGTTCCCACGTGGCGGGAAGCCGCGGCGGGGCGCAGACCTTTCCCCGTCCCTCTTCCTCCGCGCGCGTTGGCGGTTGTGGCCGGGGCGGAGTCGGGGGCAGCTGTGAGGAGCTTCGGCCGCCCCCTCCCTCCCTGCCTCCCTGCCTCCCTCCCTCCCTGCCTCCTTCCCTGCCTCCTTCCCTTCCCGCATCTTCCCCTGAGAGCCTGAACCTGCCTGGAGCTGCTGGAAGGGTTGCTGGGGGGGGGGGGGGGCGGGGGAGGTGCTCCCAGGCGCTGGTTCCCTCCCGGGGTTTGTCCCGCGCGTGGGAGCGGAAGCCCCGAAGAGCTGCTGCCTTTTGACCTGCGGGGTTAGAGCTGGAAGCATCAAGGTCAGGCATTTCAGGAGACAACTCTTGGTGGAGTTTCCTTAAAACTCAAAGATACTGCAGCTGGACTGGTACCTGGCAAGGTGAGCGCTTTGCTGAAATAAGGCTTTTTGAGAGAGAAGACCCTGCAGAGAGAACTTCTTTTCGGCGTTAGCTGCGGGATTTGGTAGTAATCCTGGCACTCTCTCTGGTAACCTCTTCCTTTTCCTTCTCTCTTGTGGTGATTCTCTTTTGTATTGATTAAACAAAAGAAAATAAGCCCTTATGTGACAGGAAGACCCTTGCAGGGAAACTATTTTAAGCAGATATAGTTTTTATAAGACTGGGAAATTACTTTTCAGGAGCAATTTTTTTTTTTTTTTTTTTTTTTTTACAATTAGGGAAAAGTGTCCAGTAGGAGCTTCATCCTCTGTGCTATGGCTAACACACTGGATTTTGTGGTGCTGTTTTGCTCTTATAGTCATTTTCCTGTCTTCCTTTTTAACACTTTATTAAAATAGGAATTGCCCTGAGTCAGGCCCTGGTATAAAGATAGGCTAACATTGTACACCAAGTTAAAATGTTACTTTGTAAAAAAAGGGTATTTGATATGCAAGGGTTGCTTTCCACCCTTTATTTTAGGGCTAAAAGAGAATCTAAGCTGATGTCCTTATAAATTTGGTGAACTCAGACCCTGATCAGAGTTTAACTCTGGTTACAGCATTCTTATTCCTAAATTTAATTTCCTTCAATAGTGTTATGCGTGTGGCTTTTCTTAACTTTTTTCCTTAAGTATTGTTTTTTGCTGTCGCTTCTGTGAAATTGTATCTGGGAACAAATATGTAGATGGTGTTTTTCTTGGTGCAGAAGTCCATTCCCCACCCATGAACACTTCCACTTCCTGTATGATGTAGAGATTTTGTAATGTCTGTGACCAGCACTTGTACGGCTTGCACACAGGAAGTCTGGCCAGATGCATCTTCTGGCACTGATGTGTGCAAAAACAAGGTGCAGCCAGGGTGTGCATGCTGTAGGCTGTGGCTTTCTCTTTTTCTTTTTTTTTTTTCCCCTCCATTTTTTTTCATTTCACATTTAGCTCCATTTAAAAAAATGCTAAAACCCCCTTCACAATTCCCTCCCCTATTTTGTACTGATCCTAGGAAATGAAAAGTTCCTAATTGGTTTTGTTAATTACTTTCCAGTAATTTTGCATACTAGCTCCAAACTAGTTAAAGGTCAAGTGGTGAATGCAGTAGGAAATTACAAAATAAAATCAAAGCCCTACCATTTCTACTGGCGTGTCAGAAAAAAATATTTGAGATTTTAATTTTATGACATTTAGTCAAAAATGAGATTTAATACTTTGTCCAAAACTTAAAGTTTTTCTTTTCAGTTTTTATCTTGCATCTTTGGCTAGTTTGAAAATCCTCGTGAGCTGCGGTCACACATCTCCTGTGCCCTCCGTTTCACTAGTCCTTTCTAATGTAGAAAACAGCAAGATACAGTGCAGGTGTATAGGGAACCTAATAGGTCTTTCTTGCATGTTGCAGGCAAAAAGCTTGTGCCTGTGGCATAGGAACGGTAGTGAAACAATCTGCCATGTTGTGTCATCCCTATGGAATAAATATAGGTCCACCTTCTTCCATGTATTCACAGTTTAAAAATTAATTTTAAATTATAAGTACTACTTAGTAATGGTAACTATGAAATAGGTGTATTCTTAATGGAAAACACCCTGAGTGGGTCTGGGTAGGTTCCTAATCTCGTGTTTACAAAGACAGTTAACAACAGAAAGGGATAGCATCTTTATGCTTCTCTGAAAGTTATTAAGATTCTGTAGGCCCCCTTTTAAATTTATAGCCCAGTTAGTAAATGTCTTTTTGGACACAACCCGTAAAATTTTAAAAGAATGCAGATCTATTGGCTCCTGTTAGTCCTTTCAAAGTGCAATGTGAAAGGACAAGTGAGACCCAGCTATGAGCATGTTCAAGCCTTGGAGGCCAACAGGAGCTGTACCTCTTAATTGAAGGTCTTTTGATTCCAGGCCGTTTTTGAGCACTTTCAGGAGCAAGACGTCTTGTATTTCTTCATCATTTTTATCATGTCTGTTGGCTGTCTGAACGAGATATCATGGGATTTATTGTAGTGCCTGCATCAGCCAGAAGAATTCCCTTTTGGAGACTTCTGAAGTCTGTTTTAATTTGTGTAACACAACTGGGCATACCCTGGGTGGAATCACTGTTCTTGAAGAAATACAGAAATTTCCTGTTGTCCAAGTGGTGAGAAATAACTGTCTTAGGGATACTTTGGCTTACTTTTCTCTGGAGTGGTTTGCTGGTCCTTCTTGGTTTCTCGTTGCAACTGCATCACTTCTTTGCACCTGACTCTCCCTCCCTGTCCCTTCTCTGTAAAGGAGAGAAAATTGTCTTCCTCACAAGCGTTCTGCATGGATTGGTGAACATGTTCACAGGGCCTTAAGTATAAAATGTGTCTATTAACATCAAAGGCACTTTCAGTTTGCTTAAAAATAATGGAGAAGATGTGTAATAAACGCTCTTACGTCAGGAAAGTTCATTGTGCTTGGTCTTGCTTTCTGTATTTAATTGGCAAGGGTGCTGTTTGGAAAATCCATGCTTCTTGCTTGCTCCCCTTTTCCCCCTCTTTTTTCCCCAGTATATGTTTCTGAAAATATATACAGACAGCAGCAGCCTTGAGACTTCTTGCTGGAAGCATATCAATATGTCAAATGAGGTGGTTTTATCTGCTATGAGAAAAGAGATGTAGCTTTGTCTAATCAACATTTTGTGTCAAGAAACTGAATTATAAATCTAAAACGTAAGCACTTTTCCTTTGCCCTTCCAGCTCCCAATTAAATGAGAGTATAATTTTCATAAGCGGGTAACTGATACTGTGCATCAAGGAGACTGGGCACAGTCCTGTAGATGTGTAGTCGCAGCCCACTTAGCTGTGACAGCCACTTACTCTTTGCTGGTTTACATCCTGAAAGTCACCTAGGCTATGAAAAATCACTTGTGCTTTGCATCACTGCTTGGATCTTTTAAGATTGGACTTTAGATTCCCAGAGCTCATTGGGTTACTTGATACCGTTGTCATCAGTAGTGGTCAGAATTTCTTATGTTTGCCTCAGGAGAGCTGCCACATAGATAGATGGCTGTTAATCCTGTTTAAACCAGGAGGTTTTCAGAAGAGGAAAGTGTCAACACAGGTTATGAATCATTGTCATTCATTGAGTGTAGTGTGTATGGATGTACATTTTCTTTAGCTATGACACGCTGCTCAGAAGGTCTACTCCAGTGTTTCCTGAATATTCAAAATAAGAGAAGTAGAAGGCAGGACTGGTATCTAAAGGATCTCTGAGGGCTTTGACTATGTTTTCTCTTTACCCTATTAGGATTACCTCTGGGGACTGTTGCTCAGTTTGCTTTGTTTTTGTCGATCTAGAGCTGAGACTTGATAGTTGGACTATATTTCCTCAACTCTTAGTCTCGTAATTTAGGCTTCTGACAACTGCCACTGTAATGAGGTATTTGACTCCACCTTTATATACTGTGCTTGATCTATTGAGGTTTCTATTAAATTGATAATGTCTATATGGAATTGTTACCTTGCCCAGGGTTGCGCAGGGCAGATTATCCAGAGCATTAAGTCTGATATTTCTCCATTGTCAAGACTAACTCATATAAAATGATATTTGCTAGTGACATGTTTATTGGAGTGCATCAAGCCCATCAGAGGGCATTTGTTTAACTGTAATGTCTAGATACTTAAGTCTTCAAGTAGGAGTGACCAACTTAAGGTTCTTGATTTCCATGTGGCTCTCTTTCATGTGTCATTCCCATCTGGGACTGTATCCTGTGACTGGGTTTATTCTGGCACAGGGATAGCTAGAAAGCCAGAATTGTTCACTGAGTTTCTGGTGCCTGTCTGTGTATCTAGTCCAACCAGGTGATATTATACAACGGAGCAGTAAAACCTCTGTGGATATGTTATCCCCTCTTCCCTGGGAACTTCTGGAGCTCCTTTCTCCCATGGCTTTCTGAAGTATGCAGATGTCTTGTAGCTCTCAGCCGTATACAGATGGTGATATTTCAGGTTTAAAGTCAGGTAGTTTTATTTGCCTTGACTTTGGGAGAAATTTTTCACATGTATCCAGCAGTTATGTCCATAAATAAATTGGGCGTTCTTGGAAACGTTAACATGGAAATTAGTTTCTCGACTACTTCTTCCACGTCTCTCTGAAGCTTCTCTTTAATTTCAGGGTAAGCGTCTTTAGGGCTGTTGAAATCAAATTTAATTGCACCGTCTTTGGAGCTGAAGTTGTGTCTCTTTCTGAGATATCTTTTTTTCAGCTGTGTTCTGCATGCATCTGCACAGCTGTGGATAATACCTGAGGTTTGGTGTTCTGTGCTGTGCACTCAGAAGGTGGGGTAGATCCTGCTGGTAGATACTGCTATTCCTTCACTTTTCATGGCATGGATGACAGGGCCTTGTCCAGGCTGGTCTTTAATTTGGTCTCCAGTCATCCAGTGACTTTCTGCAAGGAGAGGTACACCACTCTGCAGAAAAAAAGCACTGAGGTAGTTTGCTACAGAACATTAGCTCTTATGTTTTATCCTTTAATTTTCCAGGGGTGAAAAAATGAAACAGTTCTAACTTCAGCTGGGGACTCACCATGGAAGACTCAGAAGGACATCGCTTCAGCTCAGTGGAGGAGGAATCTAGATACTGGAAGGAGCTGGCTATGAAGTATAAGCAGTGGTAAGGCAATGACTTCATTCCTTTAAGTTTTTCAATAGGATGTGTACACGCTGCATGCAAAGTCATAGATAGCAGCACATGGAGAGAGAAATTCAAGATAGCTCAGCTATTTTGAGTGGTAGCGATAGCAATGCAGTGGCACAGGCTTCTGCATAAGCTACGCCAGCCCAGAGTCCTTTGTACTCATTTGAGCACTGAATCTTGCTGCTGTGGCACTGCTGCTTTTGATACCTGCTCTGGTTTGAGTAGCCCTGTGTATGCTGAAATTGTACTCTTGACTGCAGTCTGTGGGTGGCCTGAGTAAACAGAACACTCTGCAGAACCTTGTTGGGGGTGGATAACCCAGGCCATCACAAAAAGAGAGATGCTGCTGTTCACCCTTGATATATCTGTATGGATCAAGGATGGTTTTTGGCAGCACCTAGATGGGCGAAGAGCCCTGGCTGAGATGCAGCATGCTTTGCTCTTCCTTTTAGCTCAGTATGTCAGTCTAAATGCAGTAGAGCCTGAAAAATTCCAAACTTGTCTGATGCTGATATTGGTGGATCCTTTCTTAGACCAGGTATTCAGACCCTTCAGTGCTGCTTGTTCAGATTATTGTAGGATTTTTTTTTTTTAATAAAGTTATTTGATTAGAATATAAGGATAGGCCTTCCTTTCCTTCTTTTTCCCTTTTTTCCCCTCTTTTTATTGCTAACAGAAAACGTCTTCATTCATATTTCCCAATGAATAATTAAATAGTTTAATAGGTTAAATATACAGATGGAGGGTAGACTGTGTACAGGCTTAAGAGACTCCATATGTCTTGAACACTGTTAGCATAAAGACAGACCTTGGGGGATTTTTGGGGGGAGTGGGTGAGGGGGAGGTTGTTTTTTTTTAACAATTTGTTATGGGGTGGTTTTCTGTGCTTAAGGGGAAGCATTTGCAGACAGTCCTCTTTTTCTTTTGACTATGTGTGTCGAGAGAGAGGGACAGTCTTCTATGTTAAAGAGAAGTACATATAGATAGATTCTTTTTTCTTTTTCTTTTTCTTTTTTCTTCCTCTCAAGTATACAAGAGAGGTTGTTTTGGTTCACTGTGATAAGTTCTGTTGCTGGAATTGCTCTTTAGTGCTGAGAATACCCAGGAGGAACTGCGCGAGTTCCAGGAAGGGAGTCGAGAGTACGAAGCTGAACTGGAGGCTCAGCTGCAACAAACAGAGTCCAGAAACAGAGACCTTCTATCAGAAAACAATCGTCTGCGAATGGAACTGGAGTCAGTTAAGGTAGGAATGGGTGATGCATACAGTGTCTGCATCCTAAGTGCGAAGATGAGTGAGACTGTGCAGATTCAACTTGCCTTGTGGACAGGGAGCTTCAAAGAAATTGAATGGGAAACTGAAAAGTCATGAAAAATAAAGAAACATCTATCTTTTGTCCACTGTGAGAGTGATAAATACCTCAGTTAATGTTACTGAGCAGGTTGTGTGTTACTGAGCAGGTTTGCAGGTTGTGGCTACATTTCAGGATGGATTTGAGACAGGAGAAAATTGTTGGCAGTAGAGTAGAGACTAAACATGAACTTACCAGCGCTGCTGTTCTGTTCTTTCTTCCATCTACTTAGTGCTTTTGTTCATGGCTTTCTTGCTGTTTGCATTGTGCAGACCCAGATAATAATGTGGACAATCAAAATACAAACATTGAAGTTGTGTTGCATTACACAAAAAGAATTAATTTGTTTTAAAACCTTTTTATGTAGTTGCGTGTAATTATTATCTGGTATAGTCTAGAAAAGCTAGGAAGCAGCATCCGGTAGGTAACGCACAGAACTGAGAGCCATGAAACCCATTAATTCCTGGTTTAGTCACTGGATCTGTTTGTATGTGGGAAAAACGTTTTAGCCGCCTCACACTTGGTTTGCCTTTTGTGAAATAAAGAACCAGCTGAAAAGCATTAATTTTCATAATTATAAAACATAGGGGATATGAGCTTACTGAGATGGAACTTCTTACCACAGAGGCTTAAGTAGTTCAGTCTCACTGAAGATGCTGCTACTGGGTAGTGTTCTCCCCTGAACTAGCTGACAGACTTAGAAAATACTATTAGGTTTCCTTAAACTTGAAGAAGAATTGTCACTGAAGTTGGTGGGCCTTTTAAAAAGTCTAATCTTGTTGGCATTTCACTCATAAGTGAGCTGTAGTGACTCAAGAAACACTATCGTGTACTTTGCAAGGCAAGGTTGGTATCTGTGGAAGCAGAGATGAATTGAATTACGCTTCTACTCAATTGGATGCAATAGTGAGCTAATGGGAGTGAAGATGTATGTATAAGTGATTAACCCACATTTACAATGCTTTTTTGGTCTAAAGAGTTATATTTGATGACTATTGCCCAGATTACTGTCCTAAGGAATTATTCTTCAGTTCCAGACAGAGGTCCTGTTGCCCTTCCTTCCCCTTGCCTCCCCACTCAGTGATTTATTTATTTATTTTTCATACTGATAGCAGCAACTCTGCACCTCGCTTCATTGTGCTTGTTACTTCAGGCTGGTCTTTATTCTTGTTGTATCAATGCCTTTGCAATATTAATGTTTTGCATGTTGTGTGGAGTAGTTGTCTACTTTGTTCCATGTAGCCACATATACCCATGGAAGCTGATGGGTGTGGGGAGAAGGCATAATGATTCAACAAAAATAAAACCTGCAGTCCATTTACTTACCATTTTAGGGAGAGGGTGGACTGTTTTCTTTCTCAAGAAGAGCTGAAATATCAGGAGTGGACTATGAACAATCTTACTGCAACAACTGGGAATGAAACAGGAATCAACATAAATCTTCAAGAAGTGGAGAGTAAACATACTTTAAAAACCTTACTTATTCTTCACGGTAGATAACTTTATAAAAACATAGTCTGCTTGAAACAAAACCTGTAACAACTGGTTATTCATGCAGCCTGAAAACTGCAGTAACAGCCTGCAGTGAAGGAACAGAGACTCCATTGATGGTCAGATCAGCTGACAGTTTATTACAATTGGCTAAAAACAAAGACTCAGACCTTGCAGTTCTGGTCTTTTATCTGAATCAATTCAAGAGCAAAACATTAAACTCATGAAGCTGTTGTTGAGCAGCAGCGTTAACTGAGCCCATCAATGGCTGGTGTCTACATGTAGGTCAACACTATTGAAGCTTGCCAGGCCCACACAGCTTGTTGCTTTGAGCTTACCAGCCTGTTATGTGTGCTTGCTCCCTCAGAAACCACAAAGTTTACGCTACTTAAAACTAAATGGAAATAATGCTTTGGAGGGTTTGTTTAGTGAGTCTTGAAAAGCTAGCTGAAAGTAATCCATCTCTCAGAGCTTAGGGTGCTTAAATTCAGCATGCACCTGTGCTTCAGAAAGCAGGAATTATGGCAATGTGTCACCATCCTGTAATCAAGTAGGAATTTCTTAATTCAGAATGGGTATCTTTCCCTCCTCCTTGTTTCTGCATTACATGTGCTAAAACAACTCTCTTTAAATTATTAGTCATGCTAGACTACACACTCTGGTTTTCAAATTCTTGTGCCTGGATTTGTTTTCAGTGATTTCAAGTGTATTGTACTTGCAGGCTGGACTGAGAAGCACTTCAGGAATGCTAGTTATACAGCAGTCTGGGAGCTTCAGAAAAAGTCTCAGGCGTGTGGAAGTGATCTGATATCAAGGTGGTGGGGATAAAGTGTTGCAGTAGATGATGTGCTGTGAGGCTTTTCACATGATGTAGAGCTAACTGCATATGGAGACGGCAGAAGGAGAGAGATGATGTTGCGTGGAGAAGCTAACCCTTCCTTCCTCTAGTGCCTCTCCCAAATGTACCCTTGTGTACATGCCCTAAAGGGAGACAGAGGTTGTTTTAAGATAATGTCCCAATCATGTTACATAATTACACCTGAAATGTTTTAGGATATGGAGCTCTGAACCTGCTTTGGGCTAATAAAACCACAGGGCAGTGAAGAATTTTGCAGGCTCCACGGGAGTATGTAACAAGCTCTGATGGCATGCTTAGATATTTTTTTTTCTTGTCATTTGGACTCCTAAGTACCACTCGACTTTGTCTTGTAGTTGAAAATAAGTGGCTTCATTCACATCCTGTTTTGCGCACTGCTAGAGTCCTTGGGGCTCAGAAATTGCACTGGATCTCGCTCAGGGATGCACACAGATTCACTTTGCCCCAGGAAATCAGTGGATGTTCTTCCCATTACAAAAGTGGATCATGGGGAAGGTGGCAGGCTTACAGCCTTTGGCAGGCAATCCCGTTCTAGCCAGCTACTTGCCTGGTGAGTCCCGTAAATTCTCTGTGGCACTGCTGGGTGGTTTTTGTAAATGCGATGCTGGTTGTTGGGCCCTTCCACTGTGAATGTCAACTGCACCTTACAGCAGCAGGGTAGGATTTGCCTGTCCAGTTGCCTCCTTTTTTTTCCTTTTCACCCAGATTGCATGGTGATGTGGGAGCTCTAGAGCTCTGTGCCTGTTGCATGCCTGGCCACCTGCTTGTGCTGGGTAGGACCTGGGCATGCTCTTTTCCTCATTTTGCCTTTGAGTGAGACACTGCACATGTGAACAAACCAGCTGCTGCTGTTTAAGTCTTTCCCTTGGAGAAAGGCTGAAAGCTCTCTGCATGCAGCAGATGTTTCTTGCGCCTTCGTGAGTAGAGGAGAGATGGGGGAGCCCAAGGGAGAACTGTCTGGGAGAGCAGGGAACAGCCCTGTGCTTTGGAGGTTGGAAATTGCTCCCCAGCACCATCTATTGATAAGGAGTGACAGGAAGAGATCTTGCCTACTGGTAGTCCAGAAATATGGGAGCAAATGGCTTTGTTGAGAAACATCACCTTATAACTAGTAAAATGTTAAAAATCTTACGGGATCCCCCTCTCTCTTTAAGGGGGCTGAGTCAATACCAAAGAAAGGAGAGAAAGTGCGTTGCTAAGTCCCTGATGCGCTGTTTGATTTGTCTTTGGTTAGGAAAAGATTGAAATGCAGCATTCAGAAGGGTACAGGCAAATCTCCGCGCTGGAAGATGACCTGGCACAGACAAAAGCTATTAAAGATCAACTTCAGAAATATATTCGAGAACTTGAACAAGCCAACGATGACTTGGAAAGAGCAAAAAGGTGACCTATCCTTCTGTGTTTTCTTTTTCCAGCTCTGTCCTGTCTTGTGAGCAGGGTGACCCTGAGCTGTTTGCGGTGTGGTGCTTGTTAGCGCTGCTGTTCTGAACTAACCGCTCTAGGTGATGATTTTGATGATGACATTTGTGGCAGATGGGAAATGTGACTCCCCCTCCCCCCAGCACCTCTACTCCCCTGTCATATCGTACAAGCAAAAATAAAAAACAGATCCTGCTTTCTCTTGCAGGACAGGCGGTTCTTGTATGCACTTAAAGGATCTGGTAGTGACATCTTGTACACTCTCTTTCAGAGCCACTATAATGTCTTTGGAGGATTTTGAACAGCGTTTAAACCAGGCTATTGAAAGAAATGCTTTTCTGGAGAGTGAACTGGATGAGAAAGAGAATCTTCTGGAGTCTGTGCAGCGCCTGAAAGATGAAGCTAGAGGTTTGATAGTGGATTACTCCTATCTCTCACTTTCTCCCCTTCCAACTTGTAGCTGTCCAGTCCTCCCAATGTATTTTGGAACTTGTCTTTTAAATTTTCCTCTTCTAAACCTGCCATCTGAAATGTAGAAGCAAATGAGGAAACTTCAGGACTGTCCATCCCACTCCCTGAATTTCTGACCTCATTCCAGAGCAGCTCAAAGGAGCAAAAGTCTGCCAACCTTCTGATTTGTGACAATACCTCAGGGCCTTAAGGGGTCAAGTAGAGCCAGCCAAGCTGGTGCATGCGCTGGTCTGGCTTCTTGTAACCTGCCAAGAACAATGTTAGTAACCCCTAACCTCTGTTTCCTGGCCTGTGAGAAATGAAGTCAATGAGACACTAATGGGGTGGTGAGATGGGAGGACTGTGACTGATTTCCAGTTGTCTCTGAGTAGCTTCACATGCTAGCTTCCTGATACCTGTTGGTAAGACCGGGTGAGAAGGAGAGCCATGTAACTATGGAGCTGTAAAAACCTATTTTCAGCTCTGCTCAGACTCTGTACCTTTGGGCAGTTTCTCTGAGCTACAGCCAGGCTGTGGGACATGAGGGCTCCGTTCCTTGGCTAGATAATGACACAGCTTCCTCCTGGCCTCAGCTCACATTTGCTAGATGTGGAAATCGATGTGGAAGGGAAAAGGGTGCAACAGATAGAATTGCCTGGGTGTCAGCCCGGCAGGGAGTTGGGACGTAAGCAATGTGTGCCACTTTGCAAAGCCTCCGTCCTGATATGCCTCTGCACGTTCTGTAACATTTGGCAGGAAGGTAATTCCCTGCCTAAAGGAAACCTTTTGAAAGGATACAAAGCTTACAGCCAGGTAGTAGTAACTGAACTAATACTACAAGAACACCTTGAGCCAAAGTCCCAGGAAAACCTTTAGTGATCACCAAGGTTTTGAGCATATACCTGGAGTAATCTTTAGAGAGATAAATGACTTTATTCTCCTTGTGAAGATGAAGTATTCTTTTGAGTAAAACAAACTTTTTCACTTGCGTTTGTCTTGGTGCTTACATATTCCAAAGGCTTTGTTTGTGTTGCTTATCTCATAGATCTACGACAAGAGCTTGCGGTGCAGCAGAAACAGGAGAAACCCAAAACACCAATGCGAACCACTGTGGAAACAGAAAGAACAGACACGGCAGTGCAAGCATCGTTATCTGTGCCTTCAACCCCTTCGGTACACCGGACACCCAACATGAACATATCCACTCCTGGGACATTTAGGAGAGGTGACTGACAGGGGACCGACACAGAAATAATATTTGATACACTTGTTTTTACCACATTTTCTAGCTGCAGGGAGAGTGAGAAAAAGGGCACTGAGATGTGTGTTTTAATCACCATGGTCTCAGTATTCAGACTGTGATTTTGGGTGTTTATTTGTAGGCCATTAATTTCCACTGATGTGAACTGTCTAGTAATAATTATTGTGAGGGACAAGATGAGCTGTTGGGATTTTTACTAGCACTTCACAACTGTCCCAGAGACATTTGGGCTAATTTAGGAGAAGAATTTTTAAAACTTCAGTGTGATCTTTGATGCCACATTTCTGTTATGAATTGGCTTCTCAGTGGAGTAGGTAGTCTTTGAGAGACTTTTTTTTTAATCTCTGAAACAGCAGGATAAGTCATTTTAGCTGTCTGTACTAAATTACTTTATCTCTGCTTTCATGCCAGTAGTATCAGTTACCTTTTCATGAGCATAAATTACTTAAATATTCCACACCTCCAACACTAGCTCTCCATCTTCTCACCTAAAAAGCCAGAAATTTGACTCCAGAAAGATTGAGTAACTGTGTTCATATGTATGGGGAGAGTAAATGGAGGGAGTTTCTTGTACTGTCATACACTGATGATTTGATATTACAGCTCTGATTACTAACAAAGTCTGAATGTGGGCTTAGGTACTCTCAACCTAAAAATTATGTTTCACTTATTCATGCTTCTGTAAAAGAGAGAGGATTCAGAAATTCTAGAAAAAATGAGAGATGAAGAACATACCTCTGTGGTCTCACTGCAGCAGTAGAGAAGCAGGGTGGGCTGCTAGCACACATCTCTAGAAACCTAAGCCACAGCATATCTGGAGACTTTAGCTTAGGACAGTGTAACTTGAGCTGTATCAGTGAGGCAGAGCTTCCTACTCTTAATGGATGTGGAAGATCTGAAGGTCAGATGGAAAAAGGTGAAGATATTGATGTTTCCTCTGCTCTGTATGTCAGGCTGTCTTCTGACCTCCAGTGTCAAAGCTTTTTTCACAGTGGGTAATGTGTCATTCTTTAACCTGCCCTGCAGGTTTTGAGGACAGTTACAGTGCAACCCCTCTCACACCTGCTGCCAGAATATCTGCACTTAACATCGTGGGAGATTTGCTGCGGAAAGTAGGGGTGAGTGATTAGCTGTTAGCCAATGCCCTGGCAAAGGTAGAGCTGTCTGAGACAGCAGCCAGAGCTGACCCTCTGCACTGATGCTCAGGGGAGACTGGAAAGAGTAGCTCAGCCCTTATGTTGGCCAAGCAAGCCTTGAAATTTGGCCCGGGCTTTGCATGTTTCTGTCCACCTCCAAATAAAGATGGGGCCAAGCTCTGTTTTTTTTTCTGAGATCTTAATCCCGTGCAGAGTCCTGGCCTTTCTTCCTCTCCAAGTCCCTGAAAGAGCATGTGAAGGAAGAACAAACTGGTGAGAATAAATGAGGAGGGGACCTGCTCCCATGGAGGGCATTGATGTGCTCCTGTGAAGGGCAGAGAAGAAAGCAGGCTGCTGCCTGCTGCCCAGGAGGGTACTGATGGAGTCTGCCCAGTAGTGTTTTGAGCAGGGCCTAATGCCATGTTAGGCTGTAGCTTGACCTTTAAGGCAGTGGTGCTGCTGAAAAAGTTATCCACATCTTCCTTCTGTCTTCTTCCCCGTGCCCCAGTGCTTTTTTTTTTTTTTTTTTTTTTGGCCCAAGCATTTGTATAATTCTTTGGGCTGAACTGCACAACTGATACAGCTGAAAGATAAACAGCTGAAAGATAACCTAGCAACAAAGGTGGAGCAATCTAGGGTGGGAGCATGTGGTGGAGAACAGGGTATCTGTGGCTCAGTTCCCTCAGACACTGCCTAATACCTACAACCTAATGTTTGTCTGGCCAGGGAAGCAGAGAGCTCAACTGAACATTCAGTTATCTAGAAAGTGATGCCTGTAAGAAAGGTGTCAAAATCTCCCTGAGGAAGCTGAGGCATTTGTGTTGTTCCTGATGAACACCAGCATGAGCTCCTTAACATCCCCTACAGGAACAGATTCAGCTTCAATGGGACACTTGCGATGACTGGGTTCATCCCCTCAAAAATTCAGAATGTGTAAGGAATTGGGGTCAGGAATCAGCAAGGTTCCTCTACTAGACAGCTTGTCTAACAAAAAACAATGTCATAGATGTCATTTTGGTGTCTTATGAGCAAGAAGGATGCTATCTGACACTTACATCATCTGTGTTTGCTTTAGGCTTTGGAGTCCAAACTTGCATCTTGCAGAAACTTTGTGTATGACCAGTCCCCAAACAGAACCACAGTGTCCATGTGCATGAACAGAGATGTCCTTGAAACGCGCCTGAGTCCTCACCAGCCTCTGTGTGATACAGGGTTAGTGCTGATCTGCTGTTGCTTCTTAGTGAGAACTCTGTGGCTGGTACTGTTCTATTTAGTATTAAATCTTAGTTTTAGTAAAGCTTTGCTTTCAAAAGGTCTGAAATTTAGTTATTCAAGATTCTGATTTGAATGTTTCATATCAGTTTAAAATTTGGACTCACTAGCTGGTAAAATTCAAAGATGATCTGGGAGCAAGTTTTAAAAATCACAAGTTCAAAGTAAGTGTAATTTATTTTATTATAAAGCCAGTTTTTATATGGGGGGAAGTGCAACTTGAGCCATTTATTGGCTCAGTTTGTTTTATGCTTTATGTTCTTGTGCAAGTGATGTCTCCGGAACATTATGGCATGTGGGGACTTCCCTTATCACAGTTTAGATTCTTGTTTATGGGAGAACTGAAGAAAGCAGATAATGGAATCAGTCCAATCCAAATGTCTTACAGTCATTAAGATGCTTTCCCAGAGAGCAAACGACCAAAGAAGTTATCTGATTCAACTTAGAAATTTGTCTGGACACTTGAATTGGTTATCTTTTAACAAGTGAAGAAATATCAGCAAGGATATTACAAGTTGCAGTTCAGTATCTGCTTAAATATGCCAGTCCTGTATTGCACATTCTTTAGATTCTCTGTAAATTAAGCACCTATAATAGAGTTCATTCCAGATTCAGTTATTCAGCCAGACCCTTGCTCCTGCGATACTGGTTTGTCCTGTTACCTCAGCGTCCAGAGTTGTCCTATGGAAGGAGTGCTCCATCTTGTACTTGCTATCCCAGCCTGGGGAGGAACCTCATGAAAGCTCTTACGTGAAAGCCTCCAGGGCCATTCATTTGCATATTCCTACAGCTGATTAACACTTCTACTGCTGTAATGCTAGAACTGAAATTCCAACACCTGTAAAAAATACACTTCTCAGTACTCAGAGGGAAATGGAGCTGTGTTTTTGCCCAGAGAGGTTGTGGAGTCTCCTTCCTTGGAGATATTCAAAACACGCCTGGACGCAATCCTGTGCAACGTGCTCTAGGTGACCCTGCTTGAGCAGGGGGGTTGGACTACATGATCTCCAGAGGTCCCTTCCAACCTCAGCGATTCTGTGATTCTGTTTTACAGTGGAAATTCAACCCAGTTAACTAGCAGGCTCATTTAGTGTTCAAGGTGGTATTCTTTTATCTGTTGATTTTTCATGCTGAGTGGTGTTCTTTGGAAGTGACCAGTTAATCTGATAAAGATGGTAAAACTGAACAGCAAATGCACTAATTGCTCTGTTTTGTATTTGCAGGTTAGTGAAACGCCTAGAGTTTGGAACACGGCCTTCAAATATTCCAGGATCAATGGGCCATCCCTCACAAGGTGTTGTCAAGATGCTGCTCTGAAAAGACTGTCTGGCTTTGGAAAACGAAAAGAGTATATATATAAATATATATATTTCAAACTTTAGTTTTAAAGAGAATACTAATGAGCAACCAGGCATCAGCATAAGGGTAGGTGAGAACTGAACAAGAAGCTGCAACTGGCAGTGGTCTCCTGTGGTCTTGCCCAGTGTGGCCTCTTAGCTGAGCTGTGTGACTAGTGTGATGCAGCAGTGCTGACTGCCAGCACAGTACTTTAAATTGCTTCCTATGTCAATTGCTGTAAATAACTCCTTGAAAGTCGCTTCTTTGACACTGTCAAAGCTGGTGCCCCTCTGCCTATGGCAGAGGCAGTATTCCCTGTGCGGCTCCTAAGGCTTCTGGTTTTGATACAGTACCATGGTGTTCTGGCTTGAATTCTAGTTGTGCTGGCTTTCTGGCTTGGGTGTTGTATGCCTCAGTCACCCAGATTAGAGGAAGGGTTTTTTTTGTTTTTGTTTTTTGTTTTTTTTGGATGGAGCCCGAGGTATTTCTGTAGGGAAGCTGCTCAGCTCTTTGCAGGATGTTTGTTGTCAGAATCCTGCAACACAAATTCCTGCCTCTGTAGCGATAAGATGGTTTTGTAAGCAATAATTTGCCATTAAGAATAGGTCGCATTTAAAGGTGAGGAATGTCTAATGCTTGGAGTACTTGGGAGATCCCAGGAATACAGCAAAGTAGGAGACTTTGCACTGGCTTAGCATACAGGCATCCCATTTTGCTGTATATAAAGCCTGGCTGTTGGAGGAAGCAAGAGACCTGATTAACTTGCTAGTTCTAACGTTTTAATAGATGGGTTATATTGCTTTCCAAACCTCCCTTTTTTAATGTGCCTTGGTTATTTGAGAGGCTTTTTAGCTTTATTTTTGTTGTTTTTTCTATAAGAATATATACTTTCAGCTGTTACTAATTTAGAAATGGCTTTTTAACCTGAAAAGTCCTTTCTACTGATCAAGGGTATCAGAATACTGAATTATTTTTAAATTAGAGTTCTTCCCTACCAAACAGTACTGCGTTTTGTTTTGTTTTTTCTTTTTTTCTTCTTTAAGTGGAGTGGGTTCACTCATGGTATTAATATATATTACAGAAGCTGGTACTTGCAATAATCATGGCCAAACATCTTTTTGTTTTGGGGAGGGAGTTTGTTTGTTTGTTTGTTTTTAAATGCTGTGAAAACAGCCACTGATGTATCGATTTCTCTGGAATAGAAAATAACTGCAGATCATTTCCATTCTTCATGCCATCTGCAAAGTTGGCTTATCTGGGAAGCAGAATAAAGCTTATTTTGAATGGTAGTTGTTGGTTCATTTTGAATTTTTTTTGCAGGTTGTCATTATGATTTATGCACAGATGTTTGTCATCAGTATCTCCTCTGTTTCTGATCAGTGAAGCCTGAAGAGACCTTCTTTGCTGAATCAACATGCAGAGATCTTTCTGTATCTCTTTCTTGCTCTCATGGTTTCTTACCCTGAGGAATGTAAATAATGCTATAGGTAAAGATGCCCCTGGGATTTATGTACTGCCTAGTATTGGCATTATGCTTTCTTAAAATCTTGAACTCTGGCTCAGGATGCTGTAATCTGTTTTAACATGACTTTGTCCTCTCCTCTCGCATAGGGAACTGACACTTTTCTTATCCATGAGGAACTGAAGCGCACGGGCTGCTTTGTCATTTGTGCTTACACATGGACTCCAGTTCAGTGCACTGTGTAGCCTGGAGGGATGGCTCAGGACGAGTTGCATTTTCCTTATGATATTGCCAGAATTTGCCTGCTTGGTGTGAAAGCTGGCTTGCAGCAAGATTGAGCATCAGCATTGAGATAAGGTAGAGAGTTGGGGTTGTGCTAGAGCCCCAGTTTTCAATTTAAAGTGACTATTACAGATATTATATGTAGATATACTATAGATATGCTATTAATATATTGGAGAGAGATGTTATTAATGTGACCACAGATATATCCAGACAGACTATGGGCTGATATGCCATTGAGAATTTTCAAAACTGTTTAGTCCGGAATAGTCACCTCTGTAGCAGGACATCTTTTGGGAGAGGACTACTAATGACTACTTTAGGGCTCCTAAGATGATTAAGGGACTGGAGCATCTCCCTTATGAGGAAAGGCTGAGAGAGCTGGGACTGTTCAGCCTGGAGAAGAGAAGGCTAAGGGGGGATTTTATCATTGCATATAACTATCTGAAGGGAGGGCGTAGAGAGGATGGAGCCAGACTCTCTTCAGTGGTGCCCAGCGATAGGATGAGAGACAACAAGCACAAACCGAAACACAAGAAGTTCCATCTGAACGTGAGAAAAAACTTGTTTACTGTGAGGGTAACAGAGCACTGGAACAGGTTGCCCAGAGAGGTTGTGGAGTCTCCATCCTTGGAGATATTCAAAAGCTGTCTGGGACTCAATCCTTGGCAATGTGCTCTAGGTGACCGTGCTTGAGCTGGGGGGTTGGACTACATGATCTCCAGAGGTCCCTTCCAACGTCAACCCTTCTGTCATTCAGGAACTTTGGCTAGGCCACTATTGCAGAAACACTCTTTCAGTTGTAGTTTTATTAAAGATACTCTCAGATTCCTTATTCTGTCACAAGCTTTGCAGAACTGGGACTGTAGCCTGAGTTTCTCAAGTGCTGGGGCACTGCTGTAACCATTGGACCAATCTCTACTGCTATGTGTGTGCATGATAATTTTTTGGATGAGATCCTGTTGGAAGGGCTCCATGTTCAGTTTGCTGGTTCTGCTTCAAGCATTGGTGCTAAAGACTATTCTGTATGAAGTCTGACTTCCTCGATCTTGTTTCTGCGCATGCAGACTCACCAACTGTGCGCTTAACAGCCAGCCCTTGAGCATGTTTACAGAGCTGGGCTGTGTGGCTGATGAAGCAATGAACTCAACTGAGTGTGCTCTTCTGATAACTCCTAATGCCCCTCCTCTGCAGATTGTCAACTTAATGGCTCTAAATGGATTTTTATTTAAACTCTTCCTTTGCTGTTTTATGAGCAGACAGAATTCCTTGGGCTCTGATTCTGTTGGCTAAGTGGTGCCTAATCTGATGTTCATGTTTGTTGCCTTCAGGGACAATGTTTAGATTTAGCAGGTGATCACATTAGCCGTCAAGGTGGATGCTTCAGTATGGTTTACTCTCCTTGTAGTTATACTGCTTAAAGTTCACCTGCATTACAATCTAAGACATTTAGTGATCACTCACTACAGCTATTCGAGTAGCTTTAGTAAGCTACTCGGTTCAGAGTAGCTCCATGCCTGGCTTTGCTCTGTATGGTTCTCTGCTGCCCCTGTGTGACTGCAAAGCCAGCTGCTGTCTGGAAGTACCAGAGCTGCCAGAATCTTGGTAGGTCTTGATAGTTCCTGGTAATGGGCTGCAGTCTGGGTGGAGTGCTCCAAAAATAGAAGTCTCAATGTCCTGATCCCTTAATACAGAATAGCTTGGCTTGGATCACTGCATTCAGTGTGGGTTGTTGTTTCTAATTGTTTCCACCATGCCTTAGAGTCTTGAGTTGGAACTATCCCTACAGATACAGACTTCAAGGGTGGGCTAAACTGCCTAAATGTAGGCTGTTAAGACCCTGTCTGTTTTCTGGCTGCCACACCAGAAGAGCGCAGGTTTCTTGCAGGTCCTCTGTCATGTCTACCAGCCCTTGGATACACCCTAGGATACCTCAGAGAGCACTGTGTGTCCATGAGGTAGGCAAACCTGTCCAGAGTGCTTCATATCACTTTATGTTCAGCTGAGTGTATGTATTTTTTTTATTCCTTCACAATCCATTGCTTAAGAAAAATCAATTTTTCATTTCAGTGACTACAGTTCACCTTTTGCAAAAGGTATTTGAGTTGTAAAGAAACTCCACTGCATCTCCCATTCTCTTCCAGCATGTTCTCTTGCACCCCAGTGATGCCTGCACAAAAAAAAAAACTCGAGTGGTTTTTATAGCCTTTTATTAGTGTGTAAGCACATCCATGGTGCATATAAAACCATAACAGTTGACTTAATTTGAACAAATGATATTTTATTTTTCAGTAAGTGATTTAAAAAGGCACTTCCACCTTGTGAATGGTGCATCAGGGGTGTAGTAACCAGGAAAAAAAACCCATATATTAATCAAATACTCAAAGACAAAATGAAGGGTAGACAGGTTTAAGAAAAGCTGGCTAATGCCTTTTTTCCTGCAGCAGTCTCAAATTCTGTGTAAACTGCAGTTCACTGGGATTTAAGTTGAGCTACTAGAACTTGCTTTGTGGAAATCTCTCCAAGTGAATTGCTCTGAATTTAAAAAACCTTTTCAAATACATTTCATGGTAAAATAAGTTTTGCGGTACTTCAATCTATACATTGGAGAGAAGGCAGTTGTGCTTTTATTATCATCAGAGGAGTGGGTGTACGTGACCTTGACACTAAGAGTAGACTTATACAGTGCTAAATAACATCCTCCCTCCCCTTGCTGCAGTGCAATTTTTAAGCGTGTTGTTTATTCACTGGCTTTTGTTCCATTGAAATCTCCATCTCTTGCATCAACTTCTTCAGATCCTTCTGTTGCATTCTCAATTACTCTTCTGCCTCCAGATCGACGGGGTGGAGCAAAAGATGTAGGCTCATTTCCCCTCCTGCATTAAGGAAAAAATCAGGCTTTAGATCATTTGTAGTCTTCACAACTAAGCACAGAGTTTTGTAACAGTACCTGGGGGCCTGAGGTTTTCAAATGCAAAACACCCAGCAGCTGTGGGGCCCTAGTGTGACTCTGCTCTCCAGCATACAAGGCTAATCTGTGGACAGGCTGAGACTCTCGGTTGCTTGGAAGTGTGATGGGATTTCCTGTTCCTGTGCTTACACACAAGTTCCTTTCTAAGTAGCCTTGCCTGCCCCAGACACCCTGCTCTGCCCCTGCTTCGTGTCACTGCGTTTGCCTAATGGGGACTGCAACTGGTTGTGCTGGGAAGGGGCTGCAAGGGTGGCTGCTTGTATCCCTGTCAGTAGGGGGGAGCATGCCTCCTGTCCTCTTAGAAGAGCAAGGAGATGGTGCCATGCTGGATAAGAGCTCATCTGAATAAGCCCACCAGTTACCGAAGGCCTGTGAGGCTGGGGCTGGAGTGGTGCTGCAGGAATCAGCAGGCTTTTTGAGCCCACGCCCCTCTGCGAAGGCTGCATTGCTCGGAGTACCGCAGGTGCTGCGGCATGTATTTCAGTCTACGCTGGGAGTAGCTCCAACCTCTTTTGCAGTGGAGAGAGGAAACCACCACCGTGTTTTGGAACTGTATCATAGCTCATATGCTGACGCTTAACAGAGCAAGTATCTTGCAGAAAATGCTTTTTCCCCATCTTGACCCTTTTTCCTCTCTCCTCCCCCCAATATATTTCATAGCCACAGCCCAAGCCAGGCACACTTTCATCCTCAGGTTAATTTTTTGGGGAGGTATGAACAAGTGAGACAGAAGATGGATTTATCTCTTCTTGGCCACTGTTGCTACTGGGCTACAAAACAATCATGTTCTGTAATGTGGCCTCTCACTTGCCCCTCATAAGCAAACCTTTGTAAAGGCTTGAGACTACAGATATAAGCAACAAAATAAATTCATGATCACTGAATGTTATACCAAAATTACTAATTTGGTGTTAAATACACCCAACTCCACACTTTTGGGTACAGCAATCATGCATAAATATTTAAAGGCTTGTCTTGTCCTTGCAGAAGACTAAGCCTGTGTTGTCCTTTCTGAAGCAACTATTCAGTTCCAAAGTTCAATCTTTTGTACAAGGGATGTGGGCAAGAATGTTGGCTGGACTAACTTTTGCAGAGGCACAAACCTGTATTTCCAAGGTGGAACTCCTTTTAGTATGTAATCTACTATTTTCCACTATTCTACCCTTAAACTTTGGTGTAACCAAGCAATTATCTGGACCATAAAACTTGGTCTAAGATCTATTGTTAGCTATTCTTAGTTCTTCTGGTGTGGAGGGCATGCCATGAACACAAGGGTATGTCATTTCTACTCTGTCGTGTGCTTGGCAGAGTCAAACGGCAGTATCTGCTACTTTATGACAGCAGATATTTGCTGCTACTGCTTAACAAGAATGTTTTGGTTAGGTCAGCAAATTCATTAATTCCTGTCAATAAAGTTCTTTCAGTCCTCACCAGAAAGAGCTCCTTAGCCTCTTGCACTGCTGCTGTCTGGACTGTTATCTGTGAGTCATTTGTCAGATGACTTTACGTTGTGGTAGTTCACTGAAGTACTATATGAGAACAGGGGACTGGAGGGAAGTAACAGTTCCTGACTGTAGCAGGAAGCATCTAACCAAGCCTTGCAGTACAGTTTTGGCTACAAAGAAGTGAACTTTCTGTGACAGACCAAGCCCTTGTTAACATACTGTTGCAATATGTGTAAACTTAAAACTTACTTTAACTGGTACAGACCCTGTGGATAAATGCTTTTAGTTTAAATCTGTTTCTCTAAAACAGGTTTATGGCTTTGATAATATTCATGTAGTCATTTGCATCACTGCCTTTAGATTAATGTGTACAGTTGAGACAAGCCCTAAGCATTAGTATTTTGCTTAGCATCTCTCTATTTAATCTACCTTTAAATAGGTGCTACTGGAATAGTGCTTGAACAACAGTCTGATTGGAAATATTAAGCTGACTAAAAGGCACATGCAAGGACAAGACATCCTCTTTAAATATTTGTGTATTCACAGCAAAATCCAGCATATGTAAAAGAAAAGATATACAAATATTACAAGGCAGTAGCTCTTTAATTTTTGTAAAAGCAGATGTTATTCCTATCTCCAGAGAGTGTGGTAAAGTATAATAAGATGCTGTGCTAGGTTATAGTGTCAATGTTAATTTCTGTGTCTATGCTTTACATTATAATGACAGTAGACAAGCAACATAATGTCTACAAATAGCTTTAAAAGCCTAAGTAATAGCTATTTGTAAGCAATACAAGCGCAAAACGCTGTATAATGAAAGGCAAGATTTTTCTCCTTTGTTTGTGATTGGATGGCATGAATGTGTAATAAATCACATGCAGATAAGGTCTTCCCAAATCTCCTGTGAATTAGATAGGATCTTACCTTAGAGTCAGTATTACAATATGCATAAGAAATACTGTGAAATTCTAACAACATGCTGTGATGCTTCCATTCATATTCATTAGTGTTTTTAATCAGTTTTACTAATCAGTGGTATATTTGGTTTGCAACATTTTCATCTTTGATTGTGGCTGTAAAGAGGTGCAAGAAAGTTCTCATGCTGAAAAAAATCATAGTAGTTTATTAGGTAATTCATGTTGATAGAGCTTATGAGAAGTGACAATGCAACATTGGTAAGTCTACATCAGTACATAACCTAGTTGTAAGAAAGATGAATCACTGATGAACAGCTGATGATAGCTAGATTATTGTAATATTTGTCTCTTTTGATAAAACAGATTAATGCCAAGATATCCAAGCCTTCACAGTTTGCAGAAACCTCACATAAATTTTACTTGGGCCAAAGAAAATGGAAATTTGTACAACACAAGCTAGCTGCAAAGTTGAAGGCATGGTACCTGCTTAGTCATTGCGAAGGTTCCTGTGTCCCTCTGAAACAGAGATAGAGAGTCCTGGGCAGTTATACTAAGCACATGGTCATTATCAGAGGTAGGTAGATTACTTTGAAATAATTAAACAAAGTACATTACAACCAATTACATTGCATTCAGATCAAACAAAAAGTCAACTTTATGCTATACTGCATAAAAAGGGCTGGCTGCAGCCACTCCTTTCTAAGGCAACCAGGAGCATGCACCACCCAAGATGGTGCTAATTGGAAAGACCACCACATTCCTAACACTTCACCTTCAAGTAAATCCACGCTTGAAGATTCATGGACATTACTGGCAAACACACTATTAACCTGAACAAGAGTTGTAACAACATAACTAGGTAGGTGCTTTATTTTCATCTGAAATACTCTTGCTTTTAGGTGGAAACTGAAGTTTCACAGTATGATGGTGCAGACACAGCAATTTCCTCATAATTCAGATCAACCTCTTCATTTCTTTGACCTGGTATTTTCAGGCCCAGTGAGTACAGCAGTACTCAGGTATGTAGCTGGCTGAACGCTGCTTTATCTTTTCCCCAGTCAGCTCTAACAAGAAAATGCAAAGGGAAGTTTTGGTCTTTTCCTTGGTCTGATGACACTGAATCCCTACACAGCAAAGTCCAAAGTGGCTTTTGGGGTAAGAGTCACGTAATGTGCTTTGCCTTTTGCTGCCTGTGATGTTGTGTAAGACTGGTTACAGTCACTGTGTGCGAGTTGGGCATGCGTGAAAGCATGAAAAGCATGAGCATTCCTACCCATTTTTAACTGTACAAATGAGTATATACAGCCATTATTACAAGGGGTATTTTCAAAAGCAACCAACCTAATTCTACTCCTATTTAAGCCAACAGGAGTTTTAGTCAGAAAAAGCATAAGGCCTGTGCCATATTATCACAGTTGTTCACCTCACAGCTGAAAGCCTGAGAATGCTGCAGCCCATGAAACTCACTTCACCTTCTTAATCTGACCTTTGGTTGTATCTGCCAAGCTAATATAAGGAGTCTGTAATGTCCCAGTATCTTCAGGGTGTCTGGTCTTTACTTGAACAGATTTTTTTCACTTTTGTAGTTTAATTCAGAATTTGAAGGCTCTCACTGAGTGGGAACAGCTATGCCAAACAAGAGCACTCTACCTGAGCTTGTTTTTCAGTGCTGCAACCTCCCGGCCCAGGGCTTCGTTACTCTCAGTAGCTTCATCTAGCTCTCTCTGCAGCTTCCTGCGGTTTGCATTGATACGCTGGGACTCTTCCTCAGCCTCTTCCAGCTGCCTTTTCAGTTGCTTGAGTCGTGTGTTGCCCTTCTCGGCCTAAAGGGAAATTGGAGAGTAATGCTTTAAGTTGAAAGAGATTTGAAAGCTTTACATTCCTCATTTCAATTTCATATTTCTTTTGAGAGAACTTTACTAAAACATGCCTGAATCAAAGGTGGAACCTTAAAATCCAGAAAAACTAGAAATAGTTTTACTTTGTGGAAGTTCATTTTGCTGATAGATGCTGTATTCAGACACTACTTCATTGTTTCTTTTGCTGCACTTCTACTTTTCTGGTTTGCAGATTTGTGTGCATTATGTAAAGCTAAACTTCTCAGTTTTGGACAAAATGTGATCATCTCCATTCATGTACCAATAGGGGTGTTGGGCATAGTCCTGTTTAAGCCCTGTGCACAGTCAGACTGTTGCAGCTGGCTGATTGACAAGGACTAGGACTTTGGCACTTGCTTCAGGATGGAAGGAGAATCATATTGTTGAGGCTGAGTTTAGCAGAGGGCTGTATAGCTTTCCCAGCACAAAAGCCAAGCAGACAGTCTGCTTTCTAGAATGAAGAGCCTCCTTCCTCCCAGTAGCTGTATGTCTGGCCTTTCTTGGGATGTTTCTTTGAGACAGAGCAGGGAATCTTCCTTTCTTGGAGGTAAAACCTGGAAGTCCCTTTGCCCTAGATTAAGACCTTCATGACATGGTCTGATACCTGCTCTTTGTACTGCTCCGCTTGCTTTCTTTCATCCTCCACCTGCAGCAATGCATCCTTCAGCTTCTTGTCCTTCTGGCGTAATGTCTTGGCCGCAACCTGCTTCTCTCTGCAAATGACAGCGTGACATTTGGTGATCTGGAAGGTGTGTAGCCCTCACCTGCCCCAAGCATGTTGCTTGTGAAACTGGCACCAAGGACCCATGTATTAAAGGCCTTATTGAAGTTAACAGATGAATTCTGAGCAAAACTTAAGTGTCAGATTCTCCTTCTCATCAAAACAAATATGTATTTATCCTTGCTGGATGCTAGAGGGGCTCCAGAGATAGAGATCTACTCTAAAACACAAGGTGATTTCCTCAAGAAATAGTCCTACAAATGGCATAAAGTGTAATGGAGATTAACCTGGTAGGGTTACCCTAAATATGTAGGGGAGGAGATCCTTGCCTTTGCCTGTAGAACTTTCCAGTAATAAACTGTTCCTTAGAATCTATAATAATTCCAATTACTGTCCATGCCTCTAAGAAATGTTAAGTCAGGGAGAGATTTTACCAAATTCCTATGGCACTTGAGAGCCTGATGACACAAAATCTGTACACCTTTGTTTACTTGTGTTTTACTTGTGTTTCTCAGTAACTGGATCAATGAGTAGATGTCTGTGCCCTCTGGGAGTCCAGTACCTGGCTTCCTGTTCCAATTGCTCTTCAAGAGAAGCAATTTTGGCCTCCAGAGCAGCAATTGTAGCTTTGAATTTGGACTTCACGGCTCCCTCCATCTCCTGCAGTTTACTCTTCAGCTCTTTGTTTTGCCTCTCTAGTTGCTGCCGAGCACTTTCATTTTTCTGTGCAGTGGAACGCTCTGTTGCTAGCTCGTTGTTCAGCTGCTCTGCCTGCAAGGGTGAGAATGGATGCTGTCAAAAGTGTTGCAGAAATGACAGGGAATGTTCTTTGTGGCAACTCTCCAAATATTTATTCAGAACCACAAATAGCTTTTGCTGGATTACAAACAGAAAGTGACACACACATGCTGAAATGAACTCTACCTGCTGTACCGCTTTCCTCATGCGATCGCCCATTGCCTCCATGTTGCTTTGTTCCTCTTCTAGCTCTTCCTCCAGTTGTGCAATTCTTGCCTCCAGGCGCCGTTTCTCATCCTGAAGGCTTGTCCTGTAAGTTTAAATTTAGGAAGTGTGTAGTTAGGCTCTGACCAGTTGAATGTGTCTGAAACTATTAGGACCTGCCCCTAATTCATAAAGAAAACTGAACTAGACATTTCAATGAAACAGGTCGTATGTGTGCACGTTGTTTTGTCAAGGCTAGATCGCCACAGGATCATACCTTCTCTTGGCAAACCTGCTGCTGAACACCTTATGACTATAGCCCTGTAGGTAATCCAGTCCATTCCTACCTTCCAGAAGCAGCACTTGCAAGTTCCTCTGCCATCTCTTCTTTCTCCAGATCAGCTTGTTTGCGAGCTCTCTCCGCAGCAGCCAGATCCTAGGAGAAAGGAAAAGGCAGCGTGGTAAAGAAACGAGCCAGAGTTCAGACAAAATTAATCATAGCATGATATGCAAGACTGTGATCTTTCTAAAACCAGTGTAAGCTGTGTTGTCTTGTTAACAGAACAAATTCTTATTGTACCCTAAGTCCTAGGGAAGTACAACAAAATACACAGCTGGTTTCTATTTTATTGTTTTTAGTCACAAAGATTTCCATTTAATACACCTAGGAGTTCTAGCCCTAACAAGACTTGAGGAATTTGTGGCTACTGAAAACAATTTGTATTATATCATACAGTTCATTTCCCCTTAAATCTGGTGAACTGTGCCTTTCTCTGAGGTAATTTCTTCAACTTAGTCTGGGAATGCTCAGATATAGTTCTGACAACTTCACTAGAGTGCACAGAAGACATGGGACTTCTTGTAATAAGTTCTGCTTATAGCTTTCCATCCCTGATAGCTATTATATTTGTTTCAGTTCTTAAAAGTGCAAGTTCTGTTTTGCTACTGAAGATCATGTGTAGTTCACAGTAGATCATGTACTTCATATTGCTCTAAAAGATTCCCACTTTACCTCTTGAAGCTGAATGAGTTCTGCTTCCAGGCTCTTGGCTTTTTTCTCATTTTCTCTGGCTGTAGCAAATATTTCTTCTCTGGCAGCCCGTGCATCATCCAGCTCCCGTTGGTAGTCCTTCATCTGAGCCTAGTTGAAAAGAATAACAAAGATTTACTTTTGCCTGGCTTTATCACAACTTTAGTAAAAAGAAGTTTGGACAGATCAGAACACATACAGATTTACATAGTCATAATGCCTGCTTTAAGGATATTTTCTTTAACAATCAGCTAGCACGTTAGGAAGGTCTGAAATGCCATTCCAAGAAGAGAGATGCATTCACTTGTGTGCTGCAGCTTTTGTAATGCCTCTTGTCCTTATTTCCTTTGAATATTTAAGTACACATGGGATCTTAAACATTCAGAATATATCCATTGTCATTGCTTAGCTGTCAGCATATGACAGAACAGTTGATATCGAGACTTACAGTATAAATAGGAAAATGCTATTTCAGAAACAGCAGGATTTCTGAACAGTGTTTCATGCATTTGAGTCAGTGTTAGGACCAGGACTGAAGCCCTATAGTAAATTTTATCCGATGGCTCTTTCTGTACATTGGAATCTACGTTTTCCTTTGTGTGGGTAAATCAGTAGCACATGAGTGCTGGCCAGACAATTTTTGGAAGTTCTCTGCATTGGTGAAGTTTAAGATTTGCATGGTTTGTTATGCGAAGTTCTTCTTTGTCACTCAAATTGGGCATCACAGGTGCGTGGCTATGGGAGTTTAGTTAAAATTGACCCTTTAACCAATGTCATCTAACTTTCATATTGTGGCCGTGTGAAAGACAGCAGTGGAAAAATCGAGATTTGTGGAATTACGTACCTGTAGTTTGCGAAGTTGTTTAATGGCTTCTTCCCGAGCTTTATTAGCAGAATCAGCTTGACCTTCCAGATCTTTAACATCAATCTCCAACTTCTTTTTGGCTGCAGCTGCCAGGGCACGTTGCTTCCGCTCATCTTCCAGTTCTGTTTCATATTCATGGAGCTGATCATTAAAGAAGATGACTTAAGTTTAGGAAAGTTCTTGAGCACTTTTAAACGCTCTTTGTATATGTCTGGGTAATGTATACATCCCTCTAAAGCTCTATTAACTGTGGTATCAATGGCAGTTAAGATACATTTTCATTTTGTTCGGATACTGAAGGTTCTTGAAAGAAGTTAGCAATTTGAGTTCTGTCCTCATGGAATTATGCATATTACAGGGTGATGAATACAATATTTATCCATGCTGTCACAACACTGCTATGCAAATAGGCTCTGTCCTGTCCATTTTCATTTCCAATGATTTTAAATCCATTTACTGTGCCTTGGGAAGGCAGATATATTAGAAGCTGTCTTTTTTTTTCTCTTGCACTGAGAACATAGGCAAATTTCTCCTTCAGAAATAACAATTCATATGTTTTATATGATATTAATTGTAGTGTTAAATTGCTACATCTGTTGACAATTGTGCACCTGCTATTTAGACAGGAAAAAATATAATGCTGTAATGCTGTTCTGTGCCCTTTTTTAGTATAATAACCTAGGAATTTTTAATTCACTAAGTGCAAGGGAATATAATGTTTCCTTCTTACAGTAAAGTGCTTTAGTAACAGCATGAGGCTGAGGATTTTAACTGTTTGCATGAGACATTTACAGAGGCAACAATGGAAATGATACCTGTTTAAGGAGTTGTCTTCTCTTTTCCTCATTCTGTTCATCTCTGGCTTGTAAGTCTCTCTCAAACTGTACTTTCAGGGCTTGCATGTTAACTTCCAACCTGAGTTTGGCATCTTCAGTAGCCTGTAGTTCATCTTCCAGCTCTTCTAATTGTGTCTTCATCTCTTCTACTTGCTGTTCAAAGGCACGTTTAGACTTCTCCAATTCATGGACCTTTCAAGCAAAAAGAAATTAATAGAATTGTTATAAGAAATAAAAAATAAATCTAGCTAAAACCTGGTCTATCTGCAATATAAGCCATATTTGAATGTCGACAATGAATGAGTTAATTTGCAAGAGCAGCGAAAGTGGTAAGCTAGCATTTTTTGTACACTTATAAATCTGTCTTAAGATAAAAGATCTTATAACCTGAGATTCTGTATGTCCCACACTTTCATTTTTAATCTAGTCAAGTATCATCATAGAATTCAGTTAGTATTAGACGTAATATTATCATGTCACTGTAATAAAAAAGTGATTGGCAAGGCATCAGTGGAAATTTCTTGTAGCTATATGAATGGTTGGTGCTACATGTAGCTATATGAATAGTTGGTGGGACAGTCAAATGTAATTAGTAAAATTAGATCTGCAGAATTTGCAACTTCAAAGCTGTTTAATAAACTAGCAAATGATTTAGAATCTTTAATTTTTTTTCTGTCTTAGAAATCAATAAGAATCTTCTTCAAGCTTGAAGTCATGTCAAAAATAAAGATGCTTACGGTTACTTTGCCAAGTCTCTTGAAGGTTTGGGCACAAATGGGATAACCTTTGAATTCTGCATGAAATATCTGATATTGCTGAATGGATTTATGTGCTACAGAGAACTTCCCATGCTGAAAACAATGATTTCTTTGTTAACTGTTATTTTAAGTTGTTATTGTGGAAATGGTTCTGAGCTAGAAACTTACATTCTTGCCAACATCGTCTTTGGAGCTAACAAGATCTTCCATTTCAGCTTTCAACATTTTGTTCGTTCTCTCCAGTTCTTCTTTGGCTTCCAAAGCCTCTTCAAGTGCCCGAGCCAATGACAAAGCCTTTGTTTCTTTTTCTCTAGCTTCAGCTTCTGCTCTGTCCCTTTCATCTGCATATTTGGAAGAAATGTTTTTCTCTTCGGCTAGCATCTGTAAAAAGGTAAATTAAT
Organism: Apteryx mantelli; assembly: GCF_036417845.1. Lineage (NCBI taxonomy): Eukaryota > Metazoa > Chordata > Aves > Apterygiformes > Apterygidae > Apteryx > Apteryx mantelli. The sequence goes on from NC_089993.1 coordinate 10,840,877, forward strand.
ACAGAAAGTCATTAGCAATAGGGTTTTCTGTTGCAACTGTCTTGTCAGTTGTTAATGACAGAGAAAAATCTCTGCATTTTCATAAATGTATATGAATAGAAAATTAACTTTTATGAGTAATTCAGTTTTAATTTATTTTCTGACCCTGCTTTTTCTTTTATTAAACCAGTGGTGTCTATGCAAGTTCTGGGAAAGTTAGGTGATAACACAGCAAGGGAGTTAATCTTAAATCCATACCTGATCAAACTTCTTCTGCTTCTTCTCCAGATTAGAGACCAGCTGACGTTGGTTGTCTAAGTCCACCACCAGGTCATCCAGCTCCTGCTGGAGTCTGTTCTTGGTTTTTTCCAGTTTATCGTAAGAAGCGGCCTTTTCCTCAAACTGTTGTGTGAGACCCTCAATTTCTCTCTGGAGTTTCTTTTTGCCTTCTTCCAGTGTTTCTACTGTGCTGACATATTCCTGTAGTTTCTTCTTAGAGTCAGACAGCTGAAATTTGAATTCAGAGAATGAAAAGAATCTTATGGCAGAAACAGTAAAGCTTGGCAGAGAAGGTGGCCGTAAGACAACTATGACCCAGAAATCTTATTTAATTTGACCCATGTGAAGCTAGTGGCAGTTACCAGTCACCCATCCTTCATAAAATGAAGCAGACTACAGGCCTAGTAGGCCCATACAGGCCTCATGTGCAAGACTCTTTTGGGAGCTATCTTGCATTTATACCTATCTTGCGTTTGTACCTATCCTAGAGATCACACTATAAAGAAGGAGGAGATTGCTGGCTCCATTGTAGTGCTTCACTGATGTCATCTGGGCTAACAGCTAGTTCCCTGAAGGTCCACCTGTTATGCCAGGATAGTTCTACAGATCTGAAACCTCTGGAATTACTGATAAAACTCTCAGTGATGGAGCTATTGATTTAGCTATGGCACTGATACCTGTATTGTCAGTGTTGAAATATGTCTCTCCAGATTTTGTTTTGCTTCTACTTCTTCATCCAGCTGCTCCTGCAAGCTGTTCTTCTCATCCTCCAACTGACGAAGCTTGGTAGACACATTTAGCTTCTGCCGCGTTTCTTCCTGAAGCAGCTCCTATAGTCACCACATCAACCAGCAATACGGTCATTAGTTTAGGTCTTTTTATAGCACATTTTATATATTCTATAGGTGAGCTGTACTGGATGCAAGTTTACCTGTGTGTCTTGTAGCTGAGATCCTAAGGTTGCAACATCTTTGGTCAATTTGATTGTCTTGCTTTCTGCTTCATTGAGCAAACCAGTAACATTTTCAACCTCAACCTGTGAGAGACCACAGTGAATATACTCATTTTTTTTTCACAACTTCAGTATCTTCCTCCAACTTTAGTTTGCTCTAGACTGAAATCCTTATTTCAGACAGGATCTGAATCTGCTCCTATGCTTCTGGGTCACCTCAAGCAAAAAAAAAATCTCTGTAAAATACGCAGCACAGTCACTGAACAGACCACATTGGTCTGTTCATAGTATGTGGCATTACAGGCCACAACATATATAGAGGGACCATGAGGCTGAAAGCTTTCGCTTCCATGAGACAGTGTGGTTATAATCATTTCATTGTGTGATAACCAAAATAGGAGTTCAAGGTAGGAACGCTACAGGTGACAAAAAAGGGAACATTCCATCTGAAGTCAACAGGGCCAGGATTTTTCCAGATGTGCCCTGATAGAGCAGAGTCTACCTGGTCTTCTCAAGCCCAAGTGTCAACAGTAAAAAGTCACACTCCCTCTTACCTGTAATTTATGAACTTTTTCGTTGAGTTCTGTCCGAACACGCTCTCCATCAGTGTATTTGGACTGTAACTCTTGCAGCTGTACTTCCAGCTTCTTCTTTTTGTGCTCCACATCTTGTTTGGCCTGATTCAGGCTCCTGACTTCATTAGCCAGCTCAGCATTGTCTTTCTCCAGTGTCTGTTTGGTCTTATCCAAGTTTGCTTTAGCCTAAAAGCATTAAGTGAAGAAAGGTGATCTATAGAGGGAAGCCATGTTATCCAGTGGATAGTTTTCAATGAGATGAGTTACTGTTTACCCGTTTAAATTGTTCCAGCTGCTCTGTTAGCTCTTCCACAGCTTGCGTGTGCTTTTGTCTCATCTCCTGGACCTGGGCTTCATGAGTTCGAGTCTCCTCCTCCAGAGCTCTCTTCAGCACTGTGACCTCCTGTTCACGCTTTGCTCTGAAAGGTAACACATATAAATGGAAGAGCAGCAGATAAGAGTGTTCCAGTCTCAAAGAAAATAGCACTACTGCACAGTTGTACAAGGTTACTGCAGCTGCCAAAGCTCATATTCAATTCTTTTATGCAGGGTTTTTGGAGATTTGGGAGTTGGAAAGCTACATGCTCCAACATAGCTGAAAGCATTGTGAGTGGAAATGCTAAGTCCTGGTCCTAGGAAAAAAATCAGATTTAGAACTATTATCTAATTAAGTACAAGACTGAATTATTTAGGTGCCTAAGATAGGCAGTGCTGTGACTGAAAATTAGATACCTGGCTCCAGAAAAATAATCTAGATAACCTAAATTTGACTAATTTTACCATCTAGATTTTGGAGACCATCACTGTCAAAGTCTAGAAAAATAACCTTCCCACCAACCTTGTGAACTTCTCACTTTCAAATGCACAAATATATCTTCTGTGCTCCGTATGAATCACTGGACAGTATTGTATTGAGCTTGGTGATGTTTATTTTTGGGCTATATGCTAGGTCTCCATACCTGAGCTCTTGCTGGGTGGCTGTGGTATCCAGAGTATCCTCAAGCTCTGTCTTAAGAGCCTCCAGCTCTTCACCAAGGTCTCTCTTCTGTTTTTCTGCTTTGTTTCTTGCAGCTCTCTCAGACTCCAAGTCTTCCTGGAGATCAGAGATATGAGCTTCCAACTCACGGATCTTCTTGAGGGCATTGTTTTTCTGACCAGTTTCATCTTCTAGCCTGAAAAGAAATTATTTCATTTTATATATTAAAAAAAAAATTCACTTTGAGAAGATCTTTCAGAAATTAAAGGTTTATACCCAAGATGCAATTTTAATCTTAACAAACTGGAAGTATTTAGTTTTATGTTATCACTTTGGTATGAAACGTGATTAACCTACCTAACGCTCTATCTACCTCTATTTAAGATGGCTTGTGATACTGTGTACTTGAACTATATATATTTAGTGCTTCGGTATTCTAGAGTTCTCAGTGGTACTTAATGGTAATTGGTAATTGTGAGCAGAAAGGTATGTCAGAGAGTTTTGGAAGTCCTGCCTTAGATCTATAGGTACCTACCTTAAAACTAGGTTCAGCTCGTTGGGCAGATTGTCCTAACCAATGAACAGAAAAACTAAAGTTTTCCTCTCCCATATGATATATAGTGTTAAGAGGATCATAGGCTTCATCAGCTGTTTCACATGTAAGATGCTGGCTCCCAGTGCAAGAAAGTGCCAAAGAACAAGGGGGAACAGAGGCAAAAGGGATCTAACAGCTGGACATTATCAGGACACAATACCTGGAGATGCTGAATCAGCTGATTCAGCAAAAGGCTTGGTTGAACGTTGTCCCACTTAAGTCTGTACAGAAAAATCCACAGTGACTGGAGTGGATCAGGGTCAGACTCTAAGTAATTTCTGTCCAAAAGGCAAAACCTATGAACTATGGTGTTACTATCCATTCTCTACTTGGCATCACTGCCAAGGCCATTGGGAAGAAGAGTTTTCACTGATATCTGTAGGGAAGATTAGGTGTGTCTAGGAGGTAGTGTAATTTTTGTTAGCACAATAGCAGTTTCAAGGTAGAGGAAGCATGCAGAGAGGGTGTAACAGAGATGAGATTCAGAGCAGCAGCATCCCTGTGTCTGAGAAGGGGAGATGTGTCCCAGCTGGAGAATTTCAATGCGCCTGCAGATTCAGGAGTGAATACCTGGCCAGAGCAGCTTGCAGCTCTTCCTCCTTCTTGGCCAGTTGCATCTTCAGCTCAGCAATCTGTGCCTGGAGGTCTGCGATTTGCTCATGCAGATCACTCGAGTCCCCTTCCAACTTCCTCTTCATTTTCTCCAGTTCTTGTCTACTCTTCTCTTCTTTCTTCAGTCGCACTGAAAAAATAAGAATTTTGGTAATGGGAGTGGGTTAGCACAAGGAGTCCTTAATGTAATTCTGAACTTAGGCACATGAACGTTTTGGCCTCCAGTGAGCCCAGATGTTTAACTACAAATCACTGTGCTTCTGAAGCAAGATGCAGTACCTTGCTGTCCCCACTTACTTCCAGCCACCCCAAAAAATCAGATATTTCTCTTTCTCCAGAAGAAGCACTAAATTTTCCTAACTTCCTCTCCTTTCCTCTTCTTTATGAAAAAAGTAGGTATCTATAGTTTATGCATTGTTCTGACCCTAGGATTTTGGTGATTCTCATTCACACTTTCTTGTTTTGGAATAAAATGGCTTCAGCATGTGAAATCTGGATGACCACACAAAACTTTGAAAAAGTTCTCTCCAAATTCTGTTTGTTTTCTTTTTAATGTGTGTCAAACAACTGACATAAAACACTTGTTCGTGTTACCTTCCAGTTCTGAAATCATAGATTCATGTTTGTTTTTCAGCTTTGTAAGATTTTTGGCTTTTTCTTCTTCTTCTGCAAGATTTGTTGTTAGATCACTTATTCTTTCCTCGAGGAGTTTTCTTTCCTTAAGAAAAATAAAATATCTTTATTATCTGAAGTATCTGTTGTTGGTGATCATGAAACATCTCTATGCCAACTAAAAAATGTCCAAGATACTGTCTTTTTAATGCTGCATATCCTGAAATTGTAGTGACACATTCCAATCTGCCAATACCAGAGGAGATGAAAACTGGTTTCTGGTACTTCCATATTCTCAAATCTGCTGCTATTAGAATCTTGTACTCACTCTAATGGCTTGTAAGTACAGGGCCCAGTTCAGAGGAACATCCCCTTTCAAAAAGTACTCAAATACATGCTTACTTTCAATTTTATTTAGGAGGTTTGGTTGAAATTAGTGTTTGACGTCTGCCTGAAAGGTTCACGGAAGTGTATAGAGAACTCCATGAATAATACAGTGTTGGAGGACTGGATGAGCCACTCTTACCCAGGTAGAACCCAGTTAGTAAGATGTTTAGCTGGCACAGACATATGGAAATGCTGTCAAGCAGTAGTAGGAGCAGTTAAGTGGAAGTTGGATAATGATAAATACCTTATCAAATCAAAGAAAACCACTTTTGTGCACCAAGAGAATGGTTCAGTCTTCTTGGGGCCAAGAAGACACGTTTTCCACTGATTGTGCTTGACTGCTGTGGGGAATTTTTTTGAAGATACTGTCACCACAACAGACTTCAAAGCTGATATTTTTATACAATATTGAATGTTTAAATAAGCATGGCAAAATTGTCAAGAGATTTGTTTCGTACAGGGTGGATTCATCAGTCCATCATCTGGTGAGTATGAATACCCTTGAGACTATGTAGTCAAAAGCATTCCTGTTCTTTTAGCTGAAGAGAAGATTTTCTCTCATATTGCACTGTTTTTACAAAGTAAAAAAAATGGACCCACAACACTCACCTTGGTTAGCTTGTTATTCTGATCTTCCATTATGAGAATATCATCTTCCATTTTCTTTATCTTGCCGTCTGCTGTTACTTTTTCAAGTTGCAGTTTTTGCCTTGCAGCTTCTTCTTCTTCCAGCTGTTCCTCAAGGTCCTTTGAGGAGAGAAAGAAACACATGAAACGTGAATTCTGGAAATAAGACACTGCTTGGACTATAGGAAATGCTTAATATGTGTCAGTCCATGTTGGACACGTTGCAGGCTTTGCTTTTACTAAGAAATAGACAACCTGTACTGGCCTTGGTGATTTAGAAGGAAAGGTTTGTTAAATAGTTCTTTAGAAAAGAGTTGGTTTTAAATTGAGAGAGGGGGAGAATGTTTATAAAGAACTGTGTGGAGGAAAGAAACTCAGTTGATCATTCTTTCTTCAGTGGGATAAATACATATTCTACAGAGTGCTGTACAGCAAACATTTTCATAGGATCCAAAGTTTGCCAATCTCTAATTTTTCCCTGTCTACTACTTATTGTCTGTATTTGTGGCTTATGCCTCCTTACCAGCATTTGTTGTTGCATCTTTTTCTTTTCTGCTTGCAGCTGTTGGCTGCGCTCCTCCTCTTCCTCAATTCTGGCTTCCATTTCGTGCAGAATCTCTTCCAGCTCTTGTTTCTTAGCAGCTAAACGGACTCTCATTTCTTCAGCTTCAGCATACAGTTCAGTTTCTGCCTGAAGCTGCTCTTGAAGGAGATTCTTCTCTTCACAAAGCTACACAGATAAAATGGGTAGGAAGTCAAAATTTAGGCTGCAAATGGCCCCGCAGTGTCTTTTTATTCGTTAGTCCTAGTGTACAGGTCTGTGGCTGTACAGCAGGTCTTGTGCATGGAAGTTAGGCCTCCCCTGAAGTATCTGGGAGTTTGCCTGCACTGCACTTTCTTTCTGGTCCATTGCTATGAATAGAAGTGAGAGTATGAGTTAAAAAGACACCCTTATTTTAATAGCTTCTAGAAATGCAGAAAAAGTGACTAGCATTTCCCAGAGGCTCAGCGCTATAAATCACCTGGGTGTGTTTCTGTTCCAGCTCCTTCAATTCACTCTCTGCTTTTTGTTGTCTTTCCTTAGTTCTCTGCAGTTCTTCATCCTTGGCCTGCATTTCTTCCTCTTGGCGGGTGACTTGCAGCAGTGGTTTCACCTGGTGGGAGGGAAAGTTTTTTTATGAATGTTTCCTTTCAGTATTTATGTTAGTGAATGCAATACGTAAAAGTGCCAGGTTGACTGGTACTAATAGCACTGTCTGTTGTTGTGCGAGTAGCGGGCAGATACTGTCTAACCAAGCTTGGTGTGAGCATCTTTAACTCAGCAAGCCTTGGCAATATTGTTCTTAACCACATCTGCATTTATTTTTTGAGTCTTGTCAGCTCCTCTGCCTTCAATAGTGTCACTTTTTTGGAGAGCTCTGAGCCTGGCTTCTTGCATTTAGGATGTACAAAAGCTATATCTGTTACACAGAAAGGCAGTGTGCACGCATGGGGGTGTTATTGTCTGTTTCTGCTTGAAGATGAGGTTGCTCTCTCTGCAAGTAGGAACAGTTTTCCATATCCAAAGTGAATGCCATTCTTGAAAAGACAGGCCTTCTTCAATAGGAAAATGGATTTCATTTGCTTGGCTGCCTAGCAGGAAAATGTTTAGTGTCCCAATGAGGGAACTCTTGAGCTATTGAGTTCCTCGTAGATATGTACCTCTGTGTATTCACAAAATTCAATTTTACTCTCTCTTCTCATTGCCCACCTATGTGAACTTGTTCCATTTTTGACAATTAAATAAAAGTCCACAAACATGCTAAATCTTGTATGAATCTCTGCTTAACTAGCAGAGTTTTCATCCTAAGCTAGAACTACCTTTAATGTTAATAGTATTGTATAAATATATCCAGGGTACCTCTAATCCAGAGTGTTCCTGACATGACATGACATGACTTGGTATCATGTGCAATCCATTTCTTTTGGAAAGCTGTGGAGAGATTCACTGATAATAGTCACTCACTTTAGTGAACAGTCTCCACCATTGCCAGTTCCTCAGCTTCAGGTAAGCAGCACAATTTCTCTGGATAACCTTCATTGCAGTTAGCTGCTGCTGTCTCTTGGCAAAGGCTCTGTGATTAAAAACACAAAGCGGATATGTTCAGTCTGAGAACACACGGTGTCTGTAAGATACACCCATTAAGCAAAGAAACTCTGGTACGGGAGTCTGCTTATTTGCCTCATAGTTTGGGAAGTCTGGCACAAATTCTTTTATCACTTAAAAACTGCCTATGCTTCATTTAGCTTTTCAGGATTTTATTCAGTCTTCTACTTTTTTGTCCATTTATGCTCAATAGGTGGGCACAAACCACAAAGTATGGATCTAGTTCTGGGTGTGAGCATCTTTTCAGGTAGCATGGGCATTCAGAACTGGTATTGATGATCATTCTTTAAACCTATTAAATTTAAATTTGTCTGCTTAGCAACTTGAAAGACTTGGTAATGTGCCGAAAAAGGGCATTACTGTTAATAGTTTTGTGATGTAGATTAACTGAGATGATGCCAGATGACTCAGGAGTCCAGTGCTTCATGCCCAAGCTGTGTAAGAAATTATTTAACATTTTATAAATGCTAGTGGTGCTGCTATTTGTATTATAATAGTGCTTAAGATTTCAGACATAGGCAAGGATGCTCCTTGTGCTACTTGTACAAACACATTTAAATGATGGGCCATTGCCTCCAAGAGCTTGCTTACTGTATAGAGAGTGTAAGTAGTCTTACAATGTAGCTGATTCTTTGTAATTATTCTAATTGGACATTGGACACAAGTTGAGTGCTAATGCAATACAAATAATAGGTAATGATAATTATAAAACATCTTCATATCTTCAGTTTGTTATGCAGATAACTAAAGGCTACTGTCAATGCTTTGTTGCTGAAGACATTCTGTTTCTCAGTACATAGTCTTACTTTCTTGCCAGGTAGCCTCGGCACTGAGCCTGGAAGGCAATAATAACATCTGTGATCTTCAGGTCTCTCTCTTCTTCCAGATGAGCTAGAACACCAGTTCTGAAGAAGATTTTACTCTGTCCAATTCTGTACAGGTTGGGATCAAGTTCTAATGCTTTGATCTGGAAGAAAACAGGGATATTTGTTAACACCAGTGCTGAAGTTTAGGGTATTAAAAACTACTTTTCATTTCTGTTCGCTCCCGGCAGCTTTTATATAAGAAGTATAGACTTGATTATCAATAGAATCAAAAATGCTTTTCTCACCATCAGTATGCAAGCCTGCTTCCCATCCATGAATCCTTTAGGAATAGCATTTGCAGCAAGAATTTCGTATCTGTCAAAAGACGTAGGTATTGGGGAAACACATCAGATTATTTTGCACAGGCAAACATGTATTGCAGTACTTTCAGCCCCTGAGTTAGGACAGAGCAAGGGATCCCTACCGCTGGCGGAACTCCTGGAAGACAATTCTGTTGGGGAAGCCCTGCCGGCAGATACGAATACCTTCCAGGACACCATTGCAGCGCAACTGCTCCAGTACTAAATGGGCATCAAGCTTGCCAGCCTGAAAAGGGAACATACAGTATTTTTAGCACAGTAGAAATTTGCAGAAATGTTACTGGCTACATATTTATGTCTGAAGACATTCAGCGCTGCAATGTGCTGTTACAGAGAGCAGCACTTTACATGAATAATGTGCCAGAATTCTGAAAACTGAGCATTTGAAATTTACCCTTTTTTCATGATTTGGAATGATACAGCGAACAAAGTTGGGATTGGTATTCCTTAGGGTGGTCATCAGTTTGGTCAGCTGTTCCTTATAGAGTTGGCCAACAGTACGGAACATGCCTTTCTTGGTTTTGGAAGCACTGGGAAGTGAACTTTCAGTCATCTTGGCCATCTGGTCCAGCCCTACTATACGGTCCACTGAAATGTAAAAGAAAGTGTGAATGGAACTGCTTATATGAACTGTCTTCACCTCACATCCTACCTGGTGTTGTTAAAATGTGACTTCTCAAAGAGGTCCAATATACTTATGGTGCCATAGAAGCATGCTAACAAAAGCACTAGAAGATCTTTTTAAGTAAATAGATATACAAGTCTACTTCTGTCAAACCTGAAAATGCAGATCTTTGGTAACTAGTAACAGAATGGAGTGACTGAATGCACAGCTGTTTATCTGCGCAATACCCACATCAGTAGGTTGGTATCAGAACCAGAAATAACAATGTCTCTTGACTCCCATCTGTGTATGGTTCTCAAAGTCTAGCTAATAATCCCCCCCAATTATCTGATAATTCAGAACTGCCCCCTGGTGCTTCCAGGGAGGCTAGTGTTTCTCCTATTTGTTTTTGTGCATGAATTAAATACATATACATATTTACATATACATATAACACATATATGTATATATGCGTTCCAGATCTGTATAAATTTTTTAAAATGAAGTGTTTTGTATGTATACAGACGTTCTCCTAATGGATTTTAGCTGAGATTATGTCACTGGAGAGAACTGTGCAAGACTTCTGGGGGAGGAGCATGTGAGGTAAGGACTGCCCACATTCATGAAAAGCAGTGATAACCTCTATTAGATGAACAATCCAATATCACATTTTCAGCAATATTATAACAGTGTAATGAATATTTTTATTATGTTGCTGAATAATATTAAGGAAAATATTTGATAGTGCTTAAAACTATCTAACGATGTTACCCTAAACATGTATTTAAAACAGGATATTACTGCTTTTCAGTTGAATCTCTTCCATGCTTATCATTTTCATACGTCTTTCCTGCCAGTGAGGAGAGGCTGTCAGAACACTTCTGGTAGGAGAATTTTCTTCCTTTAGACCACATTACTGATTTAGAGTTGTGATTCATACCATCTTTCCAAAGGTCTGCCACAAATTTGTCTGAAGACTGGTTCAGCAGAGAAGTCACATTGTCATTTAGTGGATCCATGTTCTTTGTTAGCCAGGCAGTTGCGTTGTAGTTAACCTACAGGAAACAGTGCTAGGTTAAAAATCTGTTCTTGATACAGAATTCTAGAGTGGCCAAGAACATTGGCACTGTATTAATACAAAATAGTACAAAATATTAATAATGTGAAAAGCTTTCTATAGATGAGAGCTGTTGAGTGTTTCTCTTACATTTACTTGAATCTAAAGTGTTTTTTTTGCAGACATATCCGCAGCAAGCGATGTGTTCTGCCTTTAAAAATCTTTTTGCAAGAGGTGGATCCAAATTATATGGATTTTCAAAAGCCCTGGTGCTGGTTATTTTTGTTTTCATGTCAACTTAGCACAGCTGTGGCTGTTTTGCAAACCCTATTCCATGTGTTTTATAATTAAAGCACTTAATATATACATTATATAATTAAAGCTGTTCCATGTCAGTTGGGATACTTGAACTGCTTCTTGTTCACCATTTGGACATCAAAGAATAAAGATTCCTAAGTCAAAGTAGCTCAGTCTGCCCAGTACCTTTCCTGCGTAGTGGATTATGGAGAACTCAGTTTTATCCTTGAGTTGCTTGGTCTTCTGGAATTTGGGATGGTTGCCTTGTTCTTGACATAGTTTATCCACGAAAGATGTGTCAGTAGCTTTGGGGAACCAGCACTCTTCATCCAGGAGAGCCAGAACACCAGGAGGGTTGGTCTGCAGTGTGAGCAATACCAGATCAGGATTGTCGCAACCAGAGGCAAAGAAAGAGCACCACCTTCTTTTTCCTCTATGATATTAATCCCCCAGGCAACAAAGGATCCAAAATATCTTAAATGGCTCTCTTATTGTACTGTTATATAACTGACCCTGATGAAACCTATGTAGTATCCCCCCTGTAGAGATACAATCTTACTGGTCTTTCGATCAGCTCAATGCAAGGTTGCAGGTCAAGGCCAAAGTCAATGAAGTTCCATTCAATGCCCTCACGCTGATATTCCTCTTGCTCCAATATAAACATTGTGTGGTTGAAAAGCTGCTGAAGTTTCTCATTAGTGTAATTGATGCACAGCTGCTCAAAGGAATTGATCTGTAGAGAAGACAGAAGAAAGACAGAAGAATTGAATTCTTAATGTTAAAAAGACACCTGCAAGGAGGAACTTAAAAGACTAGATGAAATTAGGTATCTTCTATTTCTTTTCAAAGAGCACAGTAATTCAAATATAAGGATACAGATTTTTCTAATTTAAGGTCTTGAAAGCTTACAGTAAGTTCTCAGGTGTTAAATCTCTGCACTGGGACCTATTCAGTAAGCCATAAAGAGCAGGCCCTTGCTCTAAGCACTGAACCCCACAGAAGCACCATACGAGAATGCAGCCACCCTCCAGCCCTTCTTGCCAGGGGAACTGAAGGCTGCTTCTCTGAGGGAAAAGCAAGCAGCCGGATGTAACAGTCCTGTGGGTTGGGTTGGCCATGGGCTGCTAGCCAACCTGAAGAACCAAATTGTTTTTGCAGCTCTGAATTTAATTTATTTGTAATATTATGTGGATCTCTTCACTGAAAAAATAAAAGAATTTGGAGTCCACCAAAGGTCTGTGCATCCAAATGATTTGTTTGCAAATTTGGTGGAACAATGGTTTTCAGTGTCCAGATGTAGCAAAAATATTAAGCCAACTATGTTCTCCAAAGTCTCAACCACAACTCAACCACAGAGTAAAACAATCCACAGCATGACAAAAAGGAATTTTAGCTAACTTGTGCCTTACACCCCATACCTCAAAAATCTCAAATCCAGCAATATCAAGGATCCCCAAGAAGGAAGCACCTTGTCTTTTTGTTTTATCTAGAGCTTTGTTTACACGAGTTAGAATCCAGCGGAACAGACGTTCAAATTTTGCCTTGGCCAAAGCCTCTATGGCAAAGTCGGCCTGAAAAAAGAAGAGACTATTATAGGTTTAAGAAGAAACTCAATTAGCTGCTAATTTATGTATAGGTAATGAATAGGGAAACAGAAAACAGAGATTTCTGTTTAGACAAGCTGTAACAAAAGAAGAAAGAAGATTAATTTGAGGAGTACATACCTGCTCTTTGGTCTGAGCTTTCTGAACAACATCTCGTCCTACTTTGATCCTTGGGGTTAGAATAGCCCTTGTGAAATCTGTCACATTAATCCCCATCAGGTGACACACTTTTTGTGCAGCTAGAATAAGAGTGATATTTTATTTCAGAATGAATTTTCTCTTCGTAGATCAGTAAGTGTGAATACAAGCAGTTCAACAAGTGTGTGAAATTATTGTATCTTCCTTAAAAGCTCCTCTTTTATACACACACAGGATGCAATTTACCACGAAAGTATTATTCATGCTATCAGCAACAAATACACTGTTCATTAATTTATGGATTCAAGATTACCAGAAAAAGTAATGATAATTGTGCTGATTTTAAGTATAGAATATCTTTTAAGGTCATTGAAGTATATATACAATAGCATGAAATTAAGTACACATAATGAACATTAAATAAACAATGAAATTAAAAGTACTGATAAATATTGTTTACTCAGCAGGTATTTTGTTAATTTCTTAATGATAATTAAAATTTTTAAGTGACTAATCATACCAGTATTGTCTGGCATAGAAGCTTGATCAGTGTTTCTCTCCTTCTTGAAGACAATATTACCCAGCTGTAGGACAGATGAAACAACCCTCAATATAGCTGTAAGATAAACAGATAATATAATTGAGGAACAGAATGTGCATATTTTGAAAGCTCTATTCTGTGCAATAAGGAGGGCTCATTGTATTGTCTGTGGTAGTCTATACCTCTATGGAAAGATCTGAGTTTGCTTTAAAAGACTGTGCTATAAACTGCAGAAGTTGGAGAGCTGAATGAAGAGCAGCTCGGATAATCCATGCCATGGAGTAAACAGGTCAGTCTGGGAACACCAGCACTGCCACACTAAGCTGTGCTTGTTCCTTGTTCAGACCCCCAGGTCTCAGGGGGGACTCTTGATTCATCTCCCACACACTGGCCTGTAGCATCTTCCCTGCTTGGACACTTCACAGTCTGCAACTCTGTCTTTAAAATCAAATATATCTATGAAATACCAGCAGCTTCAAAAGTGTGTGGCACTTCTAAGACTCCAGTTATGCAGAGAAATGTGGACATTCAGTCATGCAACTAAAATTAAATGTGTTCAAGCCTTTACAGGATTAGTGCCAAAGTTTTTTGTATAGAAAAGTAATTAATGTTTGATTACTAAAATGTGTATGAATGTGATGCTGCATTACTTTAGGTAGTAAATTCTACTGTGTTACAGATGAGATTGTGTTAATTTAGGGAGTTAATTCTTTTTGTTAATTTGGTAGCTTACACGGGATAATAATACTGTCTTAAGGGGCTTATATTTTAGAGCGTAAAATGAAAGGGTTTCAGACAGTAATACAAAGATTCCTATTGACATCAGGGAGAATGCTGCTGTCAACACCAATATACGTGCCATGGTGGGATAACGAACCAGTCTTCGTTAGTAACATCATTTGACTTCACCAAGGCTGGGATTTGCACCGCTGCCCTGTAAGGCGAGACGTTCTTTCTTGGCACCCTCAGTTACTAATGCGGGGATGGGAGGTGATGGAGCTCAGCTCCCTGTGGCCTCCCTTGGTCCAAGGTTCAAGTGATGGGCTGCTGCTGTTTTAGCCACCAGGTGTCACTTGGGGCATGGGGACTGCAGCCGTGGGCAATGCACACTGGCATGCACCAGTCTAAAACCCAGCACACTCCTGGGAACAGCGAGTTGTAAATGTTACCCAGCTTGAAGTCTGTGACAGGCACACATTTTCAAGATAGTTTAGTTTGTTTATGTTGCGTGGTTTTATTTCCCTTTTCTCTGAATCAGTGAATACAAATATTAACTATTCAGAGCTGACCCATTTCTTTCAAAATTAAATCAGAATATTTTCCAACTTTTTTCATGCTAGTCATTGTTGGAAAGTTCAAAAAAAAAAGGCTTTAAATGGTCATTAGTGTTGTTAGAGCTGGCTTGAATTCAGTAATCTGTTTTGGGTGTGCATGGAGTTCTGTTAGTGAGATGCCTGAAGTCTGTCCTTTCACAGACACAAATTACACTTCAAAACACCACATCTTATAGCACTTCTGCATGCTGACAACTTTACTGGTGGAATGCAACTAGGTCAAGAGTGCATGTCATGTTCCTTCTACAAGAAGGTCTCCTCAGTTCATAAGATTTATAATAAAAAAACGTCCTTGCAGTTCTTCATCAAAATGGATAGCAAAATGTCGTGTCAATTATTTTATTTGATCCACAGTTAAATTACTGTATTGAGCTGCCATGCATTTCACCAGTTGTTCTGTGCCTCACAGAGATAATAAGTTCTCTTTGATGATATATATGTCTCTTTTCTAATAGAGACAATAATTCTTCTGTATTTCTTTCACTGTGTTTTCAGCAAGTGCTGCCAGTTTAAACCTTTAAAGGAGGTGTTTTGCAAAGAGTCTTCACTGCTGGCTTCATGTGCTCCCACCAGTACCCACTGCAACAATGGGAAAAGGTAGGCCACTGTAGCAATTTTTTAGATCTTTTCTAGTAACAGCCTAAAAGCAGTGAGATCCTAATTAGGTCTCCTTGCAAGGCAGGAACGATAGTCACCTAATACTCACAAGACTTCCTGAAGCATCACCCTGTTTAACACAAAGATGGCAATGATTCCAAAGAGGCTGGTAATGTGTGGTGTATGTCATAGGTTTATGAAAGTGGTTTCTAGCCTTTTTGCAGCTGGCCTCACTGTCTTCATTCCCTGCCAAGGTATTCTTAGTCCTTTCTGTCCTCCCCTCCCTGGATTATTGCTGCTGGTTTATGTTGATTTCTAGGGTTGTCTTCAGGCACTGTGGTGCCACCAGTTTAGTTGCTTTTTGATCCTGGCTCTGACCATGCTGCTTGTCTTATGTGATCTTTAAGGTGTTCCACCAGACCATAGTGTGAGTTAATAATGGCTCAGGAACTTCAGCTAATCCTGCTCTGGTGCATGCTGTGGTGTCCAGAGAAGACAGCAAAGTAAATCGCAAAATTCAGCTGTCCTTTAATGTTGTCCCTTCTCTATCTGAGTAATGTCTATCCTGATCACACAGAAATGTACTCCCATATTATTCTTAAGGCAGGGTAGAAGCGAATCTGTACTTGAGAAGTTTTTCCCTATGAGAGGCCCTTAGTTCTCTTTCCATGGGACATCTATGGTTTAATTCATCTAATACCACCTGGGAAGGGGAGAAGGAGGGAAATCTAGGGACACTAATTCACGGTGCTCTTTTTAAAAACAGTAGCTAGGTAACAGTTTTGGTTGGTGATAATTTTACAAACAGGAAATAAGAAACAAAAGGTTAACCAACTTGGGTATGTTCAGAGTCCTGCAGTTTCTGCTTCATGGAAGATCACACTTCTCCGGAGAAACATGGATGTTAAATCTAAATAATCTTAATTTTCTTATATGAATGCAATATCTTACTTCACGTGCATATTTTGCAAAGTGACATCCTGGACAGAATTCTTCGCTGTATATTTGTATCATATATATTGTTGTTTGCAGAGGTATACCTCAAATACAACCTTACTACCAATTCTTACCTGTCTGTTCCTCTTCACTAAAGCCCATAATTTTCATGGCTTCCAAGGTCTCCTGGAACATCTCATCATCTTGTTGAGCAGGGATAGGCACATAGCCATTAGATAGAAAGGTGTAATTGTTGAAGTTTTCCAGCAATAGATCATCTAAAAGATGAAGAAGAAAAGCTTGACTTAAGTACATCAACTTAAGTACATCAACTTAATGCTTGTGGTTAATGAATTCTCCTAACACAGAAACACAACAGAAAAGATTTAGTGTTTTCACCAAAGGAAGACATTCCTTGTATGAGGATCTTAGGATTTTGTGGTGGACAAATATTTCAGAATAACTCTTCATTTAGCAAATTTGATTGTCTTGAGTTTCCACTTTTCAGTAGTAACTGGGGAGTGTCTCTGCCCCTCAGTGGAATTTAGCACCCCAAGGACTCAAATCTGAGCCTTCTTTCCATAAGTCTTTCATTTAGCTCCATATGCAACCTACTCAGAATTCCACATCTCTACTTGGTCTTCTATACCTGGCGATTCATATCAGATAACAAAAAGAAAGTAACAACCACAGTGGATCAGACCAAAAGACTCTTCAGACCCATACTGTGGCCAGCAACAGATTCTTAGGGAAGGAGTATAAAAAACAGGCCAAATACAGAGTTATCCTGTCCTTTATACATTCTCTAGCAACTGGCAATTTAGGGAAAGATGTTGTATTTGAACCATGATGTTCTAAACCCTTTCTGGACCTAATTATACTTTAGACCTTCTCAACATCCTGAAGTAATGGGTTTCACAATGTGATTAGGTACTGTGAGAAACACTCTCTTAGTGTTTTTTAACTGCTAGTCAATAATTTTATTGGGAATGCCAAATTCTTTTGTGTAATAAATAATGAATACCTCTTCCCTATTCATCTTCTTGATGTCATTCAAGATGGTGTTTGAATGGGTTTACATGCCCTGTGAATTGAAGTGTCCTGTAAACTGCAAACCAGCTGGTGCAGACAGATGCATATCAATTGAGGCTTTTTTATAATTCACTTGATAGCATTATTTTATATAGCTAAAGAATTGCTTATTTATAGAAAGGATTGAATGACATATAGATAAACAAAATTAAGACACATTACTTAAGTAAGCCATTACTCACTGTTTAATGAGAGGTAAGAATTGTTAGCAAGTAACTTACTTTTCATTTGTTCAGAAGCTCCAGCAATCAAATAGTAAAAGATATGAAACGTTCGCTCATCTTTAGCCTGACGAATAGCACGGGATTTTTCAAGCAAATCTGTTTGTCAAGTATGTTAAAAAAAATCAATAACATATTTCAGTCTTTCCTTAATTATACCATCAGCCTCAGAACCATCAATAGCATTGTTCAAATATTTGCCAAAAGCTTGGCTAACATGAACATGGGTCTAATTTTGCAATCATTTTCTACTACGCAAAGTGCTTATTGTTGATGTCATTTGTGCTATCTGTGACAGGAGTGCTAGTATTGGTTTAATTCTCACCACAACGAATAGATCAATTTCCTACCTCTTACTGTACCATAAATGCTGGTAATCATGGTAGTAAGCACTACAATAGACATAAATGTTACCAAAATCAGATATATAAAAATAGTATTCACAATATCATTCCCACCACCTTTTAAGATGAAATACCAATATGATTCTTTCAGCATAAGATGGGGCTGCTAGAGATAGAGCTTTTGAGGCCAGTATTGTAAATATAAAAGCAATAAAAGCAAAGTATTTCAGCATCAATCAATGATTCTCTTTTTAAATGCCAGAGTGTTTGTCCCCTTGCTTAATCCTGTAGTAGAGGCATCAGTAGAAAAGATAAAATTTCAATTAAGACCCCAAAAAATTAAAACCAGATTTTTTCTAAAGATCACTCATCAGAATAAGAACAGAAGGATAAAATGCATGCTATTGATTCTACACCCGAGAGATAAGTTCTTTCTTTATAGCTGCATCTTTCTTTTTCCTCATTTATTGGAGTGAGCAGTTCCTTCTCTATGCAAAGATAAGCAATACAGCAACTGAGAAATCTGGCTACATATTAAAACACACTATTTCATAAACATAACCAAAGAAAGAGGCAACAGTACTTGGCAAGCAAACTCAGGCTAAGCTGAATTTATCTGAAATGTTTATACTTTGTTCCTAAAAAAAATACACTGAGGTTATTGATATATAGCACACTGCTCTGTGTGTGTCATTTGATAGAGCAGAGCAGTATCTAGTATCCAGAGCAGGCAAGCTCTTTGGAAATAACCAGCATTTGATGCAGACGGGGGCATCAGCACCAGCAAAATATTTGCTCCACTTCAATTGTAAAAGCTCTCAGGACAAGTCATTTCTGGCCATGGTGATTTAACAACATATGCAAAGATCAAGGTAATTTCAGGAAAAATCACCCCTCAATTTCATAAAAGGAGATAAACTATGAGGACTCTAAGACAGCTCCTCTTTTGCTTTTCCTGTCTCTTTTGTCCTTATTGCTATAAAGACTTTAGGGGGGTGGAAGAAAAAGGTTTATTACTTCTATTAAGATGGCTCTTCAGTCCTCTAGACGTGAACTAGAAACCTGTCATGCTAGATGTCATGTAGACATCTCCCTTAGCAGGTTATTCTCAATGCTGTCGTGGAATCTGTCTCTGTCCGTACATATGTGACCTTTGCAGGCGTATACCTAAACAAGGAGGCATGTGTGGCTACAGGCTTGATTGCTCAGCCTGGAAGGCCCATGGCCCTGGGGTTTCTTCCTATACAGAAGTCAGTGTGCACGGGGCTCAGAGTGAGACCGTACTATATACCCGGGCTTCATCCCAACACGCAAGCAGGACTGGGGCAGGGTGCCAGCCCTGGACTGGAAAACTGGACAGCACTTCCCAAGCTCCTAAGTAAAATATAGTGACAATACCATGCATTCAATATGTTTTTTCAAATTGTCAGTCACAGCACCACTGAGAAGCAGGGAAGTTTCCAACCTATTTATACAGTTGGCAAATTAGATCACAGGGAAGCAGAGTGACCCATGCAGGATCACAGAACGAAGTGACTGCAGATCTCTCAAGACCGCGTGCAATCTTAACCACAAAACAATCTTCTCACCCTATCGTGTTATTGGGACTCTGTTTTTAAAGTCCCCTCCAGTTGGCTTAGGTATGTTGTTTCCATTTTCTGAAGTTGCATATGGGGCATAGCACACTTTCCTATAGCTGTGAAAACAGACGTGAAAATGTAAACATGAGAGTAAGACAAACTGAGAAGCTGGTATCAGCATAAATGGAGCCACTTCCCTCCATCTTTGTTTATACCAGCCTCAGCAATATTTGCCTTTCTTAGACATGCAGTGGAGCTTGTTTATGTTACTTCCTTCTGCTCACCCTAGTTAGCTTCCAGTGCAGCTCACGGAAAAGGATACAAGTCTCTATGTTTGCTCCGACAATGTAGCCTGTCACATCAAAGTTGATGCGGATGAATTTACCCTGTGAATGAAAAGAAGACCTAGATTGAGCTATTCTTTCTCTCTTTTATGCTGGATTTTACAACTTTAGGGTTTAGCCTGTTTAGTGAGACATGTACATCATCCTTTTAAGATTAACATCCTTGATTCCCTCCTGCTGGGAGAAACCCATGGGAAAAGGCTGAAAGGAAGTGAACTTCTCTGACATTCCCTCTGCAGAGATTTGCCCCACATTTTGTTCAGGTACTTAGAGGGAAAGGAGTCCCTCCCTACGGGAGCAGCCTGTGGAAGCTGGGGATATGCCAACATCTTTTTTTTTTGCTTTGATTTCCACAAGGTCAGAGAGGGATAGAGTTGGATTTGCCTAACTCCCTCTGCTGAGTTTAATCTGCATGAATCCCTGAACTCGGTAGGAAAACAGCAGAGCTGGGAGAGGACAGCCTGCAAGGGAAAGGAAGCATCTGCCAGTACTCCCAGCAAAAAGTGTCATCAAATACTGACAGCCCCCAACTCATATTATTCCAACTTGAGTCTTTCTGACTCTTCTTATTTTCTCTCATGTAGTTAATCATTTCATATATTAACCACTCTTGATAAATAACAGTCACACCTTACAGCAAGATGCATGTTCAACATCTGTGCAAAGAAAAAGAAAGAACAGATGTGGTTTGCAAATATTCTGGAGGTGGATATGTTCTGGAATAGGAGTTGGCTCTGGAAGGCCGCACACAGGCTGCTAAATTGTGAGAGGACAATGGTACTGTCAAGTCTGAGCTTGATTTTTAATCTCTTGAAAGGCCAAATTCTTATTTCAGAGAGGAATTCTAAACACTATTTTAAAGGGATTAGTTTGAAGAAGCTCTTTAGACAGCAGCATGATGAGAGAGCATGGTGATAAGAGGGCCACATTCTGTACACTCTGTTTTACAAGATGCTGTATCTCCCCCTACACAGACCCACCTGGCATTCTCCTACTTACAAATCTGGAGGAGTTGTCATTCTTCACAGTTTTGGCATTTCCAAAAGCTTCAAGAATAGGGTTTGCCTGGAGAAGCTGTTTTTCCAGCTCGCCCTAAAATTCATTCAGATTCAGTTAACCCTGTGCTCCATATTTACTTAATTAAAAACAGCACGTGTACACTGGAGGAAAAAGTGAAAGATAATTTAAGCCTCTGAACTTTTTTTGCTGAATACTGCACTTCATGTGGATTTGTTTTCATTCTCTGTTAATCTTTGTGTTTATATATTTGTGCAGTCGACTGCTGTCCTGTTTACATGACCCTTTTCCAGCTCTGTTGCTTGTGACAGATCAAAGTGTATTAATCTCTTTAGCATCATGACTGGCCTTTCTTAATAAAAAGGGTCATTCACTGTCAAATATATATATGTATTTTTTTTCAGTTTATTATTATTTTTTAAGAAGGGATGTTCTTAAAGGAACCTCTTGCAAGTCTTTTTCAAGTTAGTGTATTGAGATCCTTTGCTAGCAAATGATGATGTAATTAGAATAACTTGCCGAGAATCATTTCAATGTAATGCAGCACAAAGCTACAAAGCAGATTTCACCAAGTCTATTAATAATGATCCATGCAAGGCTATTTAGGTTAAATATGAAAATGCATTAATTTTTTTCAAACTAGGATAATAAGTTCTCATGCAAACACACAAACTTTGTATTATATTGTTAATTGTGATTGGTAATTGCTAATGAAATAAATCATGCAATGAAATGAGCATGCATTTAATACTCCTATTTCTAAACAAACCAATGAAGTTGAAAAAATACTTTGTTTATGAAAACAGTTTTTTTCAACTTCTTATTCAGCTCTGTGCTATGAAGTTGCTCAACTTTCACGTTGGCTTCTTGTCATCCTATTCTGCATCCTGTCCTGCTCTGCAGCAATGATGTGCATCATTTCAAACAATTCATGCTGAATAACAGCAGAAAACTTCCTTGATAGATAATATAATATAATTTAAATCCTTTTGAGGGAATATTTAGGTTGAATCTAGAGGAAATAATTTGAAAAATGAGTTTTTCACAATCAGTGTGGAAAACTGGTAACCTTTCTCTATATGCCATTCTTGAATGTCTTGTAACTTGTGTGGCAATGATGAGACCTGCCTCAAAAATATAGTTAAAAAGCAACGGATTGTTAACTGATGGCTAAATTTATTGGAATGGTAATGAGAGGGGAGGAGGAGCGGCTTTCCTAGAGCATAGATCAGATGGGAGCTAAGGACTGAAGTAAAACTGCACTGAAGAAAACCCCAAACCCAAAACTAACTACCTGCTGAGTTGGAAGAAGAGGGGAGAGAGATTTCAACAAGCCAATACAGGTGCCCTACAGGAAATAATGAATTCCTGAAAGTTCCTGAAGTTTCTCTGTAGTGGGCAATTCTTTCCACTTACAATCTGTAGATTTAAAACCTGTACTATGAGCATAGGTTGTTGCTGAAATCAGATGGTGACAGCTGAAGAAGAACCTTAACCACTAGAATTAGACAGAAACCCATCCACTCCTAGTGAGAACTAAGCTATACTATAAACGTGGGGGTATAAAACTGTGGCTCCAACATAACAGCACTGTATGCAGCTGTAACTCCACTGAACTCCACAGAGCTGCCTATGCCAGCCACAGATGAACTTGTCAAATGAACTAAGGGGCGACACAGCAGGTATTACAATTGTATTGCCTTTTGTCATCGCCAAAGTCTGAGAGGCAGCAGTCAGAATAAGGAAAAAAGGCCCAGTACAAAGAAAAATCACATTTGCCTGGCATACAAAAAAAAAGAATGTGCCAGCAAACCTGCCTCCATTCCCAGCGCTGGTGTGCTGGTACGGCACGCCACAGTACCAAGGGCCCACAAAGGCCTCTACGGATCTGCCGTAATGCACTTGCAGACACACGCTGCAATGGTAATTGCTCTGTTATATATCATAGCAGCAAGCTAGGAACATGCTAACTTTTGCAGATGTGAACAATTCTCAACAGTTACATGAAAATGTAAAATTGAAAGCAATATCAAATGGAAAGCATGCAGCCAAAGTAACAAATCAATCACACACCGTGAGGTTTAGGAATTATTTCACAACAGTCCTAAAAAGTTCAGCCTGAAGCACAGAAAGCATTGGAGTATTTTCATTCAGAGATCATGTTGCTCAGTTTCAGGCTGATTGGCTCTTTCAGGATCGTGGGAAAATTCATTCAAACTACGGCAATTTGAACACACGCATATAGAACAGAGTGATATTTGAAAGATAACCCCGCCTGTGTCAGTCCTCATCCTTTGTCATGGAGCCTGACACAGTTAGGGTTGATTTGTGAGAGCATTTGGTGCTATTGTTGCTTTTCATATCATACAACATATTTCAACAAAGTCTCTCTTAAATTTTTGAGGTGCAACAATAGCATGCAGATCTACACTCAGTGCCTTAAACACACATCAAACAGTCTAAGTTACTCACGTAAGCAAAAGATGGACCTTGCTGTATTGAATAATGTGGTATAAAACAAGTGTCAGTATCATTTCCATTACACAGACTTTTTTTTTGTTTTTCCTGTATTAAAATAACCAATATACAGTTTCCATGCAAATAAACCAGGAATACAAATAAAAAAAACATATTGCAGACATACCAAGAGTACAAATACAGTTAACATATATAGAGCATTTTAACTGAAGAAAAAAAACCAAAACTGAACCAAAGGGATGGGGTTTGGATCTGGTCCCAAGTTAGTCTCCCAGGACCAGACAAAGACAAATATTTTTATGGTAAATCCCATATCTTTCTCTAGTGCAACTGAATCATTTTGCTATTCTTCACCCTTTTATAATGACTGTAATTGCAGAGCCAGTAGTCCCAACCACTGAAGTACTATTTGCCAGCATGTTACAGAACAACTTAGACTTCCTCTCAGCCCTCATCTGGTGGATATTTGCCTGCAGGTCTATCTCAGGGCTAGTTTGATCCTGAGTCTCATGAAATTCCCCATGAAAAAAGAGGAATCAACAGCAACTCCAGTTACTTGCCCATTAGGAATGGCCGTGAAACCACAAGTTCATTCCCCTGCCCCTGCCACTGAGCAGGACTCAGTAGGAAGAAATCGTTTTTTTGCATTAACATTCAACACAGGAAAATTATACCTTTAGTCTTAGTTCGTTTCCATCAAACTTAATCACAGATTTCTAGAAAGCACTGCCCGCAGGGACATCTCCTCCCTCCTCTGCCCCAAAGTCAAACCTGCTGTCCCTAAACCACAATTACTCATGCTGGAAGAGGCCAGCACACCCCGTACTCTGCAGTCCTCTCTCTGCTGAGATTCAGGAAAGGCGCGGCAGGGAGTCGTAAGATCCAGGACAGGTCTGGTCACGGGATGTTTGCCTGCATAGGGCTACACTGCTAATACAGTATCAATTACATAGACTGAACAGCCATGGTTACAGCTCCTTGTCCCCTTGGGTCTTTGTCCTTGTCCTTGGGTTTTAATTTAAGCTGGATTTTAACTGACGACCCAAAGAAGGAATTACTTGTTTTGGGCCCAGTCCTGCATTCAGAACACACTGAAATCTCTTCCTGAATTAAGCCTGTTTTGCCATAAAATTTCTACATCTTTTTACAGGAGATCTTGAGTAACATTCAAAAGGCTCTAAATGACTTAGGAACTGGAGTTGCATCTTTGAAAATAAGAAAGACAAGTAGGAGCCTCAGCCATACCAGTGGTCACAGGGAACGGGGTAGGTATAAGCTAATAATATGGTTCATAGCAAGACAAGGAACTTCAGTCACTAAGGCAGGATTATTACAAATTTTGAGGAAACAAACTATTTGTAAAGAATTGTGCCTTTCAAAATTGTTCTCTCTTTGTCAGGGGAGTAAAGAGAAACCAAAAAAACTGGAAAGGTTTTATGTTGGGACTCTTTGCTATGTAGTAAGAAAATATGCCGACTAATGAAGCCAATCAAAACTTTGGAAGTTTAAATGTTGGCATACATTTTTGTGATGCAGCCGGACAATGTGTTAGTTAAAGGTTTTCCCAAACTTCTTAGTTGCTGGGGGCCAAAGGTAAAATAAGGACCCAAAACCTTGCAGGCCCCAAGGCCTTCATATTAGGCTATAAATAGATACTATACATATGGAAAGCTATGAATAATTCTCTTCTAGCGAAGTACATTCTGATTTGGTGCCTAAAGGGATGTCAAACAAAATTTTTTTCCATAAACGTAGAGCTGTGACATAATTATGTACTCTTAATATGTCAACTATTTGGCAAGCCATAAACGTTGACTTGCTGTTAGCACAGTCAGCTCAGTGCAGTCCTAACAAGCTTGAAGGAGAACTGAATACGGAGGAGCTCACTTACTGTGATGCTGGTGTCCTTTTTGCCCTTATGTGATGAAGCAACATAAGCCAGATACTGAATGACCTTTTTGGTATTTTCTGTCTTGCCAGCACCAGATTCACCTCTGAGGAGAGTGAAAATAACACAAAAGAAGGTACGTAACTAGTGAACTCCTTCCACCATGTGAAGTACTTAGAGTACAAAAACAAGCTTGGAAAATGCCTGGCTCAGTTAGTATCTAGCCTAGAACACCGTCTCTCCAATTCCACCTGACTTCAGCATGCAAAGAACGCAGTATCGGAGCTGTTGCTCTGTCCCATTAGTATTTTGACTGGACAGTGGGCCATTTAAGGCAATCCTAAAACATGATGCGTTTTTGAACAGCAGTTCATCTTGCTTTGGCAGCATCTGAACGTTTATGAGCAGTGGGGCTGGCAGGGAGTTTGCTCATATTTTAAGACCAAAAAACGTAACATTAACTGTGATGTGGTACAGCAGTAAGAAGAATCATCAGCAGTAGTACAATAGTCATTTTCTCCTCTGAAACTTTGGCATTAAAATAGAGTAAGAGTTTGTACCAGTCCTGGAGAATAAGGGATTGATGCTGCCTCCTTTGAGCTCCATGTTCAAACTCCTGTTGAATTCAATGGGACCACAGCTGGGACTGCCTGAGCTGGTATCGGTACTAACCAGGTCATTTGGGACCTCTCACGTGGGGAGATCTCCAACCAGCGAGGCAGCATCCCAGCTGTGCTCTGTGCGGTGTCTCTTGGGAAGCAGGAAGGCAGTGTTAACCTTCCACCTCCCAGAAGACTTCAAAGGGTAAGTTTATTTACAACTAAGAGAGGACTTCCTCTCTTAAAGTAAAATACTGATTTTCAAAGTACAGTTACAAGGGCTAGATTTGCGTGGTCATTTCTCAGAAGTAAGAACATTTCCAGCCCAACTCTATCCTCCCTAGATGTCACATTACATTGTCTCACTTCTTTTAGATTCCTTTGGCTCAGATGATTATTTAGGCTAAAATGATTTTATATTGCCCTGGCTCAGCAATGAAAAAGGGCATTTAAGTGGGTGTGGATGTAATTTAAAATCAAGCTAACTCTTTTGACTCTATCAAGCTAGTGCTGTGAGGAAGGCAATAGTCTAAATATAAGTCGGACCTCTCTGTCTTTGGATTTAAGTTAAAATGGATTTAAAAATAAAAAGAACAATACATTCAAAAATCCCATGGATATTTGTCAACTCTTTGAAGTTGAAACTATTTAGCTGGATCCATTGCAGTTCTGCTCCTTTTCCTAATTAGGAAATATAGGAGTTAATTTTCCCTACCAAGGGACCAGTGATAAATGGGCATAAAAAAATGAGTAAGTGCTGGGCAGAACTTTTAAGGCGGGATGACATTGATGTAAACCTTAGGAAACCAGAAACAATTCCTGCCTGAGGTACATGATGATGAGAAATGTTTCTTCTGGCTTTTAGAGTTTTAGCAAGAAATAATTGAGATGAATATGTTCCTTTTCTAAAGACCTGGGTTAATTTGCACAGTTTAGAGGCTGGATTCATCCATGCCTGGTCTTCAGTGCTGAAACATTTCCATGTTTTATTGATAAAAATTAAGTGTCCCGGGAGCAATTCCAAACCAAGCACACCAATTTGAAGATGTGTACAGAGTTTTCAAATAAATCTACCTTACAACTTTGCTTCTTTGCAAAAAATAAAAACTTTCTTCAAACAAACCCTAGGCTTTGAACTATTCCATTTTATCAAAGGTTATTTGTAGTTCATCACTACATGAATTGCATTTCCTTTCTCCCAGGGCAACAGTGCCCATCATTTGGCTTTCCCCTGGATCCCTGTAAGTATTACCATATATGGCATCATTTTGCTTGTAATTATCCTACCATACTGTAATGCTTAAGTTACTTAACATTTCGTTCTGTGCTTTCTTTCCTTAACTCTTTGCTACTGCACAGGCTGATAGTTTTTCTCTTTTCTGCAGATACACTTTGAGGCTTTAACTTCATAATGGAACAGACAAGAAAAAATTCTATGCTTTAACATGAAATGGAAAACTGACAGACAGGATCTCAACAGCTACAAATGGAAAAAGAAGTCTTCAAGGTCATTAAGTAAGGAAGGGTATTGTCCGTAGCTGATGGATACGTCTAATTTTTTAACATATCAGATCACTTTTAAAAGTCAATGAGTTTTAGATATACAGGTCTGATGCACAAGTATCCATTAAACAACATTAGTAGCCTTCATAATCTGAAAGATACATAACAGCTGTATGACAACTGCTAGACTTCATCTCAGTGATAAAATATCACATGTGTATGAAAACTAAGTAATGGGGAGGAATGAGTAGATCAGATTCAATGCCTCTAAACACCAAAGAACTTACATGGGAAAAGACATAGAAGGAGGAGAGCATGTGAATCTCTCTTAGTTCACTTCAAATTTAGATGATATTCTTCCTAGAACTATTGAGCTGCAGCAGAACTTGTCATGCTGTTTTGTTCTCTGTATCTGTGCCTCCAAGTACCTTCATTTCTGGGATGGCAGAAACAACTTCTGTTGTGGTACGGCTTCTAGGTGGTATCCAGAGAAAAGCACCCCTCTCTCCTGTCTTTATAATCTACATGCTTTCTACACTTATTCTCAGTGTTTGGATTTTTCCAGGTGAGTCTTTTTCTTGCAAACATCTTTCAGTGGTTTAGGCATGCACCATTCACAACAGGACTCCTCTCAGGAGGCATCTGTTCCTCTCTTCTGAGTGCTTATTCTCCTCAGTATGTATCCCCAAGTCATGTTCCAAAGTGAGAGTTCATCATACCAACTCAGTTACCACTGTCCTAATCATGATCTTCCAGGAGCAGACTAAGAATTTGTCTAATTGAAGTATCTCAAATCATCCTTGTTGCCTGCCATACATTGAGGCAGCACAATTATTGCCAGTGCAGTTCCTTGGACCTGGCTCAGATGTGCAATACAAACAAAACAAAGCAAAAGCAGTCCCTGGCTCACAGTTCTCATGATTACAACAGCAGTACTTCCCATACATCTCCCCCTAAGAAATTCTCTTGTTTACCCAGAGTGAAGAGGTTCACTGAGTTTAGAGGCTAGCCCAGTTAGAAACACTGTTCTCTTATTGTGTTTAAGTTTATTCCTCCCTCTTTTCTTGCTAGGCTTTGTTTTAGGAAGTCAGTATCGGATTTAAAGCACATAAGCTCACATATACACTGCTCAGCTCTAACAGAGTTTTTGTGCCACACTAGCTAGTAAATCCTTCATGACTCCGTTGCCTCCACCTTAGCTGAAAAATATCCTGGTTGGAATGGGTTGCCAAATTAGGACAGGGTGAGAGTGACAAATTGGCCCTCCTGGTGTGAGCTGAGCCAGTGGTGTAGCTAGAATGCCTGCACTTTTAACTGGGCAAAAAAATCTAGTAAGGAGTGAATTTTCTGTTGAAAACTTGAAAACTTCTGTATTAAAATTGTGGTATAAAACTTAAGTTGAATACTTGTGGTATTCAACTTAATTCCACTTTTGGAAATGTCTGAAAAGTAACAGCAGCATTTATTTTCAGCATTTGTTTCAGTAAGCAATGAACCACAAAAATTGACCATTCACACGTCTCTCAATCTGGCTACGCTGGCCCTGCGGGAATCCTCCCTACACAGAGCAGTCAATGAGGTGCTCTAAATCACATTAGGGCTTTGGCAGGCTCCATTCTGCAATATGAGATGTGCAAAGATAATGAAAATCTTTGTCCCAGACCAGCTGCGCCCCCCGAGGGACATGGCTCAGAACCCAGCCCACTGATCCTACTCATTTACTTACAAGAAAATTCCCAGAAGAGACCAAGCTGGTTCGGCACCAAGCTCCACCCCAGGTCTAAAGCTACACAAGATATCTGTATGGGAGAAGGGCCAGGCAGCGAAGCTTGCCAGCTCCAGCCTTTGAGATTTGGTTGGCTGGGAAAGGAAAGAGTTTTGCTCTCTTGTGGAGGAGTCTTTTGACTAATGGGGCTTTGCAATTTAGAGGATGTTCTGGATGACTCTGATTCTTGACGTGTGTCAGGGGAGAGAGGAGGCTGAGGTCATTTGGCTGTGTGAGGCTCTGGAGAGTTTGCCCATTGGGAGAGAGGGGAAGGAAGGAGGAAAGGGCAGGGTGGTTGCTGCCTCACCAATATTTTGTCTGTTACTGTATCAAATTAAATGGAAATAGCACCCTGCTACCATATGTTTTGATAGAATGTGTTCAAACTAAATGAATCTGTAAAAGAGTAAAATGTAATGAAAAAAAATGATTTAGAGTACAAATCATATGTTTAATAATCATTTGTTTTTGCAGGCTTCGCCTTTCCCCAATCACTCAGATTTCTAATCAGATTTTTTTCTCATTCATTGAAGGTGGCTGTTTGTTTAACTGAAGCTTGTGCTCAGTCTTTTTAGCCATATCTGCTTTCTAGAAAAAACATGTATCCTCTTTTCAGAAAGTGATTGAAATATGGTAACCCCAAGATCAGACAGGCATAAGACCAGATTTTAAAGAACTTGTATGCTTAGATAACAGCCCTGTGGAACTTTTAGTAAAAAGGTCTTTTGAAAACTCCATGAGGCATCCACTTGTCTTAATGGAACTTGTCTTAATGGGATACTTAAAGGTCAAAAGACCCTTCTGAGGACTGGTGCCTTTTCTTATATGAATTATTATTATGTAAAGGCACAAGCCTGTTCACTGGACATTGCTTAGTCCAATTCACTCCAAGTTGCTGATGTACTGAGGCTGCTCAGTTCACTGAGTAACTAGACAGATTTACTGGGATTTTTCCTTCAGCAACATCTAATGTGCTGGTCAACAGCACCCAGGCCCTCAGTATGGTCTTTGCAAGAGTGAGTGCAGGGAGCAGAATATTCCATGGCCAACTCAGACATCAAAGTTGGGAGACTACAATGGGGGTGTCTAAGTGCAGGCAGGAATTTCAGGGAATCCTGGTAGCTAGGGAGAGGGGGGAGGCTGCATGGGATGGGGACCAAAACACAAGGATGAAAAAATCTTAACAGCCTAAATTTCCAAACACGTGAAATAATATTTCATACTCTTAGTGCAGCTAGAATACCCACACCTAAACAAGACAGTAAGCAGAGCCAAAGTATAAAGTTCCTTCTGCTGCAGAGAGGCAGTCTGTAAGCGTGCCGGCTCGGACACTGGGTACTCGGGCTGACTGTTACCAACAGAGGGCAACTGGCAGAGGATGAAACAAGGATGTTCAGCGATGCTGCCCATGGCACAGAACCAACATGGGAATGAGTGCGTGCAGAGGGGAGTAGATCAAAGGCAGCATACACGTACTAATTAATAAAATGTAGAGGAAATAATAACAAAGCCTAGCAAACACAGGGAATTCTGTGGGAGCATCAGAACCCATTAAAGCATTAAAGGCAGATGGAGCATTTTAAACATACCACAGTTAATCACAAAAAGGTTAGGGGCTGGAAAAGAATGCAAACAATACTTAGCAACTCGAGGGTAGGTTCAATGAGCTGAGGGTGAGGTCCTAAGAACAGGGGGTCACTCCCCAGTTCTCAGACCTAGGTGCAAACACATACCCCGGGCTGCAGCCCAGCCCATGTCAGGTGAGTCCGGGGTGCTTTGCATCCCCACCAGGCCTTTGGTTTCCAGGGGAGCTGTACTAACAGTGAAATAATTTTGCAGGAGAAGTAGTAGAAACCACACTGCATGAGGCGTTTAAAAATCAGGTACACAATTTCTGCTTGTATTTCTGCACCTGGCTTTTGGCTATCCTGCTGAATTCCCATAAAGTAAATAACTAAAAATTATTTGTGGGAGATGAGGTATCAGTAAGTGGAAGAATAAGAGTCTACATTGCAGTGTCACTAAGTATCAGTGAATTCTTGGCAGCATCCAGAAACATTTACATATGAATACTTATAGCTGCAATCTTGTTTTACAATTTAGGTACTGGGCCTTGGAAAGTTTGAGTCTATAGCTATTTAAAGAAAAGATTCCAGCTGATCAATGCCATGAACTCTTCAATTATTGTTATAAATTTTAGACAAAGAGATAATTTCTTAGAATTTTTAGCAATTAATTATAAAATAATGCTAAGTGCTAGTGCTGGAGGGCTGCCTAGCTAAAAGCCAAGTGATCATTCTTGTTTCTGTACAGCCAAATAAGGCCAATGGTGATAAAGCAGTAGTAGTTAAAGCTGTGTACATTGATTTTAATTTGCCTAATCTTTTTGACTTAAAAGACTGGTGAGAGGGCCAGTTTAAACTACAGATAATGATGCCCATCCAATATACAGCAGTTGTTCTGAACATCTAGATGAATCATATACCATGGCTGTTTTCAAAATGGGAAAGACATTTTATTCTCTCTATTTTATGTATTACTGTTATGAAATGATTTGATTATGTTTCCCAGTTTAGCTGGCTACATAAGAAAAAAACATTTATTTATTTTTGTATTCAATATATATAGTAGCTATCGGGGGTGGAACTTTTAAAGGATTTGATTGAACAAAAAGGCATAGATTTGCAAAAGAAAGGTCCTTTTTTAAAAATTCTAATATTCCAAAGTTAAAAGAAGATCTGAAGAGTGGAAAAATAAACTAAAGTACAGGAATAGAAGGAGGAAATGCATTTTATAAATTAGTCTTCATTACCATGACAAGTTTCATCCTGGGAAGATAGTGATAGTCAATTTTTATTTCATCATTGCATCAATTTTAGAGTTGTTTTTGTTTTTAATGTGTTTTGGGGCAGAGTCTTAGTTGATATACATGCATGGAATCTGGTTAGAACAGAGGTCAGAGCTATGCTGGCCCTTATGGGTTTTGGATCCAGTCTACAACTTTTAGTTTTTCTTAGAAGATAAATTTGTTCCAGTCAGCAGTGGCACTCTCAAATATCTATATTGTTGGTGATCAGTAGCATTGTTTTTAAAAAACTAGGATATAAGTATATATTCACTCACTTAGTAATCATATTCTGATGGATGACCTCCCAAAAACACTTCACTTCAGAACTATGTGTGTTTATAGTATTTAACAGACTACAACTTCACTGTATGGAGCTGATATAAATGATATGTGTGCCACCTTCTGCAAACAATGATGACTCCTATTTACACAGAACCAAATCCCACCTTTGATCAGGAAAACTGGAAGATGCAGTGAACACAAAATTAATTCAAAAGCATCCTCAATGGCATTCAAGTAAATAAAACCAACTGAATGGCAACAGTTTGATGAAGGAATAGAGAAATGGTCAAAAAAAGGCCAAATAGAAGCTACCTGTGATATTAAAGTAGTACATTCTGCACAGCAAAGCTCATTGCAGTAAAATCAGGGCCTGACCCGGTACAACTGCTGAATCCCTCAGTGTGATGATATCTGAACACCATCAGGTCAACGCTCCAAGAGGAGGCCTTCAGCAAGCCAAGACTCAGAAAACTGGAGCTTTCAACACCGAGCTGGCTTAGCTGGTGTCCCACCCTGCCCAAACAGGTTGCGCCAAGCATGCAGGCCTGGGAGGTGCAGCACCGCCGAGCCCACGCCGTCAGGGCGCCCGTGCTTTCTGCGCAGACCCCAGGGAACCGACCGGCTCACCAGGCACACGTTACCAAGCCAAAGGGGGTCGTGTAGGCAATACTAGCACAACACTAGCTATCATATGTGCAAACAGCCCAAAATAACAACACGAACATGAAAGATCACACTTTTTTGTAATGACAACTGATTTAGGATGTGATGGTGAGGTACCGACAGCAAAAAATGAGAAGTGGTTGAAGAAATATCCAGGATGCTCTGCTTTCCTCAGAGGTTGCTGAGTTTCCTTTAGGGAATACTTAAAATCTCTTTTTCCTTCTACGCTCACAGTTTGACAGCCAGACTCCCCAAGCACCCCTCGTACATGCTAACTCCTCTGAATTCAGAAAGTCACTTTAAAGCAAAAGGCTTGTGCATTAAAGACTTCCTAAGGCCCTGCTGCCACCTTTGTATTTGATCAACAGGTAAATCTCCTAGTGGGACTGGAGTTCAAGCCCATTGAAGGCCAGGGCAATAGACCCAGCTCCATCAGGATTTGAGTCAACTTTGAATAAGGAAAAACATTATAATGTAGAGATGTACTTAAATAGCTGATTCTACTTACGTGCAGAGAATAGACTGGTCTTCTCGATCTGTGAATAAAGAAAAAAATCCGTTAATTAGGAAAAATGGGTATGTCCTGACAGAACCACTTATATTTATAAGGATTTACATTAAACAAACTGTCTAGACCTTCCAAAATCTGACAATTCGCCATTAGTCAAAAATATTGGGTTCACATCTTACTTAATTTGCCCTAGCATTTAAATAGGCATCTCTAATGGAAATATTTTGTACCAAAATTGAACAAAAGGTTAAGAGTTCAAAAATATTTTTTGTAAATTCCTTTAGAGATAAACTGTAATGAGAACAGCAAAAAGATCAAGCTCTCTGTAAGAAGATTATAATTGAAAAATTCAAGCTTGAAACTGAAGTTTTGACTGTGCTTACAAAGTATGGAAAAGCCCACTCAAGATGAAGTCTGGATAGATAAGGTATCAAAGGCTAAAATTTTTTAACCTGATCATGCAAAGCTTTAGATTTTCAAAGCAGAGTAGTCCAATACCTGAAAAATGTACTCTCTCCGTTTCTTTTCAGATTTAGAGGGGACTTCTGTCAAGAAGATAAATATGTTCTCTAAGGTATCCTCCGAAGAATAAGCCCAAACAAGATACTTCACATGTTTTACAAGAGATGTTAACAAGTACCTAAGTATTCTGCATGGTTTTTACTCTGAGCAAAACCGTCAAACACATACTGGATCAAAGTTTGTAAAAAGGTGAGCCAAAATCTTCATTAGACAATCTCTACTATGTAAGGGATGTGAGAGGTTTCAGCGCAGCAGAGTCCAATACACTATAATAGGGACCAAGGTTCAGGATTGCATCCTAACTCCGTAACCTGCTCTTGCCATATCCCTCCTTGTTTGTGCATTTGAGGTCAGGATCTCTCTTTACCTCAGAATACAAAGAATTTTCTACCACAAGGTAGAAAAATCTCAAACTAAGATCTGTAGGCTGTGGTACACAATTAACACACGCTAAAGTTTCATAATATGCTCAGCAACACTAGAATATTTTTCCAGGCAATATTTTCCAGGAAACGAGACTTCCCCAAAAGTCTGTGATAACGGAAGGCTATAAAATCTGCCGTCTGTGTAAACGTGCCTGACTAGTCTGCTTGCAGTGATTATCTCTGAGGTAGAAAAAATTTTCACTGTGAGGATGATCAGGCATGGGAATAGGTTGTCCCAAGAAGGGTGGTATCTCCACCCTTGGAGATAGATGGCGTAGATTGGACACAGCCCTGAGCAACCGGATCTGCCATCGAAGTTGGCCCTTCTTTGAGCGAGGCTGTCAGAAATGGCCTTGCACAGACTGCAAACAAGCTGCTTGCTTAGAAAAATAAATTCCTAGGCAGGTGAAATACATTTTTGAAATATGTGCATAATTTACAGATCTCAGACTTGAAGCAGTCTGTTAATTAAAGCAGAAGTAAAGGTTTTTGTATGTTTTCATACTAACTATCAGGTGCAGAGCTAGCATTAGAGCTGTTGAGCCTCTGGGCAGAGGTAAGGCATGAACCACTTCCTCCTTTTTTATTCAGTGTGTTAGTGACTTGCAGAGCTATCCGTCTGATTGCCTGCCCCTAAAACTGACCCTGTATGTAATAAATATCGTATAACTACCTACAGTAAACAAACTTTCTGTCCTGTGTAAAGATAATGGAGATAAATTTGACCTATTAAGCTTGCAGGTTTTAATTGCTGCCTGGACCACAGCCAGTCTAGGAAAAGCAGTAGTAGATTCTGCTTTGCCATGGAATGATATTAAACAACTGTTTTTACTCCCAGTTCCTCAACAGCATTCAAGCAAATCTGGTAATATCAACTGCTTTATTGAACACTCACACAATAAATAGGACCACTTAACTGCTGTAGTTGGTAAATTGGTGCAAAATGAGTCATTACATTTCCATTGGAGATATTTATCAGCAATCAGCACAGCAGGACTCTCCCACATAAACATTTTGGATGAGAGGAGCTGTGAGCCATGTTTATTTTTCACTGCAGGATATGGAGCTAGACTTTCTTTCAAGTTAAAAAAAGTGAGAACACGGTAGAATTTTTGCTAAAATACACTGTTGTGTAAACAGAAACCATGGGCATATATCAATATTACATCACAAACCCATAAATACCATAAAGAAAATAAAAGCTATTCCTTGATACAGAGTTGCCAGTGGAATTTCTGAGCTCAGGGGACATTAGAAAAAGTAGGTCTCCTCCAAGCCAACTATTTTCTCACCACTCTTTTCTCCCCATTGCTGTCCTTTTCCTCCCCAGTATTTTCTCTGTTTAGGATCTTCAACCACTAAATCTTCCTTTCAGTGGCACCTTGCATTCAGCACAGCGTCCTTCCCTAGCCATTGCGTTGTTCAGCCCTCTGTTGCCTCCCAGCCAGTGCTGACTACCCCGGGAGCTTTCTCCGCTGCCACGGCATCAATCCCCAGAGATTGCCTGCCTGCCTGCTTCCCATCTAGGGGAACGTGACAAGACGCTCAGCACAAGAGATCTGGGGCCACAGAGCAAGTGAGAGACCCCTCTTGAAGGTAAATTGACCCACTGCAGGTTTTTGCATGGGTGCATATGGGCACCTTTGCTGAAATGTAAAAGAAGAAGTATTGGAAAGGTCAGCAGTTGCACCAAGTGCCTTGTGGGAGAGTGAACAAACTAGTCCTATTCTGTTATGCCCTGAACTGCAAATACTTGTCTCCGTTACCTTCAAGGGCTCTCTACTTTGATTGCTCCTATTTCTGTTCCAAAATATTTTATTCTATGTATAACGGATTGTGCCCTATTTTGGGAGTCTGCACCTTTATGCAAATAGATCTATCAGAAGAGAATGATTTGCACAAATGAAGCTCCTTAAACATAATTCCTGCGGTTTACAAGGTAACAAAATATGTCTTATAGGTCCCCGAATGTCTTTGGTTAAAGCCTTTCTTTTTTTTTTTTTTTAATTTGACACTACCTTGAAGAACATCATGTCCATCCCCTATTTTAGGTGGGCATGTCCACCTGTCTATTTTAGACATTTTGGAAATTTTTGCATTCCCCTTTGATTTTTAATAGTATACAGCCCTACTTTTACATTCTGAAAACCACCTGCCTACTTAAACACGCGATTGACTTTTGTCTGGAATCTGCTTAGCTTTTTCATCAGTATACCTTCAGTTTGCTTGTGAGAATCATATCCCCTTCTGTTCTCAATAGACCAGCTAGTTCTGCTTAATCACAAACAAAATCAGATGGTTTATCACAATGAAGCAGCAAGTTGGCAGCTTTACCATAAAAGGAAAAAACAGACTGAAGCCATGTTCCAACACTCGCTTACTGCTTCTTTACATTTGTTAATAACTACACTGCCAAAAGGGGACATTTCTGTACAGTCCTGCTAAGGACACAGTAAACAGATGGCTTTTCTCAGCAGCCTCCTTTTCTCAGATCTTGGGAACTGTGTTTCCCTCCTATACCTCCCAGTGTCTACCAGGTTGTTTGTTTTTCCATCTTCAGCTCAAGCTTGCATATAAAGCACTTGCATAAAGCTATTTTTTGCAAAAAACAACTAAGCTCGCTGAATCTGCAGAAAGCTGTAATGTATCTTTCCCATGACCATTTTTTGCCAAAGCACTTAAAAAAAGTCTAATCATCCATATGAAAACTTTATTATTACTGCTACGTAACCTGACTTTTCACATTTGTATTGTTTATCAGTCATCTGCTGTTTGCTGTGAGCAGGGAAGATGGCAGAAGGTGGCAGAATTACTCATCCCTGGGCTGGTGTCTTAGACTGATGATCCCTGGAAGCTGGCAGTGCTGCAGCAAGAAGCAGTCCGCCCACCTCCAGCTCCTCTTCCCTGTCCTGCACTGCCCTCCCCTTCCTGCTGCTCTGGGCATTCCTGCAGCCACGTTGCCCACTAGGCTGGGGAGCTGATCCGCTTTAAACCAATCCAGCGAAAAGGAAGGGGTGGTTTTAACCCGCAGCAGATTTGTGTCATACCCATGTGAAGACTGGCACTGGCAGCACAAGAGTTGGAGTGAGGGGGTAGAGCACATTGTATGGTGGCTGTGCCACTGGGAAACTACTTCATCAGTAACACGGGAGCGATAGGTAGGTGGGGAAGCATAAGGTGATTTTTTATGATCATGGTCTCTAAGTGTAGTGTTAGCCAGCTAGCTTGTCTACAAAGGGTATTACTGTGGCTCAGTTCAGTGTGGTAGCTCCCAGGAGGAGATACACACACAGAATGCCCTTAGGGAACAGTATATTCTCTTAAACTTTTAGATTAAAAAAAATAAAGTGCATAAAGTCTACTCCTGTTCTGGCTAAAAATGAGTGTCAAACAGTGATCATACCTGGGCCATAATCATATTAGATGAGTGACATGTGTTAATCAGCAGATTCAACAAGACATCCAGCAACCCCACTGGGGCATGAGATATCATGGCTGAGATTTTTAAAGGGGTTTAAAGTGCTCAGAACCACTTAAAATAAGTGGAAATTTTATCTATGCCCAGCCAGCATCTCTGTTAATTCCTCGCTCCTGTGAGAATTCAGCTTTTCTGCATATTTGGAAGAAAGTCCAAATATCTGATTTCTGTTAACTGTGACTAAGTATTATTACCAGAACAATTTTGGTGGGACTCAGATGTCATCCCAGATTATTACATTAACCAAATAAACTTCTAAAACAAAGTGGGGGTGCAATGTACACAGCTGATGTTTTCTGCTGGAATTTTCATGCCAACAGAGGAGAAGGCGAGAATGTGAAGGGTCATGATTCCCAGCTGATGCACCTGCAGTGGGACTTCTCTGGAGATCCAACAGTTTACAGACACTGAGGCTCAATTCATCTATGGATAGAAGTTCCCTGGGACATCACAACTGGCTGATTGCTCTTGGCCAAGCAGCTCTGGTCATGCAGTACTCAAATATAATTCTTCAGTCTCATGAACCTAAGATGTATTTTACTTTGGCAAGCAGAAACTGTGCAAGTTTCTCAGATAAGATGGAATACCAAAATTTCATAAGGAGAATGTTCAGTGCCCTGATCCATGTTTATGAGTACAAATTTCTGTTTATACTCTGTTGGCAAAGATTCTTACAAAAAGCTATGAAGCCCTCTATGTCTGTACATGTTGCCTGCACACACACATGCATTCGTGTTGACGCCCACTTTCACCACTCCTACATGAATACAATTTGGCTGAACAACTAGAGTTATTTTGAGGTTTGATTTAGTTTTCTGCACAAAACATGAGTACGTTTTTACAAACAAAAGCACAGCTTTAAAAGCAGCTGGGGCCCTCTAGAGAGATGGAGAAGCTCCAAAACGGCATGTGCAAGTAAATGAGCAAGCAGAGCGTGGGTGTCCTGGGCCTGTGACGTAAGCTCTTGTGGGACTGCTCCGCGGCTGACCGCCAGCTGTGCGTGGTTGGGGTGGGAGGTGGTGGAGGAGCACTATGTTAAAGGTTCACGTTATGCTCTGTTCCCTCCTCCTCTCTTCCCTTTTCCTTCCTACTTGCTCCCCCCCTCCTCTCCACAGTCGGGAAATATTCCTTCCAGGGGGGCCAGGGAATCATGAGGCGTGGAGGTTCCCGGAGAGCGAGTGGGGCCAGGAAGTGTTTGAGTGTCAGAAGAGCAAAGGGGAAGAACGGAAAGTGCGCCTACCCCTGGGAAGGAGAGGAGAGCATCGGAGAGAGGAGTGAAGAGGGCCTGTGCTGCTAGGATCAGGCAGGGAACTGATACCAATTTTGTGTTAAGCGAAAAACACTTCTCCTTTTTCAGCATAGGTTACAATATGTTATTTTCTCTTTCCTGCAGGTGGCTTGTGGCCCTTTCCTGGCTGTTTTTTCCCCTCTCATTTTTAGGGACAAACAGCAGTATTTGGCATTGCTGAACAAGGAGGTAACCACTGCTGGCTTCTGGCAAGCCGTGGAGCTCTCCTGTGAGGCTGCTTAATGAATTTGAGTGAGGAAGGAGGACTGCTCTCCCTGACCGCAGGGCCTGGTCAGAGCCCTAGACATTGCTTTATACAGAGTGCGTGAGATGATCTGGAAGACAGATACGTGACTTAGTGGGATCAGCTTATGCCAAGTAAGTTTCTGCTGCAATCTGTGAAAAGTGAGATTTACTGAATCATGTTATTCTAAGAGCTTGCACCTGCCCACTCGGCTCTAAACATATTTTATACGCGTGTGTTTATGAATAACTGCTGTTACAGAAAGGCCTGTTTTCAGTACGTCTTTTATCAGTGCTGTAACACTGATCCTCCTTCTCTGTTGCATGGTAATTCTGCCTTCTGGGAACCACTCAGATAAAGAAGCTGATATGGCTCCAGACAGAAGAAATGTCACATAAGCCATAGGAAAAAAAAAGATTGATATAGTACAGCAGATACATAATTCTCTGGGTTTTATATTGAATTAATTATATTTCAAACATTTGTATGTCTAGAAGGGTAAGATTCTAAAGTTGGGAAGCTAAGCTATACTTATGTGATCGACTTAAATAATGAAGTAAACAATTTGCAGCAGTTTAATCATCAGAAGTCCTGAGTATTTTGTTAGCATTATAGTTGAGACGTATGAGTACTCAGGACTTTTATGTGTGTGTGTGGGGAAAGACCTTCTGTTTTCATGCCTTTGGTATCTGTCTCCAGTGGCATATATGCATTGTGCTTGTACCAAAATGATAGAGATTTGATTGGGGTTTACAGTCAGTCTGTCTGGGGTCAGGCAGTTTGGGCTGCCAGGAGAGCCTGTATCATGCTACAGGCGCTCCTCAGCCTATTGTATATAGGATGATCTTTGTTTATTGTGGGGAATGACTTTGTCTTGTTCAAGTTTTGATTTAGACGACAGCAGTTCTCTATGATATGCCAAACTGACTGCTTATGTCTTCTAGTAAACTTATCCAGCTCCTATTTCAAGAGGGACAAATTCAGGAGTGCTGGAATCATTGCTCTTGCAATGTGTTGTGGGCCTAGAGAAATACTGGGTTATCTTATTTACATAGTCAGATAAAGTGCAAAAGGGTTTGGAACAGACTAGTTTCTCAGTGACCATCACTATTCTGTGTATGTATGTAAATATTACAAAAAATCAATACTGGGCACTAATCTAATTGTTGAACTGAAATTTCCAAGCGCTCTTTATTGTTTTGCCCAGTCAGACCTGAAACCCATAAGCCATAACACTTAAATCCTTACGCTCCAAACCAGAAAGCCCTGAACTTTAGGGCCTGGTCTGGAGACCCTTGCTGAGACGTAGTTACAGGCCATAATTTCTGCAGGATTGGGCCCCTGATTGGCGCATTTAAATTTCACCACTAATGCCAAAGCGTTCAGCAATGCCCTGGTTTCCTGGAGCATCCGAGGCTCGTTCTGAGACGGCAAACAGTAGTGCCCTGTAGTCTGCAGGTGTGCAGCGTCATACGTTCAGAGCTAGAGCTTTCTTGTCCCCAGACAAATGATTTTTCCTTAGAGCAAAAAGCCCTTAATCTGCCAGCAGTCCCTGCGTAAGGAGGAGGGCACTGTGAATTTCTGTGGTTTTGTTCATACTGTTTTGGGCCTGACTGAATTTCCATTGCTGCTGGTTGCCATTACTGTTAGAAAACAGAGCACATCTCAGTTCAGGACCCCAAAACGTAAGACTGCCACCAAAGTAGCCCCAAACTGTGATTTTCATTTGCTCTGCTGGTGGAGGCAGAAGCAAGGCCGACAGAGCTTCAGCAGCATTCGCAGCTAACTTTGGAGCAGTCTCCACTCGTACAAAGGGAGCATTTTCCATGCCCGTATTTGCCAAAACTATTTGCTTGACTTTGAAACCTTCCCACATGCCTCTACACAGATGGGTAAAAGGATTGTTTTTCCTTTTTGAGTCACAGTGTTTGTGGACTGCCGTTCCTG
Organism: Apteryx mantelli; assembly: GCF_036417845.1. Taxonomy (NCBI): domain Eukaryota; kingdom Metazoa; phylum Chordata; class Aves; order Apterygiformes; family Apterygidae; genus Apteryx; species Apteryx mantelli. The sequence continues at coordinate 10,881,950 of NC_089993.1, forward strand.
CCAAAGAATTCCTAGGAAACTTCCCGAAAGCCCTGGTAGGTCTCTGCAAAAGAGCTTTTCTGCCTGTGCTTCTCCTCCTTGCAGGGGCAAGTGTGGGAGTGACAAGGTGTTTTCTACCACATTTCAGTTATTGTTCAGTGATTTCTAAGAACTGACATGTTATTAAACTTGCCTACCTTGCAGCATGCTCCTGTAGGCTGTGTCTGCAATAGCATAGATATGGGGCGGCATCTCGTGCCTCTTCTTTCCTTTGTACATGTCAATAATCTTCTCTGAATAAATGGGCAGCTGTTTGTATGGATTTATCACAACGCAGAAGAGACCTGAATAAGTCTGCAAGGAAATTCAGATAAAAACCGGAATTAGTATCATGTGCTGTGCCTAGTCTGGGAAACACAGACATCAGCTGCATTTAACTAACAGGATTTTAGTAAATAACACTTCCTTTTGTATTCTGCCTAGTGTAGCAAATGAAGTAGTGACTTCTGAATACATGTGTAGGTGAAGTTTCCAAGTGCACAAATAATAATTTCTAATAATCGAACTGCTAGAAAGTATGTGAATTTAGCTCCCTGTAGATACATCATGCTTTGATCTTGTCGTGCCTAGATCTCTTACAGCATCTTGCCTTCAGTTATTTTCAGTACATAAAGTGAATCATCCTTATTTGGGATTACATAACACCCATAATACTTTACAATATTTCTTTATATGTGTATTTTCAGCATACTGGAATACGTCCTCTACCAAATTTTGTAAGCTGAAGTCTTAGGTAACAACATTGGATTGATGTTGGAAGGTTTTTTAAAAAGAAGATGTGTACCCCACATAACAATAATGCTTGTCTGAGAGAGTCTTTGAAAAAATTACAGTAGTTCCAGATAGGTGTCTAATCAGAATGGTCAGATGCCTTCACTACATGACTATTTCTGTAAAAAGTTTAAGAAAAAAATGTGTTTTCTTTGTACAGTTTAATGAAGGTATTCATTTAAAATATACATTTAGGCAAAAAAGAATATTGACTACAAGTTGATAGTTGCTCATCTGTTTTTTGTTGTTTTTTCTATTTCAGAAAGCTCCAGCTATTGAACTTGGAGCAGAAATAATAGCACATGACAATAGGTGATGAGCCATATGTCACAGTTACCCAGAGTAAGCAATTTGCAAGAGTTTCCCATAAAAAAATAATAAACAAGCCTCAAAACAAGAAAACTCTATGAATTTTTGAGATTATAATTGCAGGGGTATTTCAGCCAGCCTATGTCTGTTGGCTTTAAAACCATGCCAATTTAAAAAAAAATGAAATAATGAATTTGTTCTTTATGACTTAACCATACGTCTGGCAGGTCCCCCCTGTGCGTGCATTACAGTTTCGTGGTGTGCGGCTGCTATCCCGTGTGCCCTTGCCTTGTTCTCAGGGCTGTGGCTAGGGATGGCTCAAGCTGCTTAGGTCCCCTCGCAGGAAGCGCTGGAGCATAGGACTGTAAAATGGCATCTCCAAGGCTTGGATCAGCCAGGGCCTTGGGCACAGGGATTTCCCTTTCCTGACCATATTAGGAAATGGCACTACCCGGTCTCAGCACAGCCTGAGCACTTTATATGGTATTCAGCAAACAGGGAGAGAGCATCCATCAGCTCACAGCCCCCAGGAGCAGGTTGGGTGCTCCGTGCCGTGCAAGAGAGCATCTTGGGTCCTCTTGGTGTTAATGAGTTCCTCTGTTACCTTAGCAGATTGCTACTGCGTTTCTATGGTCTCAAGTGAGATATCAGAAAAATCAAGCTGAAGATCTTCACCAGTTCTCAATATCCCCAAGCTAAAACCTTTGATGTGGAAGGTAAATAATTATTAAGCCAGATTTTCATTGACATTGTAATTTAGAATGAAACTCTGTTAATCATGCTGAAATGAACTTCAGTCTTGTAGGGACAATACATTTGAAAAGTGGTGGGACTTTTTATACTGGAATGACCCGCAGGGCTCTTAAGGAAAGCGTAGCAGGGCCTTTTCTTCAGTAGAAATAGATTTACTGTATACATTCAACTAATCATTCTCAACCAAGTAAGTAAAATAATAAGAGAATAAATTTCCAATTCAGGAAATTATTTAGGCCTCACTTCCCTGGGATTTATAGGTGTGTGTCTGACTTTCAGCATGCGGAGAATCCAATGGCCTCAGCAGGGCTGTTTGTGTGCTTAGCCATGTGCTGACATACCTTCCTAAGTGCAAACTTTGAGGCACAGGAAGCAGGTTATTAAGGCAGGGAAAAAGCTTGAGCTGATGAAGTTCAGGAATCCGTGATTCTAACTGGACTGTGACAGGTGCCTTGTCTCAGCTCAGGAAAGTTAACCAAGACCTCTTAGTTTGGCGGTTTGTAATTCTAGGTATCTGCTTTGCAAGCACTAATTAAAAACTGATTAATATATGTAACATTTTGAAGACAAGCAAGCCAATTGGCTAAGCATGAGATTAAAAATGGGGAGGTTGAGTTCTGTGTGCCTTAGATTATTCTCCCTAGGGATACAGTCTCTCTAGAGAGCTGGATCCAGCAGTTGTATCTCTCCTGAGAAGATCTGGAGGCAACTCGTGCAGGCTGGTACCTTAGGGAGAGCTTCCAGAAAGAAATGCTGAGCTTGTATATCCCTTGGTCAGTCACTGCTGGTGGATATTCAAGAGACACTCATGCAAATATATGCATCTGTGTTGTAAATGCCTGAATTTGGACAGAGGAATCCCATCTCTGGTTCCACTATGCATATATAGTTTCTCATATATGAGGAAGCATTTTGCAGTGTTGGGCAAAGAGTGAATAAATATCACCTGTGAATACAAGCACAAGAAACTTGAATCTACTCTCAAATCAGCGGAAGTTATGTTGTTATTTTACTGATATTTATATCATCATTTTGGGTCTAATTGTGTGTTGACAAGGCAGAGTCTGAGCAAAGCAAAATATAAGTTAGTGGCAGGGCAATTTTTGCCCTTCCTTCTTAATTATCTGTAGTGAAGGGAAAGGCCAGGGAATTTTTCCTGTGTACAGTCACTCTGTGACTTTCAGTTCACATTCTGCATTGAATGCTTTTATTTAATAATATTTACTTTAAATTCATGGAGCAGATGATTTGTTTTTCAGGAAGGTTGACTTTTTCTACGGGAGAATTGTGAATCCCCAGTTGTAGCAGTGATATTCTGAAGGAAAACATTTAAGGTTACAATTTATTGTATGTGTGGAGCTCCAAAAAAGTCTATGTAAGCACTGCACAGCAAAGCGGGGAGACAATTGTTTACAGTTAGTGTCAGAAGTGGATGAGAGCAAAGCCAAAAATTCTGTTTAGCTGCCCCCTATTTTTTCTTCAAAAGATATGACAGTTTTTAGATGTCTGAAAATACTAATAACTTGTTGTAATACAAATCAGAATAATTTATTATAACTGCTAATTTACCATAATCTTAAAATCTAGTCTTTGAAGAAAGAAAGCTTAATTTCAGATACACTTGCTTTTTTTTGTCTCCAGGACAAATTCTTTGACTTATAATTGCATTATCCACTTTTTGAAACTCACTTTCTACAGGAAGAGAAATTAAGTCCCACAAAAATCCACAGAGTAAACATATGTTGGAAACTCCGGAATATTTGTTCACACGGTGTCGCTGAGAACAAAAAAAGAAATGTTTTATCCCACTCTTTTTCTAGTAATTCTTCTTAGATCTTGCAACAAGGCAAGACAAAGTCTCCTTTAATAATTCATGCTGGATGCTGTAATATAGTAGCAACTAGGCTCATATGTTCACCTACAAAATTAGAATCCAAGAAACTCAAATGCTCAAACTTGAAAAATCTAGTTTCTTTCAGGAATCTCAATGATGTTAATTTTAATGCATTCCTGAAGGAAAGATCCTGAGCTTTAGCTCTATTAAGTTATGCATAATAACTAACCAGTTCCTTTGTTCTACTGTATATAACTATCTTATTTTCTGCTTCATTTCCTATCTTCCAATTTAGCATTCCTCATATTAATAATGAGAGATCTACTCCTGCTTCTAAAACCATGTTACTTAAGCTCTATACTTTATTTATTTCACTCATCAGTGGTCTGTCGTGAAAATAAAATTTTCATAGATTGAAATTGTAGATTACTTCTCTACAGCACAGCATAGGGATCCTCCATGTAAAATCAAAGATAGTAGCTAAGCTCCATGGGAACTTTCTGGGCTTTCTTACTGTACAGTTTGATAACTGCTAATGAAGATAGATTACAGGGCTGCTAATATCAAAATATGCTTGTGTCGACTGGAAGACAGAAAAATCTTGACCTGAATTCACATGAACATAGAGGAGATTCCAGTTTGCCCAGACTTGCCAATCTGTATATTAATCAAGGAAAAAAAAATGTGATTTAGTGGATGCATGAGTTTGATCCAGTAACACACTGAAGCATATGAATAGTCTCACTTGACTTTCAGTGGGATTATTCATTTATTCAAACATAAGGTTTTACTCAAGCACCTACTAAACCAGAACTTGACAGCTGCCTTTCAGTGGGAGTTTTGCCTGAGAAAAGACTGTGTGATTTGGCTTTTCCATATGTTCTTTTTGCAAGTTACAGTTGTGGTACATGAGCTGAAAAGTTGTTCAAGTTTCCACTGAAATCACTGGAAAGCCCCTATTTTAAAAGCAGCAGGACTGCAGTGTTGTGTAGCTATCAGAGGGTACTTCCAAAGCCAATAATAATCCTTCAGGATTTGCAAGCTTTGGGGAAGAAACCTTCATGTATTTTAACTTAATTAAGTAAAGCAGTTAAATAAAGAATCAAAAGAATCTTGGGGAATAAGGTGAACTAAATACATTTTTGGTTTGAGATCCCATCGCTGAGGAATGAGGACTTGCATGGCAGTGTTAAACATGAGGACTCTATCTCTGACAGTGGGTGGGATGCATCTCGCTAGTGACTGCACATGGTAGCAAGCAATAGGAAATGCCGTGCAAGTGTTTGATTCTACTTACATAAATTAAACCTGAGAAGTATCTCTCCCGTAGGTTGTGCAGCACTGAAGCTTCATTGAGGCAAGTCAGCTCCGCCATGTCCTCCACTTTGGAGAACTTTGGAGGGTTCATCTTCTGGATGTCATCCTTGCTCAGTGTCACTTTCTTTCCGTTTTCTGCCAGTTCAACCGTCACCTCATCCCCTTTCTCTTCCTTGATACTTGCAGCTTCAAATCCATGTTTCTCTGATGGAACCCAAACCAGTTTCTTCGCTGACCAGTCAGCCTGGGCGAGTGGGTTATTAATGAAGTTTTTGTCCACAAAGAGGAATTTCTCATCATCGCTGAGAGGTTTTTGAGCCATTTTGACTCAGTAGTCACCTGTTGAGGAAGAAAAATATTCTGGTTTAAAGGGAGGAAAATGTGGAGAAATTCCAGCCAAAACATGTTTGTCAGATCTGCTCCGCTCAGTAGTTTCAAAGTGCGGCCGTTATTGTCGGGGATGTATAATGTCAGTGCTGCTGCCAGGGCTGCCCTCATCTGCGTTCATCTGTAAAGGCAGAGCAAAGTCATGTCTCTGGGGCTCTTAAAGATTTGTTACTTAAAGCCAGCTGCAAGATCATGCAGGTAAATGGTGACAATTAGCCTTGCAGGGAGAGTTTAGCAGTTGAACTGTTAAACCCCCCCCACTGCCAGCAGTGCTACCGGAGACTGCTGCACATTTCTGTGAGCAGGCGAGCTGCCATCGGCACCCATTCCCATAGGATGGGTCAAATCGTTTAAGAGGACAGGAGGTACAAATCCTAAATAGAGTTGATCTTGACACTGTTAGGGATTGGATGCTCACGTCCGCGATGGCGGTGCTGCCTGCAGGAGGTACACTGCTGGGGTCTGCTCCTCCCCTCTGCGTCATTTTTAGGGCCCTTTGGAATTATTGGGAGTCAGTTCATTTGCTTAATGGGCTGGTCACTTTGGTAGAGCACTGTGGGAAGGTAGCTTTTAACCTGGGCTGTCCATAAAAACCTAAGGACAAATTCATTGTCATTCTGAGCAATTCAGTTGCCTGAATTTGGGCATTCACTGCCCTTTTAGTTGCTGCAGTGTCTCCTGCCTGGCCACCAGCTGCCACTCCAGAGTGGTGCAGGTCTCTGATATGTCCTGTGCCATATCTGACATCTCCATGCAGATGTCTTTGGGCGCCAGCTTAGATACCTTAGAGTATCTGTGTTTGGGCCACTGAGTCCCGTTCCTTTGTTACCACATCTGAAATGACCTAAATCAAAAGCTTCATGGCAGTAAAACAAATGAGGACTCCTGAGCTTATTACCTACACTTTGTTGGCATTGTACTACAGGTCAGGCAGAAAAGTAAGGCATAATTAATATCTGTGCATCTAGACTGTCAGGACCAAGACTACCAGCCAACCAACTTCCTGCATCCTCATATCTTGCCCATCACAGAGTTAACTGAATTCAGATATACAGAGAATTTCTCATCACCCAAATACTTTTGGGTGCAGACTGAAATACCAGCGCAATAATGAAATAATTAGTAGAACAGTTCCCAGGCTGTGTTCCAGAAAGGACAGAAACAAACTTTACTTGCTGAGGACTATTTCCAATCACTCTAATGACATTTCATTTGGAGATCAATAGGATTAAGAAAAGGTCAAAAGAAAAACCTTAAAGTTTGACAGCAGACTTAGAAAAAAACCATTGTTATCAGTATTGCTGGTGAAGGAGAATTAATTTAGTATTGTCCTCTTTCCATGGTTCAGATAGTGAGAGCTTATCATCTATGAAAGGTAAATGTGTACCACATGAGAGAAAGGGAGGAGAAATAGAATAAGCCTGGAAATTATGCCAGCTATTAGATACCCTGTACCATGATGCTTAAATTGGAAGGATGATGTATCTGCATCATGCAGCTGCACATGGATAAAGCAGCTGGATGTATTTCTGCTCCTTAGGTGAGAGCAATGGGAGGGTTCTGGCTGTCTTGGGGAGGGAGGAGGCGGCCACTGTCCTGTTCTGGCCAGGGGAAGGTACGGAGTAGCTGCACGAGCTGTGCTGATAACGTCTGGAGCTTTCCAAAGTGTCTTCTCTGTCCTATGGGACATACAACACCGAATGAGAAAAGGGATGAAAAGAGGACTCCTTGTGGAGGACAGAGCTGGGAAAGGGTGGTGCTGGTCAAGGAGCCTGCCGCAGTGGCGGAGCAGAGAGGGGAGCTGGGGAGGAGCTACAGTGGGGAGCAGGGAAGAGCATGTGGCTGAGAAAAACATTGCTGTGAGATAGAGGTTGTTTCATTTCCTTACTGAGAACGGATTTAGTATTTACAGCATTCAAACAACATGAATCTTGAGGGAGTTCAGAGAACTGACTGTTAAAGATGTCAGCAATCAGCCCATAAGCAGAATGATATTTGTAAAGACTGGGTTCTGTGGTACGTAGCCAAATGGACACCCTGTACTCTGAGAGTATCAGAGATTGGCTTCCAAAGGTTTTTTTCCCAAAAGTCATCCCACAATCTAATGTTGTTTTTTTTTTTTTTGCAGAGCTAAACTGTGTGAGGGGTCTGAGAGAACAGCATGGATCATATACAAGGTAACATAAAGCTTAAAAAACAAAACTAGCATTTTAGAGGCGCCTAAGGACGTTAGATGATATCACATTGAAATTCAGTGGAAACTAGATGTCCCAGCTCCTTAAACTCCCTTGACAATTCTGTCATCTAAACAATCCCAGCTTTCCTCTAAATATCTTCATTCTAGAGCCATCAGCCTTGTCTCGAAAATCCCAGAAGGAAAATTCACCCAGGGCATGTGTGTGCACGCTGTGTCCATTGTGGTGTGGGCGAGTGGGAGGGAGATCATGACCGGTGGCTTCTGTGGATTGCTGCTTCCCTGTGCAGTGTCCGTGGCCGGCGAGTCTCCGTGAGGGAGCTCTGCTGGATGCAGTCCTTAGCTAGCTCCCAGGGGATTCTTGGAAGAGAGCTGCAAGAGGAAACTATTTGACCTCTGTGTGGATTAAGGCAGAAAATGTTCCTGTGTTGCCAAGAGGGCTGGTGGAGCTGCACAGCTCCAATAATGGAGATGGTATTCTCTCTGGCCGTGTTTTCCAGCTGGCGGCCTGTGGGGTGAATCCGGCCTGACTCTGTGGCCCAGTGGGATAGGGTAGCACAGGGAGTGTTTCCCCACCACCCGCCCTGCTGTAGGGAAGGCAGAACGTGTAGCAACACTGGCAAAAGGAGGAGGGGAAGCCCTTGGTGCTGCTCGACACCTCCTTGCGGAGCCACAGCAGCCCCCTGGCCTTCCAGCTTGCGGCCCAGTGAGCGGCCCTGCTCGCCAGCCACGGCTCCAGGAGAAGGGGGTGCTGCCCTGTCCTCCCGCAGCAGTGGCACCAGACAGAGCACATCCTCTGCTCTGCTGCCTCGGCAGCGCAAGAGGATTTCACTGTCTTGGGCCAAAAGAGAGAGCTGTGTAGGTGTCCCAAAATGTCAGAAAGATTGGAGTGTGTTGCCTGGGCTAAGTGCCAGGTGGCAGCACCTTCAAATCAATAGGAATTTGCTCTTGCTGTCAAACAACCAGAAATTAGACTGAACTGCTGAGCCAAGTTTCATAGAGTCAAATCTTGCTACTTTGAGGCTGCCCACAAATGATGATGATGGAAGTCAAAATAACAAATTGCCAAGACCGTTTACCTCAAAAGCCTAGCCTAAGATTAAACTGGTGGCCAGCTACAAAGCTGGTCACAGCTGGATGAACCAAAAAGTTCTTTGCTGTTTCATTGCCCAAAGATGAAGGAAATGTTCCTTTCCCCATTGGATGCTATGTAAAACACAAAGCATTGACAGAAGTTACAAACATCTGCCACCAAATTACAGAATAATACAGAGCTAGTCTGTCTGTATGCTCTTGTGTTTGCCTACTTCTTCCTGCATGTAAAAATTCTTTCACCTTGTTATGGTGAAATTCAAAAAAAGACTAAATTCAGTCTTTTTGAAACTGAAGTGAGGTCAGAAGGTCTAAGAGGTGGAACAAACTGCAGAGCTTGGAGATAGGAGGTTTTTTCCCTAGATCTAAGCACTATATTTGTCTGTCAAATGTACCATATGATCCTGTGAATACTAGCTTAAACATAAGATCCTACCCTTTATAAGAAGTAGGAGATGGGCAGTCCGAATTGGCTCACTAAACTTGTCTCAAACATAGACAATGAGTGGAAAACTGGCATTTGTCTAAAAAGAAGTTTTCTTGAATGGTCCTGTGGAATTAGAGGGTGAAGTCTGAGTAGCAGCTGTGTACAACAGTAGTAACAGAAAAAATGCAGTCTGCATCTAGATTATAAAGTCTAGATTAATTAATCTAGTAACTAAGGGAAATTTTCTAAATGGAAGGGATAGAAGGTGGGCTCCAAGAACTCAATTAGACGTTTGCTAGTGAGGTGCTGTGCATTTAATGACCTGCTAAAACTTTCTGATTAACAGTTGGAAATAATCCTCTTGATTCATCTCTGATACAGATGGTAGTGCTCTGGTCCAGCACATGATTGATACTGGGGAAACGGGCTGGTGGGAAAGATGCATTACAGGCTGTTGAGAACCTTCCCTGAGAAGGTATAATTGAACCCTTAGCCAGTCCTTGGGTTTTATCCATAGTGCTGCCTAAGCGAAATGGAGACTAATATCTGTGCAAACTCATGGTAAGAGCTTCTCATCCATTTGCTTAAGTAGATGATAGAATCATGTAGAAGATTAAATCCTCTTTTACACTCAGAGGTGAGCTATCCAGGGAAAGGGAGGAGAAGCAATGATAGTAAAACTACTGACATGAAGTTTCTTGCCTTAGAAATGTACCAGATTACACCAAGATCTGCATACCTCTGTTATACTTGCCTAAACCCCACGTGAGCATGTAGGCATGGGCATGCACGCTTCCCTGCATTTCCAGGGAGGATACTTTTCCATTCCCCTTCTGCTGCCCCACTGCAGATATATCCTGCTGATCTTCACTGTCCTTTCCCTTATCATGTCAGTGACAGAAGTTGAATGCTGTCTTTACAGCAGTTTATCCTGAGTATATTATTCCAAGAATAAAGTATAAATATCTCCAGGAAGTGCACTTAATTAAAAGGTTATTGGCCAAGCAGAATTGCCTCCTGGGTCATAGCATAAAGGGACTGCTTTTCTCCTAATGAGAAGATAAAGGATGCTTCTTCCTTCCTCTGCAGGATGTGCGTGTCACTATGAAAGCTTATCACAGCCGTACAGGGAAGAATTATTAAAACAGAGGCAACACGTCTCGGAGTCTGTGAATTATTTCCAAAAATGAAGTCCTGCTCATGTAAGTGGTTTCTGATGGCAGTAACCTGCTATTTGACTCAAACTGCATTTCTTGGGTTGCAGTAGTTCTTTACTAAGGTCTTCCCAGGTTGCTTATCTTTTACTTTTCCAGTACTTAACTGAATGACCCACCTGAGTATTACTTGAAGAAAAAAAAAAAAAAGGATGAATCCCCATCTTGTGACCTTCATTTGGGAACTTGTTCCCTAGCGCAGCCGGCTCCATCAGGAGCACTGCTGTCGGTCCCTGCTGGCCTTTTGCCTCTCCCAGGTGGTCCCTAGGATCACCCTCAAAGGCTTGCTCTCATCACGGACATTTCCATCTGGACCTGAAGGTGTCATGGGTATTAGTTTATTAAAGTTTTTCAACAAAAGAAGAGGGAAGTCTGTATTTTAAGAGATAACATTCTCAGTAATTTTACAGGGCTGTCTTTTTCATAAATACTCAATGTATTCAATCAAATTGTCTGTAAATGTCTTGGCCCTCCTATCAGGTTTTCTAACCTCTGTTAATGCAAGTTATTACATAACTCTGATTAGTTACTTGATAGCTCTTTTAATACTCCATAGAAATTGGCCCAGGTTATTACCTATGTTATAAACTGTAAGAATGAAAAAAGAAGGGAAAAAATTTGGATTCCATTATCTATGATAAATTCTTTTTATCTGGGAAATAGCAGATATTTCAAATACTCCAAAATGTCATTCTATTAAGTAAAGCAGATTCTGTGTGTTCATTAGAATTCATAAATAATCCATATTTTAACTGGACTATGCACAAGTTGGAAAGCTGTCTCTTGCTCTTTGCTTCTTCTAAAATTAACATAAAAGAAAAGCCAGCAGATTTGCAACTAATAAGCCTCAGTGAATTATAAAGAGTCTGGATCCTCTGCATACATCTATGTGTGCTACCATATATGGCGATGTTCTTCTCAATACTAGCTGTTCCACAAAAATGTAATGATAACAAATTCAAAACAAATACCTTTTAGGGACTAGCGTGTCAATTGCAAATGAGATAATAAAAATCATTGTTTACATCTAAGCGAACACAGCCAGAAAAGAGTATCATGCACTAAACTCAAGTGACTATTTAATCAAGCGCTTAGCTTTCCAGGGGTTCATCATTTTAGCCTCTGTGTTAGTGGCTTAAAAGACCCACTTTGGGAGTTCAGAAAGTCGGTCCATGCACAGCATCTTGTTGAAAGCTGCCCTTTAGGGTGAGATTCTGAGTAAAATAAAAGGTTGGCTTGTTTTTAAACAAGTGTGTTTTAGAAAGATTTTATTGAGAAATAGATATTAGGTAATATATTAATGATGCAGTATCTTATGACTTGTGTTATATTTAAAATATCTCATATTGCTTATTCATTATATTCACACACACCTCTCATGCATTTCTATGTGTGTGTGTGTGTGTATACAGACACATACGTACCTATACATATATATATGTGTGTGTCTGTGTGTGTCTGTGTGAAAGAAGCCAGTGAACTTCTGGGATAACACTGAAGCTGCTTTCTGTACTGCCATCTACTGTCTTCTTAATTTAATTGCAGTATTTTGTTAATGTTAGAAGTTTGTTGCTTTCTTTTCTTTTTAAAATAAAAAAGCTTGACTTTTACATTTGAAATTATTCAAATTAGTGTAGTTCAGTGAATTATCTAATTAGTTTTGCCTTAAACTTTATTCCCAGCATACTAAAATACATATATCTAATAGCAAGGTGCTCTTGTATAAAACATTTCCATTTTTTCCTCCTAATTTTTAAGCATTTTTACTATTTAAAGAACAAGTGACTGACAAGCTAATTATTTTATTTGGTTATGTTTTCATTAAACAGCATATGAAGTGTACTAATTCCCTTTATTAGCACCGAAAATGCAGCAATATTTAAATGAGCTCAGCTGCTCAGCGGCCAGGTCCCCGCACCCGACAGTTCCTTGCGGCGGGTACCTGCCGCCCTCCGCAGCGCGGGCCCGCCGGGTGCCTCCCGCTGGGCGCACAGGGTGCCTCTCCTGCTCCGCAGCCAGGTGGGACACCCGCACACGCTTCAAGCTAGATCATCCGCGCACGCTTGAAAAGGTACACCGTCTCTAATGCATTTTAAGCAGAATTCAATTAATATTATGCAAAGCAGGGTAAATCAGCTGAGCATGTCTGATAGGTCTGTTACCACTTCCGAAGTAAATCAATCACTGCTACTGTTAATTAGTAAACTCTCTTCAGGTAATTTACTAAATGTGTTTGCAAAATAGCGTAATATTTAGCTTGCCAAACTACTCCATCCAAAAGAGCTGCTGGCTCCCAGCCCCTTCCCCAGCAGGGATCTCCTGGGTCCCCGTGGTACTTACAGGCGTCCAATTAGGGAAGCAGAGAGTGAATTGGAGAGTCGGGAACCTGTGCAGCCAAGAGCCGGGACAGTCCAAGTCCTCACAGCCTTCGCAGCCTCCCTATATAGAGGAGGAGAAGCTTGTCAGTGGGGAGGGGCCCTGGAAACCACATCCTGCTGGAAAATCCTCTCCGTACCTGGCTTAAACAGGACAGACTTAGCCAAGGACCTTGTGCACAGGAGGGCCTCACTGAGGGCTGCCCCCCTTGCCTGGGCTGCTCTTTAGTGAGCAGGCTGGTGCTTACCAGCGCTGGCTTTCCGTGCTTTCTCACAGTGGCTTGTGTGTCGCAGGAAGGCACAAAAGAGGTGCCCCTAGCTCGCAAGTTCAGAGTTTTTGCTTTTTCCTAGAATGAAATGATTTGGCCAAGGAAATGGACCTTTAACCCCTTCCTGCCTTGGCAGCATCCTCACCCATTACGGCCCCCAGCCCAGGAGAAGGACAAAAGCCAGACCATGGTCCCCAGTCACTTGGGAGGTCCTGCGTTTACATGGGCTAAGCTGAGTGCAGGAGTTCAGGGGTTGCGTAGGAGAAGGGGGTTATTCCTAATGCAGCAGGGATGTGGGGGTGGAGGTTGCACTGGGTCTCCTTGTGTTTATGCAATGTGTAGAGCCTGGGGCTGTATTGAGCCTTGTTTGCCCCTGGGAATAGAGGGTTGTTTCCCAGCTCCCCACCAGATTTGCCAAAGTTTCTCTTGTGATGCGGTGCTCAACTCAGTTCCTGAGAAAGGACTGTAAATACTTTTTCATTTAAAAGAAATACCTCCCTCTGTCCATAAAAGGAAGAAGAGAACTGATAGATAGCTGAAGGGGAGCAGTCCCTGGGATGCCATGGAAAGAGCAGGAGGCAGCACCGTCTGCTGGGGAGGGGGGAAAGGAGGACACGGTGCTTGGAGCCAGACCTGGGAGGCTAGGGAGTGATCTGCTCCTCGTCAAACCTCCTTCACGCCCCCGAAACCTTCAGTCCCCAGCTGTCCTCCCTCCTCCCCCCACTAGTAGCCAACAGCCTTGTGCAGCAAGACCTGTGGATGGAGACATCCCAAAAAGGGAAAGCTAGGATCCTCCAGGAATTCCCATCGACGTGCCAAATACAAAATACCGAAACAACCCCCACTCAGCAACAGGCTAAATATGGTGTATACCCAAAGGATCAGAGCACAGTCCTGGGTGGAATAATTTCTCTTGACATCAACAGTCCTGTCCTCTCTGGAAAATAAGCTCTCCTGGGGAAGATGGATGAGACACTCATTGGTCTCAGCATCCTAAAAAAATACTTCTGAAAGGAGGCTGGGCTGCAAACCTCTGGTGTCACCTGGTTTAAGTGCTGGTTTTTGCAGGTGTGGGGGACTGGCAGACCCTGGGTCTAGCTCTGCCCAGTGGTGCACAAATCCGGGCAAATAGTAGGGAGGGGAAGGGAATGGGAATTCCTCCCCTGACACATTCCAACAATATCACGTACAGACATCAGTTTTTCGATCATGTCCAGGCCTTAGCAGGAAAAGACTAGCCTTCCCACCACAGCCAGACTTTCCACTGGCTGCAGCCGGGAGTTTCAGATGCAGGTTCATATCTGCTGCCTTGCAAGTTGTCCGGTGGCCGCACCGCCATGCAGAGCCCTCGGGGACCAGGAAGGGAGCAGTAGCATATCAAATTCATGCACGTGTGATTGTGCTGGAACAAAGCCAGGGGAAATGATATCCAAGATGTAAAGCCAAGAAGCTGACCTTCGTTAGCAGAAAGTTCCTGAGTACTTCATCTTATTTTTTCTGCCTTTTCTGTGTTGCAAGCTTAGCTTTTAAGTAGGAGTATAATGAAATGCAAGGGGATCCTCTGAAAAGTATGATCAGATTAGCAGTCATAAAACTTATCCTAAGAAGTTCCTTATAAACCCATACAGCTGTTTCACAAAACCAGACGCATTTTAATAGTAGCTTAAAAAGGAGTGGAAATTATTCCTCCTGGTTTGCAAACCACTGCATGTGCACATGCAGGCTTGCTATCTGGGTAGTATGTTTAACAGAGTCAGTGGTAGAGGGTGATATATGATGTGACTTTAAACTGAACTGGAAAGTCTAAAAAATATTACTGCTAGGAATGTAACAGTGGCACTCCTGAGCCATGTGGGGTGGGAACTGTCAAGTGCTTGGCTTCCAACCTTGACTTAAAAGTTAACATAAGAATATACTAATAATATAACCTGTTTGGGATTTCCTAAATGTTGAGGTGCTTTTTTTAAATCAAAGTTGCCTCAGAATGAAGGACGGTGATTCCCAGTGGATGGTGCCTTTGTGATTAAAATCAGGGCCCCAAATCCAGGAACAACAAAATAAGCTTAATTAAAAAAACCCTAAACTTTTATTTTTTAAATATTTTTCTAGAAAAAATACAGTATTGAGCAGTCTGCACTTAAATATCTCCTTGCTGAATTTGCACTGAAAATATTGTACTTGTAAAGAAAGAGGACTTGAGAAGGAAAGAAAGCAACTTCCAGCTGTCTTACCACTGTTTAACCACAGTGGAGGAAAAGAAAAGCATTACAGGTGATGGGTTACTATATTAAATAATGTGCTTAATACAGGTAAACAAATTGTTTAAAAATGATTTTACCAAAGTTTACCCAACCATATTTCTTTAAGCTGACAAATGTAATTGGAAGCTAACAAATATAAGTGGTGGGTTATTGGAAGCCAACAAATGTACTTGGCAGATTAACACCTATATAAAGACATGCACTTGCAACATGAGGGACGGTCTGCCTCCAAAGCAGAAGAACAATTAAGCATGAGAGGAGTCTGACAAGGCAAAACAGTCACAGACTGCTTATCTGCTTAATGTTACGCCTTGTGCTTAATGCTGGACTCAGGTCAGAATCCTCAGCCACTTCAACAATTGAATTTTTGTTGACCTGATAAACTCAGACTATATGAAGCATACAGGTCAACTCTAAACCAGTTGGAAACCAACTGCTAATGAAAGAATGTCTTTTAAAGGGTCAACAAATATTTTTGGCTTTCTCTTCCTAAACATAATTGCGAAATGATAATCACTTGTCCGGAAAAGTGATCAACTGACACCAAGATGCAGCTTGATACAAAGGGTGCCCAGGAAGGAAAGTGTAACCGACTCCCTGGAGCGTGTTGATAAAGCTTAGAAGAATTCTTCTGTGTGCATGACAGAAACCAATACCTCTGAAGCAACACTGATGCTATAGATTCTAGAAATGTAGTTTCCTCTGATTTTAGGGGAGGGCAAACATTTGGTTTTAAAGACATTTTTTAAACTTGTGTGTTAAGTTCTTCCAACGTGCTTTCCAGATCTGATATCCATACAAAACTGCGCTGCCTCCTTGTCACCTTCATTTGTGATACCACACTTGGACAAAGAATAGCCTCTTTTAAATTAACTAACTCCTGTCCCTAACAATCTTGTTTACAATATTCTATCATCTCCAAAAAAATTTAGAATTGCATTTTGCTCATTAAAACCCCCAAACTTCTACATCCTCATATCTTTTTCTCATTTTCTATGTTTGTAGAAAGAATACAGGCAGTTAATGCAAGACATTACAGTCTATAATTAAGCTAGATAGAGCATCTTAAATTGTTTGAGAAAATGATTTTTGTGTATGTACTTACTGGGATGGAGATTTTATCCAAAATCAGAATCTGTGACTCAAGAGTTGTGAAATATTTTCATCTAAATACTGAACTAGCTTAGTTTAAACTTTTAAGGAAAGATTTTTTTAAAGTGCATCCTTATAGTATAGAATTTGCACATCCTCTTCATACTTTAACAAAGAAGGCAATCTGATACTCATAGGATTTGCTACATGTCTGAATTTGAAAGATGCTCTCATATTTCATTTACTGTCAGGATAAACGCTAGACCATTTAGAATGTGATTACACAAGTATATTTTCACAGATATATTTCAAAGCTTTGTTGTACAAATAAATACTACTAAAAGTATACTTATTTGCTTGTACAATAAATTATCATGTTCCGAAAACCAAAATCTTTGCTATGAAAGTATTACAGAATTAGATGAAACTAATGTTGCACAGAGAGCAAACAAGCCAGCTCCTATCCTCCGTATCAGTACAGAACCTTGCACTGACAGCTCTCTCCCCTACTGCCCATTACAAAGAAAAGAGTCCTGAAATTCCCTTCTGTCTAAAATGGATTTCTACTCTGATTTCAGATACACACCTTCACTTCAAAACTCAGTGAAGCACATACTTCTAAAGCCTCTGCTTTCATGGTTGTGGAGACCATGATCGTGCTGAGCTGTGCTCTTGGGAAAGGATGAGGCCCAAACTTCCTTTCACCTTCTTCCATCACAACAAAAATATTACTTCATTTCTACCACTAAAGATCTATCTATTTCCTGGGGATCTCTGTGACAAGTGGGCAGCTTCTGTATGACCTGTACTGGGAAGACACAAAGCAGATGTTTAGTTAGACTTTAGTTACACTGAAAGATTTGCATAGCACTGAAAGTTACTGCTTCTGTGTTTTCCAGCAGAACATTTTTCTTTGCTCTTTAAAAGATGATTCAGATTCTGAGTATACATACTAATTTAACCCACTTGGTTATGGAGAAAGAGGCATCTAGAATTTAACCTCTGAAAAAACACAAAATTAAAAATTCAGGGTTTTACGTGGCCAGAGCAATCATATCTGCATTCTTTAAAAGTTCATTTTTGCAACTTAACCATAGAGGCACTTACAGCTCATTGCAAAATGAAGATTTGTAACTAATACCTTAGAAGACAAGTTTTCTGCTGTATTTTTAGAGAGAGAAATGCTGAAGAGGTAGATTGGTGATTATGTGAATGAATATTTCTGTTAATGTGGCAGGAAAGAAACATAAAAAGGAGGCAGAATCCCCTGATGCTATCTTTTGCACAGATCTTCAGCTAAGTAATTGGATTTGATTGTAGTGTTAACATAGTTTTAGCACAGCACACAGCCAGGGTACAGACAGGGATAAATTGGCTTGCTTAACCCAACAGTCAATTACAATTGATGCAAAGCTACAGAAGACTTAAAGAACTACTCGAATGAGGTAAATTTGCAAACACATCCCTCCCCCTTCCCTCCCCCCAGCGATGGGACCAGTCCTGAGAGACTTGTGAATCAGCAAATGGGCAGGGAGCTGCCAGCATGGCCAGTCGCAGGGAGGGGATGAGCTCGCTGCTGATCCTTGAAACGGGTGAATGCGGCTTCCCCTTATATTATACGCATACTCACTGTCTGCGATTTCATATCACAGTAGAGTCTAGGCTGCTTATTGAAATAAAAAATACCTATAAGGCTAACTGGGTCTAATCACGATTAAGGCAAAACTATGCAGAGACTGTACAACACAGGGTACTCTCACTAAAATTCACAAACTGCATGTTCTCTTCCACTCATTTTTATGAGTATAGATAACAAACCTGCGTTATTTTTGATGTACCCCTACAAGTTCTGCTTTTAAAATAAATTACCATCTCAAAAAATGTAAATACCACAGCTAAAAAATAGCTCTGGGAATCAGTAATCTATTATCAACTTTATTTTTAGTTTCCCCTGACTTTGACCTTCATGTCCTTTGGGAAAAAACAAAAGTCCCTCCCCCTCCCATATACTTAGTTTTACACCATACAATTTATAGCAACTCCAGATGGAAAAGACTTGCCCTCATTTGTTTGCTGGCATGAAGATAAATATAGTCCTGGTTTCCGGAGAATTAAAAACAACTATTCCTTTAAACCATTTTAATTTTCTTTTCAAATTTATTTTTCCATACTTATCTGAAAGTAGCAGCAGCCTCAACACCACTTTTTAATAAAGAATTATTAAAATACTTACTTTGAACCCTTTTGAAACACCACACAGAATAAAACAGAGTATTTTTTATTCTAAAATGCAGGAAAAAATACTCCAAGACAGAACATCATAAGGAAAGTGCAGGAATGGTAATTTTTCTGATATATTTTTATTTTTATAAAAATAAACGCAGTATTTTTAGGCCCAGTTCTAGACAGAGGTTTGACTAATTTGACTTCATATACAGTTTTCCTTCTATCAGCACTGAAGGAAGATGTCCTTTGCTAACATTTTTTTTATTGGCAATTAATATGACCCTGTCTTCCTGTCTGATGGGTAGCTTTTACAAATTGAAGTGGCCCACTGGACATGATGGAACAACTTATGTAAAGAATTAATTTCTTAAATTAACTCCCAGAGAACTTTATATGAAAAATTAACATATGAAAGACATCATCTGTTTATACTCGGTAAAACAAGGGGTTCTTCAATGCTAGTGCCAGCCATCCTTCCTGGTTCTGGAATTCTATCTGAAAATGAAGCACAGACAAGTGTTTCACAAGTATTTTCATGCATCTGCAGATCCAAAGATATAACTGTTATTTTCTGCTAATATGAACCCTGATACAGAAGATCATTGTAAGAAACTTGCGCAATTTTACAATTATAAAGTATTTTGTCCATGCACTGATATGAAATAAGAGATTATTAAATAAATTATTAAAGATTAGATCTAAGACAACTGCAGCTCCAGTATAGCGACAGAACTAAAGAACCACCAGATTTCAACAACAGAAGCAAGACAATTTCTAATATGAAAAGCAAGTTATATGTTAAATACAAGACCTAAGAGTTGAGTTTATGAATGCACTTTATCATATTAATATGCAGCCTAATTAAAATAGCTAGGTAATTGGTATTTTAAACACACTGCCTGTAAGTCTCCACTAACATATTCCAGAAACATATGCAGAAAGTAATATCAGACTATAGTTACTTTAAGGTTAAAAGCCTTAAAGCTTTACTTTTGTATTTTTCTTTAGTTCAAAGAGCAACAAGCAATAACATCTGATAACTAACTTGAGTCTTGTAATTGACTCTAAACAATTAAATCCCTATGTGAAATTCTATTGGAGTCAACAGGGTCAGGTGACCTGCAGAGTCAATTTCAAAACTGAGGTACAAAGTTATACTTTTAAAAAATTCTTCTATAACATTTAATTTAGTATAAAAAAAATGGAGAAATTTCTGTCAGGAATAAGAATTTTTTAACAGAGAGACCAGTTACAGCCAGTTTTGGTACTGAAATTTTACTTCTTTGGCACCCCCTTCTGGCAGAAGGGAAACAGTATTGTCTCAATGAATCTAATTATTAAAAAGAGTGCTTATTCAGTCCTTCTCTCACACTTTTTAGATTTCTTAAGACTATCTCAGTGCTCAGGTTTTTCAAATTTTATGGATATGAAAAAAATAGTCGATAGTACTATTAGTAATAACATGATACTACTAAACAGTCCAAATTCCCGCAGAGTAGAAAGTAATATGCCAGGCAGACTCTTCAAAGGAAAAAGCTGGACCAATGATCCCTTTCGTTCTGTAGCTTAGGCAGCATTAATAGTAACCAGTCAAAGAGCAGACCAGAAGAGGAAAACAAGATTTAGCAGTGTTCTACTTTATAGCAGTGAACTTGAAGCTTAAGCTGCTGAAGTCAATGGGATTTGAAATGTCCTCAGAAAAGATTTATGCCTGTATACAGAATGAACAGTGGAAGAATTAAGAACTTTCTATAAAAATTAAGTAAGTCAGAACAGATGAGAAACAAAAAGATATGCCCACTATTTAATATATTTTACTGAGAATTTAGGTTAAATTCCTGTATTAAATTGCCAATGTAGTCACAACTGTCTCCAGTCAACTAATTCTAAACTGGTAATAGTGTAAGGGAGTACAATTTGGCCAGTTTAACTTTTAGGCAAATGGGATCGCAATTTGTTGGATGACCTTTCTGATAACAATACTTTCTGATATTAATATTTTTTGGTCTTTACCAGTAACTGCAGCAGTAAATTTTTATTTCTAAAACCCTAGCATAAATGGCATGGCAAGTTTTCTTCCATTTACTAATTAGAATAGTACATCTGTCCAATTTAAAATTTTCAGTATTTTACAGTCTGAAAACCTTAACAGAATAAAGCTGAACAATTGCTTCCCCTCCAATTCTTCCCTTTAGTAACTAACAAGTAGCTACAGCTACCATAAGATCAACAGGAACTTCACAGTACTTTGCACTGTTGAAAAAAATATATAAATTTGGCTGTCTGCAATTTTTAAAAATGCCTTCTTTCTAAATAAAATACATTTCCATTTCAGAGGGAAATTTCTACTACTGACACATCTGAAGACCAGTCAAGCAGTTCTGAGGATATTTAGATTTGTATAGCATTTATGCTCTCTCATCAGCATAACAGTAGAAAAGAAGCAGGCATAAGAGCTTTTGTAAGTTGGTCACCAATTTAAAAAAAGGAACGTATACAGGTAGTTTCAGAAATCACAGGTGGGTCTTTCATGAATTGGATACAATAGGACATTTCTTAAATGAATATGTGAGCAACAGGCATGTTCAGGTCAAACAGCTTAACAGTATTTTTGAGGTATAAACAATGTTGTATTGAGGAATTCTTCTTACAAAAATTTGTCAGTTCAAAACATTCCTTGCATAGAGAAGAAGGCATATCGTGTCCATCTCCATGTTCATGTGGTTATAAGCATATGTATTATACAGAAAAACTAGTCACAAACAAAACTTCTGCAAAAATGACCATACACACCTTTTTGACTTCTCTCAGTAGATGGTTTGCCAAGATTCTGCCTTGGATAGTTCAGCAAAGACACTTTTGGAAGAGTATTTGGGGTACTTTCTTCTTTACCACCATGTAAGAAATGAGCTATGATTCCATACAAGAGAGGTCTGCTTAAAAAAGAAAATGATAAAAGCAATCTATAAAATATATGAAATACTGAGCATTAAAAAAACCCCCAAACTTCCTAAGAGGTTCTTAGACCTTAATGTTTACTCCTAGAATATGTACAGATGTCTTTAGATTAATTAAAATACATTATGTCCAGTGTAATTATACAAGTAACCACAAACCTAAGCTCATCCTGAAGACCAGCGCCATCTCAAAAATCCTACACCTAGAGACATTCTCAACTGAACTCCAGATCCCGTGTAGGCGAAGAACCAGCGCATACTTAGCACATGAATACAGTACATTTTCACTCATGCAATATTAAGTATTGGACTTTGGCAGGCTAGTCACCACCAGACATCCCAAACTTGATTCTGCTTAATCACAGGACAGATGGTATGAGCCCAAACTACAGAGACCATTTAGCATTATCTGCACAAACTTGTTTCAGTATCTTATCTCATGGACCCTGTCATATCATATTGTGAATTTATATCTAATCTCAGAGAACAATAATCTTTTTATTGCTCTACAAAAACTGACAGATATGCAAAGAACATATTTGTTCTCTACCTCTAACTGTAGGGAAGACTACTGGTAAGAAACTTGTGTTTTCGTGTGCAAATACACTATCTGGAGAGTGCTACAGAGCTGGCAGAATTAAATGTTAGTTTTGAATTTTGGATATGTTTGAATATGGGCCCATGTTTCACATCAGAAGTTTGAGTCTTGCATGTTAGACTAGACATGCGATCTAGTCACATTAACAACTGGGGAGGTAACATTTAAATGCGATTTCTAATAATACTAAATAGAAATGAATGTTACTGATAGTACAAAGAATGTTATATGCAAAACCGAATATACTGTGTTTTCCAGAAGCACTCCTTACATTGATTTGCTATTTGCATCTTCGACTAGATTCAGCTCTTTGACAAGAAACTGTCTATCCAAGGGCACTTCAGGTTGGCCAGACTCTGAAAAAGAAATTTCCGCACAATTCTTAAGATTGGTATGGAAAATATCACCAATGTAACTTCTTAAGTTTGAGAATCAGAATGCACACCTTACTTTTAGACTGGAAATTTCTAACTTTATATTGTAACTCCTGGGAACACACTTAAGCATTAGTGCTTCATATTAATACAATTTGCAATAGCATATTATGATATTTATATTCACTCTAAAGGAATCTAAGAAAAATATTAAAAAAATCTTAATAGTATTATGATGAATTAATGAGGCAAACTATTTCTTCTCTAGAGAAGTACTGTTATGAAACAGATTGCACACATTAATTACAACATAGACTACACCTCTGTTCCCTCTCTCCATTGAGATGAACATGTCTGTAATTTTAATAGAATGAAAACTACTAACATATCAAATTATTACATAGCAAATGTATATTTTAAACATAGAATATATAACCAAGTTTCTGATATGATTCATATGCATGAATTGCCAGGACTGTTATAAATCAGGCTATCAACTACTTTATGTACATATTACTTTAGAATATTTCTCAAAGGATTTTGTTCCTGCATTCGCAGGATTTTCATTATTTATTTTACCCAAATGCCAGTGAGAAAAAATTGTGGTATATGCTTAAAAAATATTATTAATCATTTTCCAAAATGAAAGTGGACATTCCAAGAAAGGTATTTTGATTTTGCAGGCTGCTGGAAAGTTTTCTTGCTTATGCATCAATTTTTCTGTCAAAGCATTCGTCTCAAGGGAAAACAGCAAAGAATAAGTGTTCTTGGGAACTAATGATATGATTTGGCTTAATGCTGCAAAGAAGGCAGTATAAAGTGTTTGTGCCTTATTTATTTCCATTGGAAGACAAGATAGTACAGTTTGGTCACACTTACTAATGTCATAACCCCAGCTGAATTACTCAACCAAACAGTGATGACAACAAGCGATGACAATAAAAGCCAGTGGAAGATCATACATCTGCCCCAATACCTGCAGTTAAAACAGATGCTGCATACTTATATTTGTTATATTCCAAGTATTCACGAATGAGTTCATTGATTAAGAGATTTTCATGGGACAGTGGTGGCCGTGGTTCACTTTGGTCATCCAGCGCATTAAAAACTTCAGCTCTGATCCTTGCTTTTATTTGCCCAAGCGCACCTCTCTTTTCCAGTGTGTCTTTTAAAACTATTATCGTAAAAAAAAACGGTTAATGCAAAGCTATGTGTATTAAGTGACGCTAACCATCAACACTATAAACATAGTTTCTTCATTTTCACAGGGAAACGAATATAGACTATACACACCTGTTGGTATGCCAGCAACAACACTGGGAACATTACAGATAAAAATCCAGCCCTTAAAGAAATTACAGCATTTTTGTTTTTGAATGGTAAATATGGGTTCTAGCAATTTCAGAAGCGCGTGTGATGTCATTCAGTAAGTAAAGGCCAGATCAAGCCGGGGGACAGGAGCCCAGCGCTGGTGCGGAGGCTCAGGGAGGCGCCTGCGCTTCCCAGCGGCCTGCGCGAGGAGCGGCCGGCTCCGCCAGCGCCTCAGGGCGACTCCGAGGCCCAGCGGGCCGCCGGCAGGGAGCCGCTGGCTGCGTGAAGAGGGGCCGGCCGGGCAACCGCCCTCCCGCCCCCGCTCGGAGCGCGCCCCCTCCGCCAGCCCAGCCACCGCAACCTGCTTTCAGCTCCGCTACCGTCGCCATCGCCCAACGGCTCCGCCGAGGACCCGGATGACAGCACCCCCGCGGCGGCCGGCGGGCACTGCGCAGGCGCAGCGCGGCGGCGGCAGGAGGGGCCGCCGGCGGCACCGCCTCTCCGCGCGCGCCAGCCAATGGGGCGGCGCGGCGGGCGGCGCGTGGCGTTTGAGCGGGGCCCGGCGCGCGGCCGGCGGGTGGGGTCGGGGTTCGTTGGGGTCGCGCGCGCTGCCTGAGAGGAGCCGGGGGCTGGTGATCGCCAATAAATATATATATTGCGCGCGGCTGCCATTCCCCATCCTGCGTACGCTGCAGGTGCCTCCGTGTAGTTCAGTCTGTGAGCTGGGATTGGGGGGCCCTTCCGGGTGGCCGCGGTTTTTTCCTGCCTTTTCAAAGGGTGCCCGTGCCCGTTAGTGACAAAAAGGCGGTGTGGAGAACGAGCGTTTCTCCCTGCCGCGCAGCGCAGCTTTGCGCGGGGACTCCCACCGCAGGCGAGCTCCTGACGGGAAGGGCCTGCCAAAACGTAACTGTATACTGGGTGCTTTGCAAGGCTGTTAAAATCGCTGGTGTGTCTGTTTTCGTGGCAGTATGCGTGCGTGCTTCGTGTTGTTGTGATCAGTCCTTTGTGGGTGTATTAAATGTTTCCCAAAGGAAATGCAGTCCGTGTGTTTGTGAGCAAACTGGATTTGTCATGGTCTAGATGGAACTGCCCGCTTGGGCTTGAAGGAAACTGTGAGTCTCCTTAAGCAATTAATCACTCGTGGCTTTGGGACAAGGTTTGGTTTGGTTTGGTTTTTTTTTTTAACATTTCCTCTCAAAACAAATATTTATATACTGAGTTTTCAAAGTAAATATCTGGCAAGGAGGAATAAATAAAATTCAGAGAAAAAAAAAGTCTTCAATAGTAATGGTGAAATTAGTTGATCTCGTCCTTTAACATAGTAGTAACCTCAAGTGAATTAGCATCACCTAAGTGTGGTTTTGTCTGTCGTGTGTGTGATGTGCAGATCCCTAGTGCAATCCCGGTGAGGTAAAGCCCTTGCCTTCCGCACGCCTGGCATTTCCCCAGTCAGGACTCTTTTTCCTCTGCTTCTTTCCAAATTTCTCCATGCTTTTGTGAGTGGTTGTTTCATTACATGTAATTTCCAGCTGATAAACTGTTGCAGTTTTCCACCCGCTATTCCCTCTCCAACTTTGTTTCCTGTACAGAAAAGTTCAGAGTCCAAAATGAAATTTTGTTTTTTTTTCTGATTACAAGGGAATGCCTTTTTTAATATGGCTGCAGTTTCTCTTCTAAGTATTAATCTGTGGTTGAAAAGATGCTGTTATAACGATGGTTTGTGAAACCCACATTCATGGACTTGTAATCTGGGATCTTGCTTCTCTATCTCTGTGCAGGTTTGTGCTTTTGTCAGTTGCTTTCTTCTCTTTCTTTTCTCCTCCACAATAAACAATGTATTATGAATCTGTTATATTTTGCTTCTGGACTCTTCTGCTTCCCCTCACATTTAATTATCTACTCTGTATCTTGAGTGCACTTTGATTAATTTTTTTTGTTGTTGTTTAGAGTTTCTGAGAGAAAGAGATGCATAGGAACTAACTGGAGGTGCAGATCCAAGATAGATAATGGAAACATCATTAGCCTGGTGCATTGCCATTGGTACAGGGACTGCTTGAGGCTGAAGGAAAGTGATTATCTTAAAATACTTGAAAACTTTGAATCCTGAAAGTGTAATTCAAATTTTGTTAGTCTTTTAGCATATGGTAATACCCAGAGAAAAACATGGGTAGGGAAAAATGTACTTGTCTTGACCCTCCTTACTTCCTGTCTGGTTATTGTCTTCTTATTCAGAACAACACCCTACTTATGATCTCTAGACCCTAAATCATTTTCTACTGTATCATTTCAGCTATAACTTTTCTATTGCCATACTCAGAATATGCATTGAAGTGTTAGCTCTTATGAAAGAGGCTGTTATCTTTTCAGCATTTTTTCTGGTTTGCTGTGCTATTAATAGCACTATTAAAGAAGAAAAGCTCTTCCAACTTAAGCTACTGGATAGCTTTATTAAGGTTTACGTGCTTTGCAGAACAGCCAGGAGAAAAATTGTATTCCTTACAGAAGAGAGCAGTAGGATACATATGCATTGGGGACTATTATATATATTTTTTTCAACAGGAGTCACAGTGAGTATGAAGGCATCAAAAAACAACCTACCAATATAATTAATAAATGAATGTAGATTAATACAATGAATGTTTAAGATGAACATAGTGCACTAAATGGGACAGAAATATTCTTAATAAAAATAAGTCAGGGGAATCAGACTTTAGATGCTTTCTTGCAATACTGTAAACTAAAGACTTTAACATCATAGTATGAACTGAGGTGAACCTGACACAAATTCACATAGCTTCTGACACCCCATTTTTTGGCTTGATCTTTCTGTGATAATTCCACTCAGATCATTGAGGACTATGTGACCTCAGCGCAGGCTGGACCTGCTGCTGCATCCTGGCGAGAGCTGGGGTGAGACGGCTGCCTGCTGCCTGGACCCGTGATGCTCCGGCTGGACGGCCAGGCTGGCCAGTGCCTGGGACAGCAGAGCACAGCTCAAACTGCAGGGGAAAAAGCCTCGCAGGTGTAGGTGAGTAGATGCAAAACCCACTACATTTTTGCTACATGTCATGCTTGCTTTTTAGATATAAACAAGTAAGAGTTGTCTGTATTGTAACAACTTTGTCCCTTATTGTAATTGCTCTGGACACACCACTTTAAATGGAGGCTCTTTATAAAACCTGTGTGATAAAGCTTTCAAATGTTATTAAAGCTCTGTGTAGGGCAGTACATACCCACCGTGCTCTTCCCTCCAGTGCATTATGCCATTACTTACATATGTGCAGTCCATACGCCAGCTGCTCTATTCCAGTGCATTGCTAGTCAGCTGAGCATACATACTGTCTGTGAAGGTTTCACTGATGGGTTTTAAACTGGAAGTAAAGAGTACGCGGGGAGACACAACCAAACAACCCCAGGGGCCATGCAGTTGTTTCAACCGGCGCACGTTTTGGTGCAGACTCGACCGGGGGTGAAGTCGTTCTGGTTCAGTTTCCGTTCGCGCTGGTAGCAGACGGAGCTAGCTCAGGCTTTCGAAACCAGTTCGGCTGGTTCCTGGGGAAAGTGAACCACCTGAAGAGGAGACGCGGCTTTCACCGCGGGCCGCCCGGCGCGGCGCTCCCGGCCGCGGGGGGGGGGGGTCGCAGGCGGGGGGGGGGGCGCAGTCCCCGCTAACGGCGCCGGGCCGCGCCGCCTCCCCGCGGCGAGGCGGGGCCGCGCAGCGGCGCGGGCGGAGGCGGCGGGCGGCGGCGGCGGCGGGGCCCGGCATCCCCGTGACCGCGGAGCCAATCAGGGCGCCGAGCAGGCGCTGCCGGGCCGCCGCCGCCGCCGCCTCCGCCCGCCGCCGCTGCCGCCCGGCCCCGGAGCGCGCTGGGGCAGCCCCGCGCCCGCGCCGCCGCGCCCCATGGGGGTCGAGAGCTTCTGCAGCGCCGACGCCGCCGAGCCCTTCTGGGTGAGCCGCGGGGCCCGGCGGGACGGGGATGGGCGCCAGGGGCCCGCGCCCCGGGGCTCGCGCCGGGCGGCGGCGGCGGCGGCAGCAGCCTCCTGGCCCGGTGGCCGCCTTGGGCACGGCCGCCAGCCCCGCAGCGCCGGGGCCGGGGTGCCCCCTGGGGCGAGGCGAGGGGCGCCTGGGAGCGGGTGCCAGGAGCCCCGGGGCAGCTCCGCCTGCCGCGTCCGGCGGCTGCGCCGGGGAGCCCTGCGCGGTCACGGCGACGGGGACAGCGGCGGCAGCCGCGGTGACTGCACGAAACGGCGGCGGGGTCCGGCGGGCAGCGCGCTGCCCTGCGGGCGAGGCCCCGCGCGGCTGCAGCCTGGCGGCCGCGCCGCCGTCGCACAGCGGGGTCGGCCCGCCGCGAGCGCGGGAGCGGTGAGCGCAGCCCCTGCGGGGACCTCACCGAAACCCGGCTCCGGCGGGCGGCCGCGGGGGGAGCCCTCCTCGGGGGAAGGGGCTAAACGGACGAGCGTGTGCGCCTCTGGGCGCTGGAGGTGATGTGGGTTGGGAAGAAGAGCGCGTGTGGATTTTCTTACGCCATTCAGAGAACTTCGGATGTTTATCACGTATTTGCCAAATCGTATTGAGCTAACGAGCTAGCTTGCTAGTTCGGGGAGAGGGGGAAAAGCTCACCAGATACTGTCGCACTATCCGTCTCAATAACCGTTGAAATATTACTCAGCAAATACTTCAAAAATCATTAGAAACTTGGCTTTTTTCAGCCAATCTAACACTTCAGAGTTTGCCCTCAATCCGCTGCATAACGAAATCTGTGTGTCTTTCACTGAAAAAAGCAGTGACCTGGCTTCATGTAGGGACCTTGTTCCTGTACGTATTATACTTGATCTGTAAGTAAATCTTTCTGTTTTGGAGCCTGAATCAATTAGGAACAGATCCATATAGACAGTACCTGTTTTATTCTTTCCATCTGCTGTTTTTCTTGTAACTTAATACATCACAGTTACAGAAAGAAAACCTGTTGTACTCTTCTAATGCTGTTACGTGCTCTGTTAAGCCACTTTTACATTGCTTGTGTTCATATCCTTTTCCAGCTGGCTTTCTGGGCTCTCAAGACTAGCTAAATCATGAGCTATCATCAGTTTTTTCTTCTCCCCCCCCCCAGTCCTAGAATGAGTAAGACTTTTTTTTTTTTTTAATTTGCAAAGCTTTAGGCAATACTTGTTTGAGAATTATGCTCATGGAAAGACTGACTTGAGAGAATAGTAGTTTTACGGAAAAGAATAAGCTGCCAGTGTAATGACTTGTGGAGATGTAACATGAGGTAAAAGCAAGAACTAGACTTATGGCATTTGAAGCTACTACTTTGCCTAGTATTTCTAGGTAGATTGGTAGGTTCTTTTATTACAAAAGCACTTAAAATTATTGTATATAATGTAACCATTTCTGATATATGCAGTAGTAACCACATACCACAAACAATTTTTCCCCAGTTGCATTGGTTTCCAATAATATAGATGATTTTGTGATGTGTCATCTTTCTCCAAACCGTGTGGAGTCTTCCTTTCATTTCTTCCAGCAAAAGATCCTGTGGGTGTGGTTGTTTGATTTCTGGATTTTTCTAGTCCTACAAGAGAACAATTCTGAACTCCAGTTGGTGCAAGGCACATCAGGAAAAATCTTTCCCTTGCTGAACTTGTCCTTGTTAATGTGTCCTTCTCTTGTGTATCTGCTTTATGATTGCATTGTTCCCGGTGGTAGTAAGGCTAGCAGTGCTAGATTTGCTTCTCTGTATCACCTGTGTGTGTGTGTGCTGGTGTCCTTCCTGTCTTGTGGACTGCTCTCTTCTGCTTTCAGAGCTGGCTGGAGCCTAGACACCTGGTGGAATGTGTAAATGCATTCTTGTGGCGAACTGCGGTCAGGTTTGGTCGGAGCTTGGGCCTTGCTAGGGGAGGAGTGGGGTTTCCTAGCGTTGGCAAACCCCGTTAGCCTGTTAGCTTCAAGGAGAGATGTGTTTTCTTTCAAGCATGTGCCAGGTTTGAGACAACTCAGTTTTAAATTGTGGGGGGAAATTTTGCAGGCTGAAAAGACTAAATACGCCCTTAAAACTGTATGCTAATCTTCTTAAGCTTTGTTGGCTAGGATTTTTCTTCCTTGCACACCCAGGCAATGTTATTGTTGAAAGTTCTTGTCTGAGAATTAAACAGACTGGTTTTATTTAACACCCTATCTGAAAGTTCAAACAGCCCAGGCCAGTTTGCTATTTTCTTCTTTGCTTTTCCCTGCTGCCCCCCCCTCCCCCTGCCATTTTTTAACCAGTCTCTATGCCCCCACCCAGCATATTAACTTTCCCTGCAATCAGATTTGTTTACAGAGCTTAACTGTTTCTTGCATCCCTTTGAACCAGACTCCCTTTTGGAAGGGTACTGTTTCATCCTTGCTCTGCCTAGCATCACTGAGTATCTCAGAATAAGCGTCCCATCCATAATACAAATGTGCAGCTATGTAAGATAATGTTGCTATTCACTAACAGCTTTTAATGATAGTAAAAACTTAAAAACTTAAAAAAAAAAAAAAAAAAAAAAAACAAACCTAGGGGGTTTTGGGTAACACTTTTCACTACTTGCATTTCAGTTCAGTGACTTTAAGGGTTTGCCTGAACTGGAAAACCTGACCTGAAAGTGCTGAGATAGCTTTGCCTGGAGTATCACTAGCGTATGAGTGCAGTTAACCTTGCTTCAATACCAATGCAACCCCCCCCCCCCAAAAAAAAAAAAACAGAAGTAGGGTGAGGGACTCTCTTATTTTCATATTCCAGGATAATAGTCAAGGCAGATCTAGAACTTACTATATGCTTTGACCTGCTGACCTAGCTGTATGGATATATGCCCTCTCACACAATCAGTGGTCTTGATGCAGTTAGATGTTGATGTAGCTACAGTCTATTGGTTTTTCTCTCTGGTGAATACAATTTTGGGATAATTTAAGTTTTTCAAAGTTTGTAAGCTATGGAATATCCCATTTAAAGAAGTCTTTTTACATTTGAAGTTGCTAAGGGGAGAGAAGGTTAAGAATTTTTGTGATGCTTAGAGTTGGCAAGACTAACAATAGGACTTTTAGGAAAAAGAAGTAGGAGATACAAAAATAAATAGCCAAGTCAAACTGTGCAGTTCCTCACAGCCAAGTGCTCTTTCAGGTTTTAGTTGGAGTCTTGGTTATTCATTATAAAATGTTTGTAAGTCAAATAGAATCTGAAACTTTGAGGTTCTTGTTTGTACCTAAGGGAATGTGAAGGAACTAGCTTATATTTATATAAGTTCTTACTATGACTTTCACAGGCAAAGGCATTGTATTCTTTTTAAAAATCAATTTAGATGGAAGTAATTTCTAATTCTTCTTTACCTTTGTGGGAACTTCTTGGAAACTCAAGATTCTTTTTCACATTTTGTGAGTTGGGCTTTTGGTTGTTACAGATTGAAAGCAGCTGACTTCATCCCCTTCTAGGAGAAAAGCATGTTTCACCTGCTCCATTTTACTTTGAAAATGAGAGTCCTGTAATGGATCAAGCTGTGTTTGCCAGTGTAAGCCCAGGCCTGTTTCTTTCCTGTTCATGCAGAAAGCTTTTGTGGAGTCTCTTTGCTGTCAGTAAAGAAAATGAATCCAAAGACAGTTCTGGATTTAACACTTAGCTTCTTCATATGGAACCAAACTTTAGGAGGTAAACTGGAGGAGAAAAGATGAGGCAGAGCCTCACACATAAAAGCCAGGGATGAACTTGGTGTGATTGGTCTCTGCTTCCCTTGCTCTTGTATAGAGTTCTGTCTGATGTTCTCAGATATGTTTTGTTTTGTCTTAATAAATGGATTTTCTTGAGTGTTTAACCAAATATGTTATGTTAGTACTTGGTTGGCACTGTTGTAGTGAGGGGAGATCCACCAACCTCTCTCAGCTGATTGTAGACAGGTTAGTATTTTTTGAGACTATAAATGTGACGTGATAGGATTTTATTAAGGAAAAAAAATATTTTATGTTCTTTAATTATAATGATTAGCTGACACTTGCAAAGTGATCTTGTGTGAGGTATACAGGTATTGTGTTTATGAGGACCCTGGGAGAGAAGGGACACCGATAATTTCCTAAAATAGAGTTCTGAAGGAAAAACAGACCTTTAATGTAAGGAGTAATTTAATGTTCTGGACTTCATGGCTCATACTCTCATGCATTAGGTAAGCAACAAATTAGAACATATCTTGGAACCCTGCAGCTTTTTGCACTGTAATGTGTGTATAGTGCATATACTTAAGTATAAAATGACTTACTGAACAACTTATTAAAAAAATAGATAATCCTGTCTGCTTTATCAGATAATATACTTTTATAAGCAGCAATCACTAATAATAATAAGTACAGCAAGAGTGTGCCATAGGAGGTAATTGATGTTGCACTATCAAATGCAAAATTATTAGGTTTAAAACTGTTGCGTAAATGCCATTATGGACAGGGAGACAGAAAGATAGGATAAGGGACTTGAATCAAGTGTGAGCCTCGTACCTAACTGGATTCATATGCTTTTAATCTGTATGTTTATTTCCTCCTTTCAAAGGCTTAGAAATCGGTGGGAGGTCAACAGTATGTCTGTGGCAAACAACAAACATTTTACAGAAGGATAAAGAAGTTTAAGACAAAGAATAGCTATAATAAAGCAATATAACAGATGTATTACACAAGTGAGTCTCCAAACCCTTTCCAAAGGAGATCAGTATATATGTAAGCTTAAAAAGAAAAAAAAGTTCTAGGAGAGAGATGTTGTCTTAATTTATTGAAACCAGAAGGCAGAAATGTTGTTTCATTTGACTGGAGGCAGTCAGTTTCTGCAAAATGGTGTTTTGAGATTTTGCTTAATTTAGATAGTAATACAGAACTTCTTGTTTTTTCTACCCATTATCACCACTCTCTGCCTATTCTTAGGTGGGCTTTTCTTAGTGATGTTGAAAGACACAATCTGTGCCTTCAAGGAATTATTGTCTAGTTTTCATTGTAGGTTGATTGACTCTTCCAGCGGGGTTGTGAGAGCTAGGGAGGTAGTTTCTGCTGCTGTGAGAGTGTTTGGTGCATAATAAAAGCTCTTACTTCCTTTAGCTGTAATGGTTGAGTTTGTGAATGTGTTTGTGACAAGCTGGGTATTAGGAGTTCTAATGAGCATGCAGACCCAGACCATAAATGTATTTATTTACTTACCTGGGAAGGTCTTATGCAGACAGAATTTGCAAGAGAGGAGCAGAGGGTTAAACCGGAAAACCTTTACACAACACAGTGCCTTTAACATAATTATCATTTGATTGCCGCATTCCTATGACTTGGTGGTGGTTGTTGTAATGGTGTGTGTGCACACGCGCTAAAAGCGAGAGGTTGCAGGATTTGTGTGGGATTGAAGCAGGCTACTCCTCAGCTTTCTCTCATTTAAACCTGTATGACATCTTTTTGTTAGTGGTCATCCAAACAAGGTTTTGAATTTGCATAGAAATTAAACCATCTTATCCCTGTTTATTCAGAAGTAGATCAGGTTAGGGAAAGTATGAGAAAATGAAGCCTGATATTCTCTTGGTGAGGGTTTTCTTGACAGAGGACCTGTAGTTTTAGAGCTATCAGTTCTGAGCAACCTTCAAACATTCATGCTGAAAATTTAAACAAACAAAAAAAAAGACAAAAAGCCTGAATAACTTGTACTGTCCCATGTAATTACGATGCAGTTTACATTGAAACCCTGTGCTATACTCGGACTCTGTGAAGGTTAACCTGGGTTGCACTGAAGTCATTCTGGGTCACACCTCTAAAAAGCCTGGTGCAGGGGCCTGACCTTTTGCTTACTTTTAACAGAGTCAGAATTCCTTGCATTACTTTTTTGTCGCTATTTGCATCTCTGATAGCTTCGAATACAGTTTATCTCAACTTAAACTGTTACCTTAGTCTCTTTGTTGGTCTTTTACACAGGTGTGGTTCCACCTTGCCACAGTGATTTGTAACTTGGTATATTAGCTGTTGCATTATTAAGCAAAAATACTGTCTTCAGTGCAAAAAAGGAGATTAAAGCAGGAATCTTTTTCCTTTGTCCTTTTAAATAACAATGATTTCAAATAAAAATTTTATGGTAGGATAAAAGCTATCCTTTTGATTCTAAAAATATAGATGTTATATGATACTCCGTCACATAGCCAAATGTTGTCTCACGGTACTTGTAGACATGACAGGATATGGAAATCCTACCACTACAGAAAGAGGCTATATATTTTAATTTTGCAAGTACCAATGAAATCTACTAAATATTTCTCTGACATAGAAAATTTGCCCTAGTTCAGAGGCTTTTAGCTTCTTGGATTACAAAGATCAGCTCTTGTAAATTCCCTAATGCAGGTGCTCCTTTCTCCGGTAGTTTGTTGGCATCAGCTTCTCCTCTTAGGCTAAAGGGAAACAAAGGCAAGACATTCTTTTTCTTGCCACAGTGCTAGCTTTTTCTTGTTAGGTTTTTGCTTTTTCAGCTGATGCGGTGCTGTCTGTAATGGGGTGGGGTGGGGGGTTCCAAGCCTTTTTGTTAACATTCAGAAGACTGACGTTTGGGATTTTGACAAAGAAGTGCAGACATCTGATTAAAGTTCAGGACTAGGTATTGGAAGGTAGAGGCTTTGTTCTTGGCTGTGTTATTGATGAAGCAAATGTGTTATGTAAGTCATTGCTGTTGAGAACTTTGTCTTGTGAAAATGACTTCTAGTAGAAACTATGTGAGATATTAAGGGCATTTCCCTGTAGCTAGAAACACTTGTTAGTATCTTTTTCATGAAATCTTATTTATATAAATGATTTAAAACTCTTTAGTATCACTGTTTCTTTTATAATGTGATTTTTAAATGTTCCCCTTTTTCTCTAAGAATCTTGTCCTGTGACAACATTGAGAGACCACAGGAATTAAGCGTAAGCTTCATAATTACTTGGAAGCAAAGAAGGAAGAGGAGGCTCGGCCTCTTCCTCCAACTGAAGTCTGGATCTGAACATGATTTTTTGGGAGACTGTTTGGGCTAGAAGACTTGCTTGTGAATGATTTAAAGCTTTTTATCTGGACACAAGACTTCTTATGCTGCAGTTGCAGTGTTACATTGTTCTAGTTTTTACTAAACAATATTATCTCTTCCTTGCTTCCCTGATGGCTGTTGAGCATCTTAACCAATGAACTTTAACTTAAATAGCAGTGTTTTTGTTCCATTCGTGACTTTACAAAGAAAAATATTTTGAGTTCTCACTGTTTGGGAAAACAACAACACTCTTACATCAAGTAAAAAGAAAACAAAACACTCAATCAAATACTAGGTTTAATTCTCCTCTAGTAAAAACATGTTTTTCTGTGGGTGAAGACGTAATCTCTGTGAGAGTTTGAGATCTGAATCTAATTCCTTCCTGCCAATTCTGTAATTAACCTTGATGTTTCTCGTTTCACTTCTGTGGCAGTAGAAGAACAAAAAGGCAGAAACATATTAACCTAATCAGGCTGTTACTGGCCTGAAGAAATGTCTGAAAACTTTGTGGTGATATGACTACCTACTCTCAGATGTGACCATGAAGAGAAATCCTGAAGTTTCTTCTCAGATCAGTGGTCTAGCATGCTACATGTTCATTCGTTCTGCTGCTTGGGATTAGTGGTGTAGTTCTGTGTAGGTGTGCTGTTGTGTCACTTCTCCCTGTAGAAGTAGTATTTGGAGTTTGTGGAGGTCTGAGAATAAGGTCAAGTATTTGGTTGTGTGGCTTTCATTTTTTACTAGAATGCTGTTTTTGTCTATTTTACAAATCAAATCTCTCCCGGCTTTCTTTCGTTATGTACAGGGAGTAGCTGTTAAGAAGGTATTATTGTAAAATGTGTATGAGTATTTTAAATTTTTCTTATACTTTCCTATTTGCAGACTATATCCTAACCTCAGATGATACAGTAAACTAATAAATCATTAATTCCATATAGTTAGAATGGTTCTTCAAAGGAACTGGGAGTGTATTGAAAGCTTTCTTTAAATGCAACATGAGGTAATTTTGTGTGCCT
This sequence comes from Apteryx mantelli, assembly GCF_036417845.1. Classification (NCBI taxonomy): domain Eukaryota; kingdom Metazoa; phylum Chordata; class Aves; order Apterygiformes; family Apterygidae; genus Apteryx; species Apteryx mantelli. The sequence goes on from NC_089993.1 coordinate 10,917,776, forward strand.
CACAGCAGAGGTAGCATTTTATCTGTGCATTCTGCATTAACATGACAGGTAATTGGCCAATTTGGCAACAACACAAACTGAAATCCAAGGAATTAAGAAATTTATCTGAAAACAATCTGTAATTAATGGTTGTCTTTTATTTGGCTATGTAAAGTCAATGGTTTCAGCTTTTCCTATAGCCAAAGGTTTTTCAGTTGCAAGAAGGAGATCCATATCACATTTCACAGCAGAGATCAGTGCATTTTGGGCAACTCTGTCTTCATTAAAAAAAAAAAAATCTAGAGGAAATAAATGCCAGGTAAGGTGGAAAGATGTGTTTGACCATGTGTATTAGCACTTCAGCTAGCTTTGATTCTAGTGCTATTAGATCCTCTAACGCTAGTAGTGCTTTTTCCAAAATTATTTCAATATGAACGTGCATGCTATTTTTGAAGGATTTTTAAACATGTAAGTAGAGGGAAGTTTGTGAGGGTTGTTTGTAGTGTCCTATGCCTCATTGTAGTGCGTTGTTTGCTGCTGTCAGGGGTATTGTTATTTTCTGCTCCTTATTTATGTAGATGTTGCTGTGCATACAGGAGAGCTGCATTTTCAATTTCAGTGTTAGATGTGGGTGTTTCTGCTGCTTTTTGTGGGAGTTCTGGAGTATTGGTAGTACAAGAATTTGTTGCCTGTTTCATCAATGTGTTGCCTCTTGTGATTTAGCCCAAATAGTAAGCACAGCAGAACAAATGTTATGTTGGTACAGATCTTGTGTGGTAGTGCTTATTCTAGGCGCTATTCTAAATGGGCTTGCCTAGAGGAATGTTGAAATTCAGCATATGTTTCATGAGCTGAGTTCAAAGCCTGAATGATAAAATAAAGATGCTGTATTTATAGTGCTTTGAGAACATTGTTTCAGTTTTTCTTCAAAACTTTTAGGTTTATTAAAACTTATTTGGCAATCCGAATAACCTTGAAGATCTCTTTAAAGTTCATCACTATTGCAAAATCTAAAATTTGGATCACTTGAGTTTGTTCTTTTCCCTAATTTTCAGTGTAGTTGACAGTAAGTGTCGCCATTTATAATCTATTTTTACTATTAGTTCTGCTGGAGAGTGGTTGTGTCAGGTAAGGTCTGCCTTTTCAGAGTTTCTTTAAACTAGCCTTAAAGGCAACTAGTCTTCACCCCCTATTGTCTGTTGGTGCTAACTCCTTTGACACTGTATGCTCTGCCAGATCAGGAAAATCTTGTATCTGGGGAGAGGCAGGCAGTAAATTTGCTGTCCCAGATAGTGTAGGCTTAAGGCTGATGCTCCAGTGACAGACTGAGGGAGAATGGTTGGGTCAGGATTGTATAGGTGCTACTTTGGGGGACTTCTTGGTATGGTATTTAGAGCTTTCAGGTTGTGAGACGTTGTGTTTCAGTGAGGAAGTGGTGATACTATTACAATGAAAGTTATCGGCAGATATAACAGTGTTGGTGCTAGAAGTAGCTAATTACTTACATTCTGCTAAATATAAGCATTGCCTTAAATGAAAAATGTTTTTTATTGCTGTTTGGAAGATAAGGTTGAGAAACCATATCCTGATATTACAAAAGAGGTGCTTTTTCTATGGGAGATATAGAAATAGTGAGTATATGCTAATATTAGTGTCAAGCTCCATTTGCAGGAATAAGTGTTGACCTTAATATTAAAATTCCAGTGTGGCTTTGTAACTTTTTTATGTAGGTGAGTAGTAATGTTTAAGTCATTTTTAAGTCTGAGCTGGTTCATACAGGTGGATTCAGCAGCGTAGTTGGCAGCGTGCATTTCTACCACGCTTGTGCACAGCAGGCCTGAAACTGAGTGACTTTGGTCTCTCCACTTCTGCTGCTGAGAATTTTAAAATGTCATGTGGATCAAATAGGATTATTGATATGAGAACAGGCAGCCGGTGGCTGCTCGCTTAACAGCCATTACTGCTTGCTGGGGTGGAGGCTGCCAGCAGCAAAGTCCCATCCAGTGTCAAATACTGCTATTCCTGAAATTAGGTATACTGAAGGTTTATAGCTTCCCTGTCGTCCTCCTTCCCTTAATAGAGACAGAATAATTGATCTTTTGTGTTGTAACTCTTTGTCTTACAGAATTACTACCAATGTTTTTCTTAACTGTTCCTGAAATTTTACACAGGAATGAATATAATTTGTTCTTTATTTTCCTAGAGTTTATGCACTGTTAAACAAGTGGTTTACCTGTGAGTCGATCCATGTGATTCTGAGAATATCAAGCATTTCTTTTGCTAGTTTTGGAGGTAGAGGGTTTTACCTCAAACATGTTAGGAGACCTTTTTGTGCCATGGGGAGAAACGTGTCACTGGGCACAAAACCTGTCATTTGTCTATTTGTAGACTACCCAACCTTATTAAAAACTTGGAGTGGTATTTTTGCAACTGCAGTGCTGGAAATGAAAATGAAAGCTTTCTAGAACAAAAATTAAAAAATTGGTCAGACAACTTTAAAAATACCCATTTGCTGTTCTGGGAAACTTTAAAATTGCCCAGGGATCCAAAAAAAAGAAGAAGAAAAACCCCCAAGAAAAAAACCCAACAAATTATTTAACATCTCAGAAATGTCCTTTCTAGACTACAGTAAAGGTTTTAGGCCAGAGTAAAACTAAGCCAGTAGCAGATATCTTCCATCCCCATATCTGCCGAGAAGGAACAAGGATGACTCAGTGATTCTGCTCTGGATTTATTCATGTGGGTTCCTGCAGTCATGGTTTAAATGACAGGCTGCTCCCAGGCTATACTGTCTAAAAGCTATAGACCAAACTTCCAAAATTTATCCCCTCCCTTCCTCTTTAAAAAAATCTTCTTATACATCTTGCATTCACAGAAAAACAGAAAACCTCCATGCAGAATGCAATTTAAGATTCTTCCTACCAAACCTGAGTCCTTACTCTCCAAATGAGACCAGTAAGCAATATAAGATTTTTTTTTCGGACTGCTGCATGGTGGGAGGCTGCTAGTTTGTGTGGTCTTTCAGTGAACGTTTGGATCTCTGTCACTTGATGTGCTCGTTAAACATGGAAGTGTTAGGTGCCTCCATCGGAGTGAAAAGTTAAGTGTTGCTGATATTTGAGATGTAAATATGGGACAGCTTATTTTAATAGAATGTGCTAAAATGGTGTTTCTAATACTTGAGTCAGAATGAATAAAGTTCACTAATTTTGCAAATTAATGTCTGTTAATCACAAAGGTCTGCTTCAGTGGCTGTTTCTGCATTGACTTTTAAAGAATGTTGATTTGTGCTGAAAAAATAAAACTATGAAAGTGGGGTTACGTAAAGCAAAGGAGAAGCGTATCTTATAATGGCAGAACCGGTCTGGACTTGTGTAGCTGAGCGTTGTAACTTGAGTGTGATTACACGCTGGCTTCTCGGTGAGGTTGGCGTGTTTTACCGCTGGGACTGAACCTCGCAAGGCAGTGGCACTGCAGCAGCAGTTTGGGGTGTGCCGTTCTGTTGCAATGGATCCCCGAATACAAGGCCGCCCCGAGTTTGTGCGCGGAGGGTGCCGCTGTTTCGGGTGGGATCGGGAGCTGCTCCCGCAGCGGCTCCCCTCGCGGTGCCCTGTGTGCGCCGCCCTCGGCACCGCCGAGCGGCCCCACGGTGGCAGCGGGTCCCCGCAGGCAGACCTGGGCGGGGAGACGTGCTGTGGTGGCGGGCGGCCTGCTCGCCCCGCGGGGGACACCCAGCTGGGCTGCGGTCGACCCCCCCGACACGCGCCCAGCGCAGACATGGATCCGCATGCGGCCCGCGGTGCTCTGCCTGCCTGCACCAGTGCCGTGTGCAGGCATAGCCGAAGAGAGCTGCTCCTGGGGAGTCAACAGGGAAAAATACTGCATAAATGTCATGTCCTGCTTTTCACGCCCAACTTTTCGTCACCTGAAATGAATGTAAAATGGAGCGGGCTTCTGCACCTCAGCCCTTTCCCTGTCTGCACAGAGGAGAATAATGTATTTAAGATAAGCAGAAAATTCCTATTGATGGCAGCAGCCTCTGGATCAAATCCTGAAAAAGTGCAGAAGAAAATGCACTGATGTTGCTACCGCTGCTAAATTCTAGCAGTTGTCTTACCCCAAACTTGCCCAGTTGTCCTGACTTTGTTATTAACTCTGAAATACCATTGCATCGTCCCCTACTGCAAGTTATTTGGTGGCATCTTGGTGTGGAAGACAAACGTGAAGGTCAGATGAACTGAAGATAGCACGCAATTTTAGCATATCCTGCTGCCAGTGTGCACAGCAGTCGTGCGGACGGCGTGTCTTCCTTTTGGCTGTCACGCAGCCCTGACATCTGCACCAGCGCCCTTCTCCTTGCCGCCAGTTGGCTAAGTCATTTTGCAGCAAGCGTTTAAAAACAACAGACGGGAGGTGGTAACTTTCTTGAGCAGCATGTAGATCTCCAGAATTGCTATTTGGTAAATAAGATGATATCAAAGCTCTCTTTTTATTTCCCTTTTTTTTTAAGCTGATTAAATCCCATCACTTTGTTTATATAATCATATTAACTGTCTTAATCTGTGAATTGTAGACTGTTCTGCAGAGTCATGCAACTTTTTTCCTGCCCGTTGCACTGCAGTGGAGCAGCTTGGACTCGATAGCCCAAGTGCCGTGCGGTGGCTGAACGTAAGGGTGACTCAGCTGACGCTTGCGGCGCGCCGCCGGTGCCCTGCCTTCTCCTGCAGACCTTACTTGACCCTGCGTAGATCCTCTACGCACGCAATCAGGGATTTTTATGCCCCAGCAGTGTGGATTTTTTAATTTGATTCAGTGTTTTGTAAATCCCTAGAAAAACTTGGGTTTACTGATTTATTTGAATGGCTTGTATTAAGCTCAGAGAGAGGTTTTTTGGTTTTTGTTTTTTTTTTTTTAAGCTAGCAAATTAAAAGAGAAGAATTTTTAGAGCACTCTAGAATTATAGGAGAAAAATAGTATCTGTGTGCACCGTGCACGTCATCTGTTATCTCTGAGAAAGAAGTCCCAAAGAAGACAAAAAACGAGGGGAAAGTGGGGAAGGAAAATATTTTTGTTTACATTTTCAAAAGAAGGATTTTTTTTTTCTTTTTAATGGTTAGACATTATCACCTTTATTAAAAAAATAGGGTCAGGTTTAAGGGGGAAACTGCTTGATGATAAAATAACAACTGGTCAGTGCTGAGTTGAAATATTTGCAAGCTGTATCTGCTGTTTTTTTGTTACTCTTTCTTAAACTGTATTTTTCTCTCTTTATAATCGTGTTTGAAGCTTTCCATTTAATGAGTGGGAGCTGGGGCTGAACGAGGAGAGACGCCTGGAGATCCCGAAGGCAGGGCTCTGCTTCCAGCTCCGGCATCGTGGCCAGGGGAGCAGATTTGGCTCTGTTTGTTCATGTGTAAAACACAGATAACGGCACTTGTTTTTGTGACTGGCTCGGGCGTTTGTAGATGAGCAGGATTAGCGGCTGCCGTTACGTTCCAGTAGCGGTACTGGTGTGTGCCACTGTAAGCTGGGTGACCTTCTGAAACAAGCGCTTTGCCACTGAAGGCGGCACTAATTAACACGCCTTTGGGCATGTGACTCGTTATCATGGCTGCGTGGCTCCTGAACCAGCCGCCCGCCAGCTATGCTGCAGCTGTTGACTGCCGCAGCCTGTTTGCGGCAGCGATTGCTGCCTATTGCATCATTTTGTTGGGGAGTCAGAAATTGCCAGTGCTTGGGAGGAAATGGCCCTTGTGGTAATCTCACAGCAAAGGCAGTAACTTACTATCACAATATTTAATTGCTTTACAAAAGGAATTGACAAATAGGTAAAACTTCCTAGACCATATTTCCCTAATTCAAGGCAATCCTGAATATGGTATGGAATATGGTATGGTATGGAATATGGTATGAAAGTTCATTTTACTAAATAGCCTGCCATAAATGGTCCTTGTACCAGTAATGGAAATGGTCATCGCATTTTGATTACTGTAAACATCAGTTCTGTTCTGAAATGCATAGTGGCTTTTCTTGTTTTCGAGAATCACGTTGAGAGAAATAGGGGAACAGTGAATTATATTAACTTAGATCTTCCTCTTGTTGAGTAGGAAACAGGCTGCAGGGGCGAGCCTCTTCTGCTTAGCTCTACGTGCTGTTCTGCTGAGTTACCAGAAAGTCTCGTCTGGGTTTGCTGCAGAGAACTTCAGTGCTCTGAAGCTACTTTGCATATAGTGCAGTGATGTTGTCTCACGCAGTTGGTTTTTACTTTTTGTCAGATAACGCTTCCACACTTTAATTTGGGGATGGAGTATAGCTGGGCATTTTTTATACATATACACACACAGTGGTTTTAATAGGAGAGAATTAGCATTGTTGCCTTATTTCTCTGCAATGATAATGTGAAAATCCTCAGTTAGTACTGTTAAAGATCCCAATACTCCATTCAAGTGACTTGTCTGTAATGGTAGCTGTTGTATAACCAACACAAGCAACGTTGATGTCTTTTTGCGAAGGTTTAAAATTTGAGCTATGCAAAGTGCGATAAAATCAGATACATAATAATACGGAGCCAGTTTAATGCAAGTATAAATCAATATACAGTAAGGTACAGAGTAAGACAGATAGTGGCTATTTCTTTTTTAAATACTTAAGTACTGTGTGTGACTCCCCCCCCTTAACTCAATCCCTCTTCTCTCCCCAGGATTGGAATCTGACATGGCACACAGAAAATCCGGACTTTACCCCATGCTTTCAGAACACAGTCCTGGTTTGGATTCCTTGCATTTACCTGTGGGTCTGCTTCCCAGTCTACTTCCTATACCTTCGTTATCATGACCGGGGATACATCCAAATGTCACACCTCAACAAAGCCAAAACGGTCTGTGACTTCTTAAAATCATAACCTGTTAAGTGTATCTGGGGGGTTTGAGTCTATTTTCAGCTATGTTTTAGTGCAACTGTTTTTGTTAAACTCCATCAAAATTCGGACTGTATGTACAGTTCAGCTGTAATCTACTTGTTCTACTTGTGTGATTTTTTCAAGTCTTGGGTGTTTCTGTTACCCTTATATTAATAGGCTTTCTGAAATTTATTCTGGCATGTCAAAAAAGCATGCAAATCCTTTGTAACGCAGTTGGAGAGGACCACTGTGAGTCAACTAAATCTTGAGGCCTTTTTATCGGTAACAAAAAGATTTCATTATCCTGTCAACTTCCTAAAATATACAGCATAGACTTCTAGAGCCAATGCAGATGTTCTGTTCCATTTCTGTTGTGAAATGAGTACTCAGTGTGTTCTTAATATTTGTTTTTCTGTAGAATAAGTGGAAAGTTTTAAGAAGGAATATAATAGTTAGCTTGGTGTATTGAAGAGTTTGTCTTTTTAATCTGCTATTCAGGAATGAAATTCACCAGTTACCTGCTTCTTAATACACTGAATTATATGGTCCTAAGAATTAATACACTTTTTTTTTTTCCCTTCTAATGGGGATCTGCTAGGTAAAACAAAAGTACTCTTCTTCCCAAGGTGTTATTACGAAGTAGGATTGCCCAAAAGAGGTGATCTGATTATGACTCCTCTTACACTAACACATTACATTTAGTGTTTGTGTATGTATTAGGCTGCCTAATCGGCCTTTTCAGACTGCATGAACTGATGTATACAATGTACTTTTATATTCCAGGCTTTGGGCTTAATACTGTGGATAGTCTGCTGGGCAGATCTTTTCTACTCTTTCTGGGAAAGAAGTCAAAATATTTTTCGAGCTCCATTTTTTCTCGTTAGCCCTACAGTCTTGGGTATAACAATGGTAAGTTCTGTTACAGCTTTTGGTGATGCAAAGCTTTGAAACAGGAACATGTCTTATTCTTATCCAAAGAGTTGTAATTCTTTAAGCTATAGTCTTTATTTACAGACTTAATTTGCAGTTGAACTGGGAAACGTTGACTCTTGATATCTGCTGTTTTTATTTTTTTTTTAATATATAAAAGAGAAAAAAAAACAAACCCAGCTTTGCTCAATATGTTGCATGGCAGCATGTAAGTTGATGCTAATTATCTTGCTTTATCTTGGCAGAAATTCATTTAAGGATAAAATGTCATTATAATTACACGTTGATTTGTGATTTAAATTAAAAAAATTTTTTTTTAAAAGGCTTTTCACAGCCTTTACATGGTCATTTGCTTTCATGTGATATATGTCCCTTTTCCTTTTCCCATCCACTTCCAATTCTTTACTGTTCCAGAGGATTTCCAGTTTAAAATTCCTTTTGAATTACGCTTTTACAAGATGAGATACAGTGAAAATATCTGTGTGTTAGAATGCCTGGGAGATATTGGATTTGAAATGCTAAATAAATACACTTTAACATAGTACCTTGTATATGTGTATAATATGTGTCATTGTAGAATTTAAACCTTGTGAATATATTTTTATCTTATTTGTCCGCAGTTGCTTGCCACATTTTTAATACAATATGAAAGAATAAAAGGAGTCCAGTCCTCAGGTGTAATGATGATTTTCTGGTTCATCTCATTGTCCTGTGCCACAATAATTTTTAGATCCAAAATAATACATGCCTTAAATATGGTAAGTGATTGTTAGCCTCATTCAGTTGAAAATAATCCCAAATACTACAATAGTAGAGTAGTTGCTTGCTAATTATGCCAGCTGTCAATGTGTGAGATGCCAAGTCAGTTAATGATCCATTCAGTGTACTTTCATTCCTGGTGTTCTAAAAGCAAAATGAGCAAAACTTAATGGCCCTTGTTTTTCAGGTTTTGAAATACTAATGAAATTCATAATGATCTTACTGTAGCAACAGTTGCCAAGAAAGTTTTGCTAGATATTCCAGAAAGGGGATATTTCTGCTTGAACACAATAAAAGTTTATAGTGTTTGATATGAAACTGTTCTGGGAGGTTATGTCATCTTCCTGTTGATTATACAGTGGATTTCCTGAAACGCTAGCTTTGATTGTAATTTGGTCTCGTGTATCTGCTGAGACAAAACGAAAGTGCGCAAGTGAAGTATTTTTTAAGCCAGTCAGTTTTATAGTAAAGCTACCTCAAATATCAGTTCACTTGTGGAGCTGCCTGAAAATAGCATATCACTTTTTTCGAAACCTTTAGGTCACGTTGTGAATTTTTGAGAACTTTTTGCCAACTTTTCTTTTTTTTGTATCTATTAAGGATAGATAGACTTTTTTGACTGCTCTGTGCATGTGTCTGTCCCTGTGCTTTGGTTTCCGTGAGCTAAGCTTTATATATCAGTCCCAGTCTAAACAATGAGGGAACCTCTGGAGTTGAACACAGCAAATTGTAACCTAAATTCTGCTCCTCTGATTCTTATTTTCTGTGCACATGCTAATTAACTACTTTGCACTGGAAGCTCTTTGCTATCCAGTGTATAAATGACTTGCTCTCGTGCAGCATACCTTGATTTCAAATTGGCACAGGTTGTGTTGGTACAAACCATGTCTTAAAGAACACTTTTCTGCAGGAGAGGCTTACTTGTCTGTGTTCATGGAGTGACTGACTGAAAATACAAAGTCAGGGGACTCCATTTGTGATATCTTTCATCTTTTTTGCCCTCTCTTCTCCCTCCCTTTACAGCAATAGACATTGACCTTAATTTGCATAGTGGCAAACAGTGTTTTACCAGAGCTGATTACAGATGCTCTTTGAAGAAGCCAGGTGTTTTCTTAAGGGCTGCTTGCTGGTGCGTGCTTCAGTTTGACCAGCAGCTCACAAACCATCTGTCACTAGATTGACTGTAATATTTACCTAGTGTGTAGAGCATAAATTAAGGATGTGCTTTATGGTTGATAGTAACATGCAGTTTCAAAGAAATTCCTCAAGCCTTCTAATTAGAATATTACCTTCCTTCGTAGGACGCTGAAGTGGATGCGTTTCGTTATGTGACCTTCTGCAGCTACTTTGTCTTGTTACTTGTACAGCTCATACTGTGCTGCTTTCCAGAACGACCACCTTTGTTTTCTGAAACAGTGAATGATCCTGTAAGTGCTCAGCCTATACTGAATGTCAAGTATCGTACCTGAAATGTTCTATATAATGAGATATAGGGCCCTATTCTCCCAGGTGCCAAATAATTCAAATCTTACTGACCTGAGTCTGCAGTAGAGTGTTCTTTCTGCTCTTTATTTGGTGGAGCAGGAAATGAAGCCTGTAACATGCAAAACAGTCTGAGCTGTCTTTGAGAGAGGGAAAATACTGTTTCAGTCATTCTTGAGTAGCATTCCTGAAGGTAATTTCATACCTTTATATTCAGTAGTGTCCCGGGCAATTGGTGGGAAAGACTGATTTGAAACACTGTCCGTTCTCCCCCCCCCATCCCCCCCCCCCCTTCATCTGGCACCGTCCAGTAGGCAGTAAACTCATAATGATGTTTGTTCCCTTCCTGCAGAAACTAGGGCAGAGTCTACATCTGGAAAGCTTGTGAATCTGCATAGCTGCACTAGACTTCCCATACGTACCTCTTGCGCTAAGCAACAGTTTAGCTAGTTAAATTGAAAGAGCCCTATCAACCACAGAAATAGCAGTTACAGAGTGGTCTGGATGTGGAAATTTGATTTTTATCTAGTGATGATCATTTTGTGCATGTTTTTAATTATATATGCCTGCTATACAGCCTGGATTTAAAGTGACCCAAGTGGTGCAGGATATTTATTCTGCTCGCTCACCCATGGTTGCATCTTCTGAGTCGTAGTGGAGCGACTCCCGTCACTGCCTGGAGTGTGGTGGATGTGCCAAGTTTAGAAACCTCAGTTCTTTCTTTTTTTTAGAAGGGATAATCCTGGTTTGACAAATGTTAGCTGGCACTGACTGATGAGGGAAGTCTGAAACGTGTGACATAGATGTCTTTGACTGTTGCAAAGGACTGTAACCAGTTACACTTACTGACTCCATAGTCGCCTTCCTCTCCAGTGCCCAACGGGCCGGTGATGCTCTGCATTGCCGCTGCAGACTGTCTGTGCATGTATGCCTGGAGAGGAAAAAAGTATACTGCTGAGTCCTTGGATTCTTTTCATCTTTGGGTTCCTTTCATCTCATTCAGGGATGAAACGTATTTGAATGGGTACTGTGGATTTATGGAAACCTTTTCTGCTTTGATCACAGTTACAATAATTACAAGATGCTTTGAGCACACACTGGTTTGTTTTTGTGTTCTGTCTCTGTGAAACAGGGCAGAGAGAAAATATAAACTATTTTCATGGGTGGTGTGTTTGTTTGAATGTTTTAATAGAAAATATACAAAACAAATAATTATAGTCATTATAAAATTCAGCTTTATTTCCTTCTGAGAAGCATTTTCAAAAAAACCCCATAAGTTTTAAGTAAAGTCTTTATCTTTTAGCTGAAGTAAATACACAATATCAGTGAAATTTCTGAGATGTAGATAGATGCTGTTTATACAAATCAGTTAACGTGTGTTGTCTCTTATTTTTACTTTGCTTGCATCATGTAAGTCCAGATCTGTTACAACTTCAATTGTAACACTCATGTTCAGTTGAACGGTCTTTATTCTATCTGGCATGAATGTCAGGATTAATAGTTCTTTAGTATTTTAAAATAATGCTATTTTTGATGAAGTGAAATATGTAGCTGTTACACAATCAATCTTACACAAACAACATAATACTTTTTTCCTTTTCTTTTTTTTTTTTTTTGACAAATGAAGTCCAGTTTTTGGTAATACAAGAACTAGTTGACTGTTTTAATCCAGAGTTTCCATCTAAAAAAGTAAATAGGAAAAAATGCACTTTCTGGAAAGCTCAGTATATCTTGAAATTTTCCTGAAGTAGAAAGTGTTCTCTTCTCTGTATTAGCCAAAGCAGAAATTTTCTGTGTGGTAGGAATGCTGAAGTGGCTACAGGCTAAAAATAATTTTTTTATTTACATATTTATTTTCTTGTAGCTTCTCCAAGTTACTTTTAAAAACTTTTCTTTATTCATTAAGCCACTGTGTTTCAGTTTCTTGCAATTGTTTTGCTACAAGTGCTTAAATACTTTGGAAATGTTGAATTTTTAGCCCTTTCCAAAAAAAAGTCTCATGCAGGCTCTCATTTTTCCCTACCAAGGTAAAATAAATATATAAATAAATAAATAGTCATGTGAAGAGGAGAGGAAATGCAGAAATCTGCTTCATGTAGCTTGATTACAACACACTTCAAAATACAGCTTAATGGAAAAGCTGAGTTATGCAAACATGCGTTGAAAAATGCAAATCTTGAAAAAACTTGGCTCTGGCTGTTTTCACTTCAGTAATCTAATTATGTGTAGTGACTTTCGTAGATGGAAGTACCTGTATCACTCCTATGATAGTTTGTGATAAAAACAGTGGTTTGTATGCCCAAGAAGTGGTTGTTTTTTGCATTCCTTAAATGCTGATCAGACCAGTGAAAGAGGGAGAGAGAAATCTCTACTGGAATTTTGCAAATAAATCACCTTTAGTGCCTTTGAAACTCTTCCAATGTTCCTTTCAATATTTTAATCCATCCAGATTACTTTTTTCAAGTCATTTAAAATTTAAAAAAAATATAGAGAAAATAATAGGAAAAAAAATCAGAAATCTTCTTGGGATTTCATTTGATTGCAGAGTAGAGCCAAGCATAAATCCAACTTTAGTAACTCTCTTATCTTTTTTTTTTTTTTTTCAATACACAAGTTTCTTTCTTTAATTTTGATTTTATTTCATTTGTCAGTCTCTGGTTGTATTGGGATAAAGGCAATATACTAATTTATTTATGGTTCTAAAAAGCCAGTCAATTTGTGCTTTTATAGGAGTAACAAAGCAGCCTGGTATTTATACAGGCAGGTAATTTACACTGAAAATAAAATAGCCACAGTCTGATGACTGCTTTTTTCTGTTGGGAGAAGAGTTGGGAGAGGATGATACCCAGAAGAGTGATTAAAAAAGACAGCTGTTGTTTTGGATGTAGAACAAGAGCTAGGTGCCTACCTTGGTGCAGGCTTGGGTACTTAGGTTTCCCATGCTTATTGATGGGTGAGGGACTGGTGGTGGTGGTGGTTGTTTTGGGGTGGTTTTTTTGGATGTTTTTATGGAGTTGATGAATGTTGTTTTTTATTTGTGTGTGTGTGTTTTGATGGCATGGTGGCACTTAACTAGCAGAGCAGTAGAGCTGAATTCTTCATTTGTGTCTCTAACTCTACCCAATTACTATATTTAAGCTCTCACATGATAGCATATCTTGCATCGATAGGTAGGCATTGATTGACATTTTGAGAGATTGTCTGGAGCGCCATGTCTTATAAAACTTCTCTCAACTATTTGTTAAATTATTGAAAAGGAGCACTGCTCTTTGTGTGTCCCAGTGGGCTACTCTGCTGACAGCCCTAAAGCTGTGTCTTTATCTGTGTTTTCCACCCAAATTCTCTATAGCAACAAGGGCTAGTTTAGTAATGTGAAAAAATTGTAAACAAAAGGAATTTCAAAAGCATCTTTTTGCTTTGGTTTGGTTTTTTTTGTCCCTATATCAGTCATGTTGTATGTAGGCTGATCTATTTTTCTCTTCCATAGAATCCATGTCCAGAGTCCAGTGCTTCTTTCCTCTCCAGAATCACATTCTGGTGGATCACTGGGTAAGAACAAGATGCTACATAAAGAGACAGTTAAAATCAGATAGTGTTTTAGAATTCCACTCTGTGAGTTAAATCAGCAGTAATCACTTTGTTTTGTAAATAGATTAATTTTTTAAATTAATCTTTATTATTTCCTTTGCAATTTTGAATTTTGCTAAAGGTGTGTATTTAGTATGCTTGCTAAAAGAATGTAATCAAAGTATCATTTTGCTAAAGAAATAGAAGAGGGTAGAAATTGAGGTATTTGAAACTGATAGCTCTTTTTGTTCAGTATGTTCTTTTTTGTTTCATTAACTTATCTTTTGTTATGCCATATGACTTGATTGTAACACAGGTGTTGCGAATTAAAACAAAAAAACCTATAAAATAGTATTAGTCATACTGTTGTGGTTGGTACTTGGCCAGAGTTTCAACAGAAAGCTAGATGAAAGGAATTGCTTTGTAAAATTAAAGGCTAATAAAGATTCTGCAGCTTGGTAAGCATGGGAGCATTAATTGCCTAGCTGACTTTCAAATGCGATCACTTCATCCTTTCTTGTATTCTCACCAAAATTTAAATTCAGTGATTCAGAATCCTTGATGGCTAATTCTCACAGTAAAGGGCAGGAGGATGTGCATACCTAAGCTTTTCAGCATCCAGTCCTGTGTTGCTACAGGTACTAGTTCTTGCGTGCATTTTTGCGAAGAGCTGGCTCCGTTTTGGGGGTGGATGTAAGGACCGCTGTCTTACAGCGTGTGAATCTCTGGTATTCTGAAATACACAGTGCTGATTCTTTCTAATATAGGTTGATGATTCAGGGTTATCGTACACCTTTGGAAGCCAAGGATTTGTGGTCGTTAAATAAAGAGGACTTGTCTGAGGAGATAGTGCCAGGTTTGGCAAGGAACTGGGCAAAAGAGTGTGCAAAGACAAAGAGGTAAGTTCGGTTATCTTATCAGTGATAAATTTAAAGTTTTAGTTAATAGAACTGAAAACTAATTAGTCAGAAGTCCTTTTGTTAAAATATTTGAATTTTATGTGTATTCCTAAAACGATAAGAAAGTGGAAATAGCTGTGAACGTGTGTGCTGTGGAATACTGGGGAAGGTGAAGCTGGCTGGTGCTTCAGGCCCATCAGCTCAGTTCCTCTGTGTCCCTCTGGACTCTGCACAGGGTGCTGCAGGAGCCCTGCACAGCAAAACGTTGTAAAGAGTGTGGGGGCTCCACTTGGCTAGCAGTGCCTTGGAGATGTTGAGGTTCAAAAGCTGAAGGTCCTCAGCCTCCATTTAGAGGTGTTTGTCATATGTTTTCAAGCTTGCCTCTATAGGGCCCAAGCAGCAGCTCTGGGTTTCTCAAATGCATTGAGAATAGGAACAAGTGGCATGTGCATGTTTTTATGAAGAGCTGCATCAGCTTTCCCTTAGTCTTTCATAGTACAAAGTGGATTATTGTAATTTTTGATGTGTGGCTTGTTAGTCAAGGCTGGGAGGGAGTCTTCACACAGTTGAACTTCAGCCACGTAATTTAAGAGCTTGGGCTCCCTCTACAGTAAGTGGAGCCTCTGAAGGGGCTGTTCAGGGTGTAAAAGTGAGTTTCTTTCTTTCCTTTGGCTATATTGGAGCCTGGACATCTAAGCGAGTTAACTAAAATTAGGACTGCATGCCTTCAGTTTCCATCCTGCTTTCATCATCCTTTATTGCAGCAAACCGAAATACCTTTTCATTGATGGCAGAGTGCTTTCTTGCTTACACGGTATTTTTTTACACACAACTTGTCCTCAGAAGTTCAGAAGTGTTCAGTTTGGCATAAACCAGACACGTGAAATGGATGTGTTCAGCTCATTAGGGATAACTTGGCATAACTCTGACTGGAAACTTTTAAATCCTGTGGTACAGTGAAGGCATGATTTTGATGAAGGTTCAGCATACTGGGAAGTAGAATCATAACATCCTTTGCTCTTTGAGCTTAATACAAATTAAGGCCCTGTTCCTCATTCCCCTGTATAGAGCTGTAGGAGACATTCTCCAGGAATATTATCTACCTGTACAAAGACGACCATTTTTGAAGGGCCGGTTCAGGTAGCTGTGATTGTATGATTAAAAGGAGATGGTTGATTGACAGTAAAATCCTGAGTTAAACCATTGAGAAGGGCAGTAGACTGCCATCCCTATTGCTAGGACACTTGTAGTTGCTAAAACGAGGGATGATGTCAGAGGTACAGTCCGTTGTGTTGGCTAACATCAGAAATTGTTAACCGTTTTGTAGCTAGAGTTGAAGTAAACATCTCGCTTGGATATTATGCATTCTTCCAGCTGGCTTCATGCCTGAATAAAGGCTATGTTATATACTTACAATGTATTTTAATTCTTATTTCAGGCAACCGTTAAACATGCTGTACCTGCCCAAAAAGCAGCAAAAATCAAATGACTCAAATGGTGATGTGACAGAAGAGGCTGAAGCTTTGATTATAAAACCAACTCGGAGGAACTCTGAGGCATCTTTATTCAAGGTGTTATATAAAACTTTTGGACCATATTTCCTCATGAGCTTCCTGTTTAAAGCTGCGCATGATCTCTTGATGTTTGCAGGCCCAGAAATTCTGAAGTAAGAGTTAAACTCTTTATTATTCAATTAAAAAGAACTTGGACAGAATTTTACATACATTGATATTTCAGTCAGTCACCAAGCTGCTTGACCTCTGGCTATGTCAATTGGGAAGAGCTCTCTTGCAAGTGAGAGAGCATGCACACAAATGATTTTGATCCATTGGTTTTCAAATGATAACAATCATACATTAACTGTTTGACTTACCAGCTTCCTTTCCAGCACTAGGAAGGCCAGGCAGTATAGTAAGATAATACTGTAAATATAAAGTATATAATACTTTTTATATGTTTTACAGCAGTAAGTTGTTAGAAGGAGGGAAGGATGTGTGCTGGTATAAAGGGATCTCCAGTTTCTGAGAAGTTTGCTTGAATGTTTTGTTTCAGTTTGGTACTTTGTGTGGTTGCACGAGCAATACTGTGTTTGAAATAATCTATAGTTGTAACCCTGATTATTATTATTATTATTTTTGCTTTGCGTATATCAAGACAGCTAATTCCTCTCTTCACAGATTGCTAATCAACTTTGTAAATGACAAAGGTGCTCCAAATTGGCAAGGCTACTTTTATACAGGGCTACTGTTTGTTTGTGCCTGTCTTCAGACACTGATTCTGCACCAGTATTTTCATATTTGCTTTGTCACTGGAATGAGGCTCAAAACAGCTATTGTTGGTGTAATCTATCGAAAGGTAGGTGTTTCTTTAAATATATGATAATATGGCTCTGTGGCTGTGCGATTGCACTGATTAAATTTGAATAATTAAAGCAGTTAGGAGACTCTGCTGGACTGATTCCTAACTCTTAATAGTTAAGGTAAAGGAGTATCTAACTTAAAGAAACCTTGAAGATAGAGCAACTTTCTAATTTACTATTTGAAGTTCAGGCACCTTTTTCTACCCACCTACAAACAAGAAACCTCTTCTTATTTTAATGAGGGGTAAAACTGTTTCCATTTGTGCAGAAGTTGAGATAGATCTACATCTACAGCTTCATTAGTGACTTAACAGGCAGCACCACTTCATCCTGGAAATGGGCTGGAACATTTCTAGAAAGCTGTGGTGGTTCTTCTTACACCTTTAAAAAAAAAAAAAAAAAAAAAAAAAAATCAGACTTTCATGTCATTTTTAGCTCTCTGTTTAACCCCAACAACTTGCTTCAAACTACACAGCTTGTATTTGTAAGATGTGCAGGGTAACTGGAATCTGATGCATGAAAAGCATTGCTTGTAATTTTAAAGATGAAGCTTTGTAAAGCAATTTCAATTCCGTGGACAAAATGCAAATCAATAAGCTTTTTTTTCTTTTTTTCCCTCTCTTCTCCCCCATGCTGTTTTACTTTTAATCCACACCTAGGCACTAGTTATCACAAATTCTGCCAGAAGGACTTCTACTGTGGGTGAGATTGTGAATCTAATGTCTGTGGATGCTCAGAGATTCATGGACTTGGTTACCTATATAAACATGATATGGTCTGCACCTCTGCAGGTGATATTAGCGCTGTACTTACTGTGGCAAGTGAGTATCATGTATGTAGTTTCATGTTTTGACTTGCGGCTTCCTGGGGTCATGACTTCAGAGAGCGGTTGTTTAGACCACTGGTGGGTTTACAGCAGTGTGGAGTGAATATGCTGTTTATTCAGAAGCCATTTAGAGCTACTTTTGTCATTGCCATCGAGAAGGAAGGTAGGAGGCTCTCAGTTTGCAAGCCCGGGCTCTATACTGCATATACTGCTTCTGCACAGAAATGAACTTGTATTTTGATGTGCCTTTCTTTTTTCCCCCCTCTTCTAGGGCTAGCTCAGGCAGTTCCTCCTGTTCCTTGTCCTTGCACCATTCTCTTGGTTGTGCTGGTGCAAGTCTTTGTAGTGCCGCATGGGGAATTGGATGGAAGACATGATCTTGGTTTTAAAATAACTTACTGTTTAAACCAAATCACTTCTATAAACAGCTGTACTGACATGTCTGAGTGCGTGTGGGGGAAGGTGCAGGCGGGGGCTACTATAGTAGGTGCTGCGATACCCAAAGTTACCTCCTTTGTCGCTTGACTTAAAAGTGATCCTACTGGTTCCGCGCTCTGAGATCGTTGTATGACAGGTGCATGCTGTTTCTGCTCCAGACAGCCACCAGGCTGACTCTTCCCAGTCCTCACTTTCAGTCAGGGAATGCAGTTCCCCAAGAAGTTGGTCATTCCCTGCATGGATCTCTACTCCAGAAGAAAGACAAATGAGCAAAAACTGAGAAATGTTAAAAGATCTTTGTATATGTGCATCTATAGATATATATAGATATATATAGATATCCATATACAGCTCTCTGTATGGAGACTATGTATGTATCTCTAAGTTTCAAAAATCAAAGCACGTAAACCCAAGTTCCTGTTTGACCTCTGTCTTCCTCCCCA
This sequence comes from Apteryx mantelli, assembly GCF_036417845.1. Taxonomy (NCBI): domain Eukaryota; kingdom Metazoa; phylum Chordata; class Aves; order Apterygiformes; family Apterygidae; genus Apteryx; species Apteryx mantelli. Next base: position 10,936,356 of record NC_089993.1, read on the forward strand.
CAGCTGCCCTTGGAAAGGGAAGAAGGGGTTTAAAAGCTATTTCAGAATGCTTTTCTGAAGCACATGCATGTGCTTGACCCAAGATCTTAAAAAATGAGTTTGGGTGTTTATGTGGATACAAGTTTACAAGCAAGTATTTTTCTCTTCAGAATTTAGGTCCATCTGTGCTGGCAGGTGTGGCTGTCATGATTCTTCTGGTTCCAGTAAATGCTGTGATGGCAATGAAGACAAAAACCTATCAGGTAGGAAGCTTTATATTTGTGATGCAGGGTTTTTAAGAAACATATACTGTTCTCTGACCTGTTTGCTCCTAAGTGTTAAAGCTTTCCTGCCCCTCCCCTGCCCCCACCAAATTTGTTGTCACTTTTTCTACTTAAAAATTGAAGGAAAAGAAAGGCTAGAGACATTGCATATGCAAAATAACCTGAACTAGCTTATTTTTCAGCCTTACAGCGTATCTATGCATAGTGTTACTACCACAAAATTTTTGTATCATTAAGGTAGCTATCTAGCCACCTTCATGTAATGCCTGATGATGGAATGGGAATAATTTAGTATTTAACTCGCTGCTTAAGAGCTTGGGTGCACACCTGGGCTATTGTCTGCCTAATGAGCCTTAAAATGAGCAAAATATTTACATTTCCAGTATGGTGTTTGCAGTGTTGGCGGGTTATTGTTTTTCTTCCTGGTGGGAGGAAGAGGGAAGGATCCTCGATTGCTGGCTTTTCTTGGTCCTGAGTGGATATATGTGCTGAGGGAGCACATATATAAACCTAAGCTCGAACACCTGAGTGTTGTATTATAAAAACTACCTTCACAACCCCACTGCGGGCCTTCTGGTACAGACTTCACTGATAGCTGAACTGTCAGAGTCCTGTCAGAGAAGGGTTTGTTTGTTTGGTTGATTGGTTGGGTTTTTTTTGTTTGTGTGGGATTTTCTTGTGTTAGAAGGACTGAAGCCTTTTAGATCTAGTTGTTCATCAGAATATTTGACAGCATTTGGTTCCTACACTGGAGAAGTAGGAATAGCTAGCCTGTCGCAGCCACGCTGCCTCATAAACCAGCTGTCCGGGATAGCCGTACCGAGGCAGTCTGCTAACCCTCTCTTGTGCTGACCCTGAACATGCTTTCACCTTTGCACAGCCCTTGTTAAGATACTTTCTTCAAAAGTTCCCTTCCTCACAGTAGACTCTTCTTACTGCTGAATAGAAAGCTTTGCCTTAGGCCATCTTCAGAAAGCTGTTGATAGTGCTGAAGATTAAGCAAAAACAAGTTTGGTCTAGGGTTAGACATAAACTGCGTGTCAATGAAACTTGATTACAGTGTTTTATTATTTTTTTTAACTGTGCTTTGTACCTAAGAGGAGCCTGAGTCCTAGGGCTTTCTGGTGCAGCATTAATCACACTTACACCAGTGCCACAATTATTTTGAACTTGATTCAAATTTTAAATTGTATGAAGCATTCTTTTAACTAGCATAAAACATCTTGTTAATTCTGTGTATTTGTTTGTTCAGATAGCACCTCAGCTTTCCTGCTTTGGGAAGCCAGTAAGCTTCTGACAATAATGAGGTTAATTTTGCTATGGCAAAGCACAAAGCTGAGAACTTTGTGGGTCTGCCAAGTGTTGTGGCCTGCTAATTATTTATTGCAATATTTCTTTTAGGTGGCTCAAATGAAGAGCAAAGACAATAGAATTAAGCTGATGAATGAAATTCTCAATGGAATTAAAGTGCTGAAACTTTATGCCTGGGAATTAGCCTTCAGAGAGAAGGTATTAGAGATCAGACAGGAAGAGCTGAAAGTCCTAAAAAAATCTGCTTACCTTGCTGCAATGGCTACCTTTACATGGGTCTGTGCTCCTTTTCTGGTAAGTGAAACAAATTTGGAAGCCTGTCTTCCTGTTTGGGATAATGCTTTCCAAAGCGATGCTTAACAACTTGTTTTGTTTTTGTTTTTTAATTAGTGGAAAGGTCTGTATGTCCTCCACAGCAACGGGAAATTGAGCATTTGCACTTTCAGCGCTCTGTAAAAGAGCACTTCTGTTTTCTCTGGATCTTAGTAACATGCAAATTGGATGTATCCTAGAAGTTAATGACTGAATTAAAGAAACACATGAAAAAAAAACCACCCCTAAAACCCAGATCTCTATTTTTGCTGGTGTACTTGAGGGTCCTTGGTTTAAATGTACTGTTAGAACATTAAGAAGAGGTTACTAATGCATGCAGCGCCCTCCAGATGGTATCTGTGGCTGACAATAGAATAAAACTTACCTTACTATATCTGCATCTTTGTGAAAGAAGCAGGTTCTTGAACAAGAGTCCTTGATCAAAGAGAACATTGTGCACCAGGCATGCTTCAGGTCTTCGGTTCTCCCTACATCTATTTATGAACAATATGGAGAGGTAAAGCCATTGCGTACCCTAGGATTATTTTAAATTCCTATTTAAAACAAAAATTTTTAATATGTGAAACATCTCTGCTGTGTTTGTGGTTAGCTTACATTTAAACCAGTAAAAGGGAGAGAGGGGTGAGATCACATTAAAATTGCTTTTGACCCTGTTAGAACAAGGGGCAATTGTTCTTGTCTGCAGAAGCAAATAAAAACCATGACTACATTAGGATAAAATATGTGCTGTTCCAGTTGGAGGTGTTTAAGTGTACTTTCCAGTCTCAGATTCCTTCCTTCCAAATGCTGTTAATGTTTACATTATGTTTTGGGCATGATGAAAGGCAGAAGATCAGTGCCCTGTATAGGAAAGATCAGCCGCGTTCTTAAGCGAATGTTTTTCTAAAAGAGGTCTGAGATGGTTTTAACATAAATACATTATTAAATGAAGTTTCTAAATAAAACTCTGCAGGTGGACTCTTCAATACTGTTCTGCAGAGACTGAGAAGATGAGTGCTTGTAATGAATAGCTCCATGCAATGGTCCTACACCTTAGGAGGCTTGCTGCTGGAGCAGATCAGTATAGCCCAAAGGGCATGGCTGTGGTTCAACGTCCTGTTTCCCAGATTTTCATTCTTTAGTACATACTCTTCTAAGCTTCTGATTAAAGAATTATTGCATGTGCCTGCCTGAAAGTGTTTTTGACATGTAAAATTCCTTATTTCCTCTCCTCCTTTTCCTGTTTGTTTCCATGACCAGAGTTCTTTAAAACATTGTTTATTAATGGTGTCTGGAAGCTATTAATTGTGTGATACCTCCCCTACTGCTGTGTGTGCTGGTAAGAGTGTGTTTCAGACTAATTGCTGGCAGGGGGGTTGGGCTTAGATGATCTCCAGAAGTCCCTTCCAACCTCAACCATTCTGTGATTCTGTGTGATTCTGTAATACAAGAGTGCAGACATGCTGCTTCTAAGGTTATTTTTTGGACTCTTTCTTGTTTTTCATCTCTGTGGGAGGGTTTTTTTCCCTGGGATAGGGTTGTCCAAATAAAGGATTGTACAAACAAGCTACTGTACCAGGCACAGCTGAGTCAGCAGCCGTAAGAAGAACAGTACATGCCTTCACAGAGATCAGATAGGTTTTTAACAGAAATACTGTTGTCTTCAATGGATACTGTGCTTAGGTGAGACTGTACTTTTGACACTTGAGCTAATTGTTTCAAGTTTTGAGGGAGGGGGAATGGGAATGCTCAGCCCACCTTGACTTGTTGTAAGTGGCAGTGACAGAAAGAGTTACTGGATCTTGTGATACGCTAAGGTGTGAGTGATGTAACCATGGAAGAAAACACTGTGGAGAGGATGGATGTGAAAATGAATATTTGGCATGATTGCAAAGGGCTGTACTTTTTTTGGGGGGGGGCTTTACTTATTGATCAACAAATTCTGTATGCTTTTTAAATTGTAGAAAGCTTTTTTTTTGTATTTTTATACATTATGACTGACACCAACAGTTTAATGTCGTTTGCTTGTTCAGAAGATGGCTCTTAAGCTTTTCTGTTGTGAACTGTTTGGGCATTATGAAACTCTTTTCATAATGCAGTGATGTTTCTAACTTCTTAGAAAACAATCCCCCTGTGATGCAGGCGGTTGTGCTTTGAAACCCAGGATTGTGGTAGTCCCTACAAAATGTGAAATGGGCCAGCACCGGACTATTTATAACTCTTCAGTCTGCCTATCTTTGTTACTGATCCAATATCTGATACAGTGGAATGACTTGTAACTGAAAGAGCAGAAAGAAAAGACCAGTGATCATTCCTCTCCTCCCCTTCCAGCAGTGTGACCACACGTAGCCTGGGACACTTGTGGCTTCACCCTTGCCATATGAAGAAAGTGAGCAGGTGACGCTTCCTCAAAGTTTTCCAAGAGGCGCCATCAAATTCTTTTTGCAACAATACAGTTTAAATCAACTGTTTGTTTTGCAAGAAGTGTTATCAGAAATGAGGAAGTTATCAGAACATTCTTCTTTCCTTGATTGATTTGGAGACCTCTCATTCCAGTGCTCTGACTGTATGGCTCCTGAGTTAATGGTTTAAAAAAGGTTACTTTAACTGTGAGCATTATACTTTGTGTTTCAGGTTGCCTTGTCCACGTTTGCTGTGTATGTAACGATAGACAAGAACAACATCTTGGATGCTCAGAAGGCATTTGTATCGCTAGCGTTATTCAACATCCTCAGGTTTCCATTGAACATTCTTCCTATGGTTATCAGCAGCATAGTAGAAGTAAGACTTTTGTCATTAACGGGCTTTTCTGTGCAGAAACAGGCACTAGATGAAAACACTGCATTCCTGTGTTTAGAGAATGTCCATGGGTCAAGTTCAGCCATCTCAGAAAGAAGCTTTGCTTTTTGTGTGTGTGAAGTGCTCTACAAGCAAAATTATCAATCCTGGTTATGGTGGATGGGTGTTCCCGAAATCAGTCATATTTTTTCTGTTTTGAGAAATGCCGATTTGGTGACTATCCAAGAAACTACATACTGGCTTTAAGGAGGGTTTGGAAGTGCATAATAATAATATAATGTATATGTGGTATAAAACTAGAAACTCTTAAATATAATGAGCAAAGTATAAGATAGTTTTCCATCCTTTTCCCATGTAGGCCAGTGTCTCATTGAAGCGCCTCAGGGTGTTCCTCTCTCATGAAGAATTAGATCCTGACAGCATAATCAGGGGTCCCGTTAGAGATGGTGAGTTTCTTTTGGTGTTGAAAATTAATGTATGTAGGTTTGGGGTGTCTGCAGTGTTTTGCTTTCTGTAACAAATTACTGCATTTTGTTAGATTTGATTGATTAATTTCAGCTAGACAGCAGAGAAGGGAATTTGTAAAATGAGAATTTTGTATTTCTACCTCCTCTCTCCCTTCTTGAGCTCCTGTGTCCAAACTTTAGAACAGTTGCATCCAGATACAGATGGTCACTTTTAAAAAATAAATAACTTCTTAGACTGTTTTAAGTGTACCCAGGAGAAATCTGTAGATAGTTGAATAGCTTTCCACGTAGCAGTGGAAGCCAGAGGGTAACTAATGCTGTGCCCAAACCCAACACTTTGGAGAAGAATGATCGTGTAACACTTCAGCACCCCTGAAAGAAAAAGGATAAGTCTCAGCACTGGCAAATGACTCCACTTTGTTTATGCAAAGAACCTCATAGCTGGCTGTACTGAGCATAATGTTGCCAGTCCAGTTAGAGAGCGCCCTTCAGGAGGTTGATGAGCATGTAAGTTTTACATTGCATCTGAATGTCTTCTGAGTGCAGGGTTTACTGAAAAGCTAATGCCCCTTTCTTGCAAAATAAAGCTTGACTTTCTTTTAACTATTTCTGTCACTTCTAAATGATTTTTCTTACTTCCTTTTAATAAAGATAGTAAAATCCCTGTCCCTTCCTCTCACACAATTAGTTGAGCTCTGTGTCATTTCAGTCACTTGGCTGTCCTGTAAGCAGGTCACCTTCGCTCTCTCTTTCCTTCTCCCATCTTCCTTTTGAGAACATCTCTTCCTTTTTCTCAGCTGGTAACCATGAGTAGTTGACTCACAAATCTTCAGTGGGGTTTTGAAAATAAATTTTGTTCAAAATGGCTAGTATTTACATGTTAATGTAAAAATTTATCAAGGCTAAGTATTTATTGCCTATTTGGTTGTATTAGGAGTGGTATATTTTAAGTTGTCCTTGTAAAACTCGAAATATGCTAGTACTGTGCAACATTTCACTGAACTGCATTTCTGGTCAAAGTTGTTTTATTTGGTAGTTTGATTTCTTTTGTCCTGCCATTATTGTGATAACTCAGCTTTGCAGATGAAAGCGGCAGTTTAGCTGATGATTTGCTTGAATCACAAGTCAGATTAAGGCTGCTGGCTTCTTGAGTGACTTTGCAGTGCTGCAGAGGAGTTGCTGGATAAAGGAGGGGGCAGCTGAATCAGTCTGTATCTCTGTGTCCTTGATACTCACATACCTCCTGGTTACAGAATAAGTGTAATCTCAGAACCTCTGCCGTTTTGGTAAATTCAAAGCAGAACACAAGCTGTTGATAAGCAGCAGGTTGCTGGAGTTCTGTTACAAAAATAGCTTTAAATGTGTGCCTCTGTGTGCTTAGATTTACTTCTGTGGCATGATCCAGAACATACAGTTCAGCTGCTTATATTGGCACTTGTATAAATATGTCTTTTCTATTTGCCAGTGGAAGGAAGCATTATTGTAAAGAATGCAACATTTAGTTGGTCCAAAAGTGATCCTCCTTCACTGAACAGGTAAGAATTGGTACCCTTTGTTCTAGCCTTGTAATGTTGCTGCATCATAAATGATCTGTATTTAAATTATAAAGTCTATATGTTGAAGGGCTTGTTGCCTTAAAGGAACATGAAGACAAATACATTTGTTCTATATATATATATTTTAAACCAGGGGTTCCATGAACTAGAGGCATTTAGAAAGTATGTTGCATTTGGAAGGTGAGGGGGGGAGTAGCAAGAGGCGTAATGGGAGGAGAGAAAGCTTCAAAGATTTCAAGCTCTTGCTCCAGGCTGCAGAGGGGATGAGCTCCATCTAGAGGATGCAGCCAGATTGTCCTCTCCTCATTATCCCTAGTCCTTCATGCTTGCACCATATCTTCAGTCTTCCCTTTAAAATCCTACCTTCTCAGACCTGTAGCCCTCCTTAGTTCCAGTACTGGATAAAAACAGTGAAGAACCCTTATAAAGCCTCCAAATTCACACAGTACTAATAATAAAGGAACTGGAGTGATGTAGCTAGAAACAGTGTCTTCCCTGTGCCCTGTCACCTCCCTTAATTTTGGCTGCTGCTCACTGGGTCTTAAATTGCAAATCCTTTGGGACAAGGAGGCTGTTTGAAAAGGATCCTTATGTATTTGCAGTGCTGTGTAAGCAGTGCTGTATGTTGTTGGGTGTTTGTTTTTTGTTAAGATGCTATTCCCTAAGTGTAAGTAGAGGTGGATGCTTTCTGAACAAGGGGTTTGCATTTTCCAAGTGTTTGTTTAAAAAAAAAAAAAAAAAAAAAAAAAGTTCCTATGTTGTTGTCAGCATTTGCAATGGGTGTCCACATTGTATCTGGCATTATATGGGCTGTTCCAGGTAGACTATCTGGTACTGGGATGTGCCAGCAAGTAAAGTGGAATTATGTGCACTTTATTTCAGCATTAACTTCACTGTTCCTGAAGGCTCCCTGATAGCTGTTGTTGGTCAAGTTGGCTGTGGAAAGTCGTCACTGTTGTCTGCACTACTAGGGGAGATGGACAAAAAGGAAGGCTGCGTGGTTGTCAAGGTGTGATGTGCTTGGAGAATTGTTCAGCTGCTTGTGGGTATTTCTGAAGGGATTGTGGACTTGCAGGTGGTGTGAAGAGGGCAAGAAACAGCCTTCCAGATGAACTCATTTTTAACCTGTTTTCCTGGTAAACCATGTTTATGCCTCAACCTGTGCTCTGTGTAATTCTGTCTGTTCAGCCTTGACCTCATAATTTCTAAATCTGTTGGTTTCAGACAGAATGATGAAGGTCTCAAAAATAAGTATTCTGGTGAGTCTTGTAGGCAGCCAGCTATGGGATAGAGAGACCCTATAAAATATATACCCCAGCAGGAAGAAGTGCAGTATTAGTTTGTACCTTCTTAGATGTCAGAGAATTGCAAGGAGAGAGGACACACAAAAAATGCCCAAGCATGGGAAAAGTTGCTGTTGTAGCTTGTACTTTCTTGGACACCAAAGTTGTACAGAGCTTGCAGATCAAAAGCGGCCTGGAAAGAAAGGAAAAAAATTCTTTGTTTTGAATTTTGCTGCTGCTTTAATGTATGGAAAGAGAATTGTTTTAAGAACAAAATAAATTAACATATTGTGTAGAAAAAAATGCACATTTGGTCACCTCCAGAATTGTCTGGAAATATTAAGTGATGAGAACTGAAGCACTAATTATTTGTGCAGAAAGGGGAGGCAGAACTATTCTTCAAAGCAAAATACTTTACAGGAACCCAGTCCATTCTTTTGAAGGGACTTATTACATAATAGCTACTTCCCCTACTTTCTGTAGAAATCTCTTGGCAGGGGTGCATTTGTTAAACACACTTGCATTCCAGATTAAATTGTTTTACACAGAATGTAATTTATAACTATATGAAAGAGCAAAGCCTTAATGACTTTTGACATTCAGTAATTGTGCAAACATATTCTCTAAACAAATGTTCCCTCCAAGTTTATGTTAGAGAAGTTGTTTGAAGTCTTTTATTTTCCACCAGCCTGCTTTGCTACATTCACTTGTAGAGGGGGAGTATAAATAACATATTGGAGGAGGCAATACCCCAAGAGCTGGCTTTGTCCATGTGGTTCAGAAATGACCACGGGCAGTTTGTAAGGTGCTTAGCGCTAGCTGCCTCACAAAGCCCTGCCCTGCTTTGACTTCAAGTGCAATTAGGCTAGAGTGCTGAGTGAGTGACTTCATTTTTCTTGCAGGGCTCAGTAGCCTATGTTCCTCAGCAAGCCTGGGTCCAAAATGCGACTCTGGAAGACAACATTATCTTTGGAAGGGAGAAAAATGAGAGCCGGTATAAGTGTGTGATTGAGGCTTGTGCACTTCTGCCTGATATAGAGATTCTTCCTTCGGGAGACAGAACAGAAATAGGAGAAAAGGTATTTAAATACCCACTGTATTGTCACAGCACATGACTTCCATTCTACTTTCTCTTAAAGTTGTAGTTAACTGAAAACATTCTGTGTAGAAGTCTTCTAGAATAAGAGGCAAATTTGCCTCTTATCTGTTGTCCTTGTCTTAAACTCAGAGGCGGGAAAACCTGACCTCAATTATAAATGCAAAAACATTTTACAATTGCTGTTTTTAATTGACTCGGAGCTGCCATGGCCATAGAGCAGAAAATTGCATGGAAAGAGGAAGAGAAACATCTTTTGGACACTTCAGTTTTATTTAAAAAAAAAATAGCGACCCTTTGTTGCAAAAACACGTAGAGTGTGGAATTTAGAAACTGGCAGAAGTGTTTTAGTGCTCTGCTATACGAGCAGGACCAGGTATCCGCTAACCACATGGCCAGCATTGTAGGTGGATGTAAGCTGCCGAGTTGATGCTCTCCAGTCACCAGTATCAGCGGTCTCTGAGGCCTGACTGCACTTACTCCTGCGTTGTCCAAGCCAGTTCTTACCCAGCCATAGTCAATCATGCAAAGGAGAAGGATGTGAATTGCTTAAACAAGCTGCTCACCCTCAGTGCCTGTAAAGTAAGAAAGCCCAAGAGGGTGGGAGTGACTTCTGCGTGCTCTGTAAGGTACCCCAGAACATCTCCCTCAGGTGCTGAGTATTTTTAAGCTGCAGCTACTGTAGAAGAGACACGGTTCAGCACCCTGGGGCCCAGTCATGTACAGGGCGTGTAAAGTTTCTTGTCGGTTTTTCAGGGGAGTTGAGTAAGTGCCAAACCACCAAAGGAGTTTCTGTAGCCATTTGGTGCTTCTGGCTTTTCATAATGTCAGAATTAGTCCTGATCTAACTGATAGTGTTATAGTAAATGAATTTCAGAAATGTTATATCAAAAGAAAAATGTGTCATTTTCAACATACAAGAGTTATGTGAACTCTACTTCCTCTTTTGTCTGTATTTGACACAACCCTATGTTGGTCCCTAACACAGAAAGTAAGCTACAGACAACATTATTTAACATACTTCCATAACACTGACTGAAATTGAGATGTTCATTTTGTTCACGAGACTGCCACTGATAACTTTGGAAAATCAGAGGGAAATCAGTCGCAGGATATGTGGTACGATTTTTTTTAATACAATGCAGCCTTTGTTCCAGATACTCTAAACTTTTCAAGCATAGGTGGAGGTTGTTCCTGCAAATTTCACATTTTGTCTGTTTTATTGCTTTTAAGGAACAATTCTATTTCTCACTGCTGCTTGTAGAATAGGAACATTGTGCTATGGTGCGAATTACTAATTCATAATGTTTTACTAAGTGTGGGGCTGGACTTTTTTAACTTTTAATTTGTTGAGGGGCTTTTTGTTCATCTGTTAAATAATCTCATCTTTCTCCTTCTTTGGAATGGCAGAGTGTTAAGGGATGAAGACCCACACTGGCTGCCAAGTTGATGGTGGCAATTCTGCTTCCAAGTGGAATTATGTAATGCTTTGGAAAGTTTTATATAGCTATCTGTAACTAGGGAAGAGGTACAAAAATAGGTGGCTAATTTTTTTTTTGAGACTTGCTCTGTTAATTGCTAGAATCAAGAACGGTATTAGAACATAGGGATATGTGTTTTGCCTGCTGACTGGTTAGATGCTCTAGATGAGGTATAGCTGCCAAGTGACAGTCCCAGGTCCAGATTCAGTCAGCAGTGCAGTTTTATCTTCCTTATAGGAAATATGGAAGGAAGCAGGCCAACCAAATTGGAGAGGAGTGTGCAGAGTTTGTTTATTAGGTCAGAGGCAGCACTGCAGATATATGGCTGGGAATAAAAATAGCCTCTGAATGTGTGAAATCTCTGGTCTGGATTAATTGCTTTACAAGACTAGTAAACTGAATGCACTTTTTTGACTAACCCTTCATTGTCAACAAGAACTTAATATGCACGCTTCCAAGAGAGGATTTTGACCATGATTGCTCACATTATTGGGGTAGTAAAATAATTCCTGGCACAGATCTATTTCTCACTGTGCTGCAGCTTCTCTAACTTGCGTTAATCTCCTATGACTTGTCTTTCACAAACTATAGCAAGACACCTCACTTTAGCTGTAAATAAAGGATCTTTCTTTCTTATCTCCTCAGGGTGTGAATTTGTCTGGCGGACAGAAACAGCGAGTTAGTCTTGCTCGGGCGGTTTACTGCAATGCAGATGTCTATCTATTTGACGATCCTTTATCAGCTGTTGATGCCCATGTTGGGAAGCATATTTTTGAAAAAGTTATTGGACCAAAAGGGATCCTGAAAAATAAAGTATGTAATAATAAGGGTATATGTCTCTGGGGAATGATTTTTTTTATTTGCTGATATCAAATGATTCCAAGTTTGACAAGTTACATCTCGACTTCCTTCTGAGCATCTGAAAAAATGAAGTGATCCTTCTGAGACTTTAAGAGGACTTCTGTAAGTTTCTGTAGTGAAATATGCCCTGGATTCTGTAATTCAGAATTCTGTGAAGGAAAAATCAAAAGACAAGGACAGTCTTCTTTTTTTTTTTTTTTTCCCCTTAAAAATGCTGCAGGCCTGTCTATATTTATTACTGTATTACACACAGAATTCAAGCAGTGAGAGCAGTAGCTTAACCATTAGATTTAGTAGTTTGAAATGTTGAGATGTTGGAGTAATTTTTTTTTTTCTTTTGATATTTAGACACGGGTTTTGGTAACCCATGCAGTCAACTATCTGCCTCAGATGGATACAATTCTGGTGATGACTGATGGAGAAATATCTGAGATGGGTTCCTACCAGGAGCTGCTGAAGCAAGATGGGGCTTTTGCTGAGTTTCTTCGTACATATGCTAATGCTGAACAGAACATGGAGAACAGTGGTAAGCTTACAAGTAAAGCTTCTTGGGTAAGCTGATATGTGGCATGTTAGGGGAGTTGTGTTAAAGGAAAAGTATTAGTAGTGGAAGGAAAGTTAGTTAAAGGAAACCGGTGTTTCTTGTGTTAGACCTGTAGGTAGAGGTGTTTATTTCTGAGGGCACTGAAGGTTGATGAGGGATTAAACACACATTCTTTCCTAAAATTTAACAGAATGTAGAGGAGTTCTGTAGTGGAATTCCTCTCACTTAGAGAAAATTAAGACAGCTGTGAGGTCAAGTAAGAGTCAGCTAGAGGTTGTAGACCATTCCCTCTGCTTTTTGGGAAGTGGCTCCTTTGTGCAGATAATATATTAGGGGGCATGGGCTAGGAACAGCAGCTCATTTTTCTAGCTGACATTCCTGACTCCTTCTCCTGCTTTTACAAACAGCTGTAGAGCTACTGAGGTAGGAATATACTTTAGAGTTTTCTCTTAATTTTTGTTTTCCTGGGGACAGGTATGGTATTAGATCTTAACAGAGGAATTTAGTCGCTTGCCCCCAGCCTGTTTTCTTTCATGGCCTGCCTGTGGTGGTTTCCTGACACTTCCACATGTTTATGAGCTGAGACTCAAGGTCTGGGTATCCCTGCTGTAAACCAGCTCTCCTCTTGGAAAGGTCACTTGAGATGTCCCAGTTGCCACTCTACAGACTGCGATGCTGGTTCATGCGGACGTTGGTTTACAGTGACTGCTGTACGGGTGTTGTCTTCCACTGTGAGAAATACTGTAGGAAAAGATTTTATGGAAGCAGAATCTGGGTAACTTCTGTGTATTTTCTGTAGGTGCTCCTATAGTTACTTCTGGTGTTGTCAGACTTGTTGCAAACTTCAGCATATGAGGCTTTTGGCGACAAACTAACTAGCCATCCTGTGCTTCCCCTTGGACAGTTAACTTGTACAAAGATTTTCCTCCTTTAATTGCCTTGTTCTTTTAGCCTGTGTCTCTTCTCCTTCCCAAGTACTTGGTAGTTTTTGAAGTCCTTTACATTTAAGCAAGTTGCTTTCCTGTTGCATTTAAATCTTGTCTTGGAAAGAGAGTCAGTGCTTTATATTGTAGCATGCTTGTCTGCAGCTGTTTAATACAAAGCACTTCTAACTTCAGGATAACCCTGCTGGTTCACAGATTGCTGCTATATCACAGGGTTGGCTCATTTGCAGCAAATTTGTTTCTTAGCTTTGGTCGAGTGATCTTCTGCCAAGGGTAAAAAGTGAAAAATAAGAACATTATCTGTCTGGTTCACAGGGACAATATTAATATTTATTGGATGTGTAAAGGATAACTAAATATTATTAAAAATCACAAGTTCTTGGATAAATGCAGAGTGATCTGTGAAGGGAGTCAGCCAGAGCTAGCAAGAATACTGAAGGCCCCCATATGTCTGAAGCTACACGGTGGTCAACTGTAAACATTAAGCTGGAGCAAAATAGAAAAATTGGTGCTTGGATTGGTGCTTTCAGGCCAGAGCACGTCCTGCTTCTACAGTGGTGAGAAAGCCTCCCCTGCTGCCCAGCCTCCCTGAGGGCTGGCTGCGGGCCCGCTCCCCGCTGCTACCCAGCGCCTGCTTCCCTTGGCTGTTCCTGAGGTTTCCTGCTCTGTGTTGTGCTGCCTTTAACATCCTGGTCTTCACCGCTCTTCCTCTCTATCGGGGGCGGGAGGAACCTGCACTCCGGGGTACTTTAAGACTACCTTTCTTACCACTGTTTCACCCTTCTCCTGTACAAATTGACTGATGTAGCAGATCCTGACTTTTGTTTCAGTGATGTGTGGGTTGGGTTTTTGTTGGTTTGGGTTTTTTTTTGGTGTGGGGGTGTTTTTTTTCCTTTCCTTCTTTAGAGTGGGTTCAGCATCTGCAAGGTTTTTCTTTGCAAAGCCTGGAGCAATTTTTACTGTATTGGTGGGAAGTAAAAGCAGCCAGAAGTTACCAGAAGTGCACCATAAGGTCAAAATATTTTTTAATGGTGTAGTTCAACTTTGTTCTTGACCACAGTGCCTGGAAGATAGAGGTGTACGGCAGAAATTAATATTTCTACATCTATTACATTATGTGGACTGCACTTCAGATGGAGCAATCCAAGTAGTCTTTCTCCCCAGCATTTGGCTCTGTGACTCTGGAACAGCCAAATAAAAACCTGGAAGACTTTGTAATAGCTACTCAGTTGATTGTTGTTGTTGTTTTAGATGAGGATTGTCAGCACAAAATACCTACTCAGTTTTGGAGTGGAAAGAAAGGTGGGTAAAACTATGGAGAACAACTAAGGGACTGAACTGTAGGGTGTAGTTTAACAATCTGCATATCCTGAAAGCAAAGAAGTGTCTTGATCTGTCACTTGTAGCCATTTGATTTGAATGTCTGTTTGTTTGTTTTTTCCCCCTTAAATTTTATGGACTTAATACCCCAAATTCCAGCTGTTGTGCTGCACAAAGCAGAAATCTGCTTTCTGGAAAGGAGACAGTATGGTACGAGATTAAGATGCACAGAGCCTTGCTTGGCCTCTGTTTAAAAAAAAAAAAAAAAAGTCAAAAAGTTTTGTTTACTCCTGAAATTGAGAAGCAATTTATAAACTGTTGAAATTGAATTGAAAATATTTTCCTTGCTCAGTAGCTTGATATTATACACTGGTGTGTATTTCATAATAAAAATGACCACTACTGTGTTATGGACTGGGGTTTTGTATCTGCTAGGAGAAGCGCTGTGCTTTGATCAGCCCTCCCTGGGAGGGAGTGGAGCCCACAGCCCCCTGTGTTTTGTGGCTGCCCTTCTTTCTAGCAGGAAGGGCTGAGCGGAGCTTAATGGTAATGTTTGCGGTAGGGTAGGATGGCCCGCACAGTGCTCGCAGGGAGGCTTGGCTGCTTCTTGCCACTTTGGCTCCTTGGAAGGCAAGAGTTAAATAGTGTGAGGTGTGTTGGCTCTTCTCCAAATACTGCTGTGGGGTCTTGGACCTGGGTGGTAATTCAGGAACCACCTGCCTGGGTCAGGAAATAATCTGATTTCCTCTTAAGTTTATTTTGCTTATCTTCTAGCAAAATTCAAGTTTCCTCTTCTCATAAAGTAAAAGCTGTTTTCAGCTTCTGCCACAAACAACAGAAGCAAATACTGGTTTGAGATGAGTGCTGTTAGGGTGTCGAGACGCTTGGAAGGGCAGGGAATCTCACTATCTCTTACTACTCTGTCGCTTCAGGCTGGTGCTTGGGGGCTGCACACTAACGGCCGAGGGAAGCCGGTGCTGGCGCCGCTGCCACTGCAGCACCTGCCTCCAGCGAGGCCGGAGAGCAGAGCTCCTGGGCGGCAGGGCGCGGACCCCCTTGCCAAGAGCGGCCACTCTGCAAACATTGCCCTCGGTCGCTAGTGCTGACATCAAGGAGTCCCTCAAGTTTCCTGAATGAAATCTCTCTTACCGTTGGGGAAAACGCATATGGTAGTTCCCTGGGTCTGTACTGGTGGTTTTGTGTGGTTGTCAATGAGAGGTCACCTTAGAGTCGCTTTTTTGATCCTCTCTTTGGTAGTGGATATCTTGAAAGAAAGGAAGTTTCTTGATTTGTCACTCATAGCCATTTGATTTGAATTTCTTTGTTTTACTTTTTTTTCTTTTTTCTTTTAAATGAGCCTCAGGATTAAAAAAAAGAAAGTCTGTTTCAAAAAATGTGATCCTGCCATGGGCGTTTACATGTTTTTGTGGTTTAGGTTGTGCTACTTGGATGCTTTTGTGCTTATAGAGATTGAAAATGGTTGACTATTCTATAACAGACGTAAAAACATGTTCTGCAAAAAAAGTTAATGATATATGCTTTTAGACTCAGATCCTTCATTAGAAGGAACGATTCAACCTCTGGAAACAGGTAACTGCTTTTTTTGCCATGTGGCTTTATATTAGCATTTGTGTGGAGCAACAAAAACAGCTGCATTTCACTTACAAGAGAGACTGAGTCATTATTAAAGGAATTTCAGCTGCACGATACAAGGTACCAGCTTGCTTTGCCTGTTGTTTTTTAGTGTGATGCACTAAACCAGTGACTGCAACGGTTGGTGTGTCAGCGTGTAGATACAGCACCAGCAGCGATTCTTAGCTCAAATGCTTTAAAGTTTAAACAAAGCTTCTTCCTGAAGATGCAGCTCCCAGCCTGGGCTCAGGAGCGTAGTGAGTGTACCCTGGAGAGGGAGAGCTCAGGATCGAGTCCCGAGGGTCCGTTTTATTCTTGTGTGTCTGCCTGGTATTTTGTGGCTGTTCCTTTTTTTCTTTTTGTGGAATTCTTCAGCACATGTGCCAGATTTACTATGGTAACCTTGAGAACGTTTTATTGCAAAGGAGTAAATGCAGTATATGCAGGAAATCTTTGTAGCCTACAAAAGGAAATCAAATTTAAAAAGCTGCTAACAAAGGATGATTTATTTTCAGTTTAGTTTTGTCAGTGTGGGTGTAGAGCTTCAGTGATTTCCTGAAACGATGGGAATATTGAATGCTTGCTGTTCTTCATATGGGAGCTTTTCAAAAGAAATGTTGTCAAGTGATTAAAATAACCAACAGTCCCATATTTGTTTGCTCTCTTTCATTATTAAAAATAAGACCTAAATCATTGAAATTTTCAGTTTTGCCATTGTTTCTACACTCTCTCTTCCTTCCTTCCTTCCTCCCTCCCTCCCTCCCCGGCTCCTTGCTTTTGGACTGCACTGAGCACTTTGCTTTGGGTTTTTAGAATAATGAACCAATGTTCAGTTTGTAAACACAGGGGGAACAGCTTTAAGTTCACACAGTCCACATTTTGTGTATTGACGAGCTGTTTCATGTATACATTTTGCTTCAGTTTAAAAACATGAAAACTTCAAATTCTAGATCTACACAAGTTCTCCTTTATATCTTTTCGATGCAGATGGACTTTTTTGACTGTTTAGAGTATACATAGATTCTTTTAAATGCAAAATTCTTTTTGTTTCGAATTCTGGATAGTCTTTCATATATGAAAATAGTGTTCCATTTATTTTATTTTTTATTTTATTTTTTTTTAGTAGTCAAGGTCATTTGATTTGTATTAGGAAAATGATGACATAGGATAACTGGAGCCTAGAAGTTTTACTCACAGCACTGTATTACACTGAATTAAGTTGCTTAGAGAAAGCTTTCATTTAATACTTCAAACTAACAGGTTTTGTAAAGTGTTTTAGGCAATTGTCTTGTGTGTGCTACATCTTGTTAATACGTTATAGGATAACAAAAGCTGTTCTTACAGAGGCCGTGGCCTCTGATTGCTTAAATGAATCCAGTTCCTACTGTTGCCTTAAACATCAGGATTTTGCATGTTACTTCAGAATTTTGAAGGGAGGCTCCAAGTCAGTGGCATGTGCCTTCTGTTCTTACAGCTCCCTCCCATCACTCACTAGAATGTCTTCTCATTGCACTCTAAAATGAAAATAATTTGTAGCTGACTTTCTAAAAGATGTGGTTTGAGGAGCAGATGATGCTTGGAGTGTTTCTCTACCATGTGAGGCATAGCATGACTTGATATTGCACGCTTTAACATCGAGCATGTCCTCGTAGTTATTTTAGATTATTATTACTGACCTGTATTTGATAGGAAAATAGAAAAATAAATGTTCCCTTTCTTGGCAACTAATCCTCCTGGGAGTAGAACAAAATTGCTCTCTTCATCTGGTCAGTTGTCTGTTAGCGCATGTAAATATTCACTTACCTTCTCCCTTTGGTTTGCACACCAGGTCTGCACCTGGCATTTGGTTTGAAATTAGACTTTTATTTCTCTTTGCTACCTTTTTCATGTTTACTCTTTTTTCTTACAGATACAAATAGTCCTGCTGGAAAGGAAGGAAAGCCTATAGAAAATGGTGTCCTTGTAAAAGAAGCCCCTGGAAAACTGGTGCATAGGTATGTAGTCTCTTCCCCACCCCTCCCCTTTTTACTCAGTTGTGGACAAACAGTACCTTACTGTTCATGGTATTAATTCACTGGGAGGAATATTCATCTACAGTTACAATAATAACTCCCTGCTCCTTTTTAGTACATTGGAGTTGGTCACTTTTTTGCTTAGTCCATTGATACTTTGCAGTTATGGTTCTTGCTGACCTTGAAGTTCCCAGTGTCAATCAGTTGCTGTACTCTAGGCAGCCTGTATCCTGGTTTGAGCACAGTGAGGGGTATCGGCAATGCCTGTCAAATAGTCTTTCAGATATGCTTGCTCTGAGCTCAGACAGCCAGCTGCCGTGGGTTCGTCTCCCTTAAAAGGAGGAATATCGTATTGGCTGGTCCAGTTCTTGTACTCTTTCCTAAGGCGGCTTCTGCGCTTGATTGTGTCAGATGGGATGTAGGGCTAGATGAAGCTGTGGTCTGAGCTAGCACAGCTGCTCTTATGCTTGAGAGAGGCCAAAGGCAATCATTCTGATTATACCTTCCTAAAACCATCTCTTAGTCTATGCCTTATTCTTATGGTGCTCTAGAGGTACTGTATTTCTGGGAGCTAATGACCACTTGGGAGTAAATTTGCCCTTGTTGATGCTGGTGGGAATACCATTTTTGGTATTTGGTATTTGATAGCTGCACTATATATAATGGTAGCGTTTGTAAAGGCTGGTATTGGTCTTCAAGCAATTTTTCTTTCTGGAGTCTGATTGCTCAGCCCAGACTGCTTTGGCTCACTAGCCTGTAAACTAGTATCTGAAGACAGGTACTTGAGAACTGAACGAAATTAAGGAAGATTAGGAATGTGCAGAGTGGGCAGAGGAGGGAAGCAATGGTAGCCACTTGCCAGGCAATGGCTCATTAGGAGACTGATTATCACCAGAGTAGCGTAAGTCAGCATCCCGACGTGTCGGCAGGGGCTGTTGAAGTCTATTTATGAAGTAAGCACCGGGCCCGTATTATGCTAAGACTGAAAAATAAGTATCTTTAAACAGGCAACTCAGTAACTCTTCAACATACAGCAGCGAGACGGGGAAGTCACAGCACCAGAGCAGCACAGCAGAGCTGCAGAGGCCACTTGCAGAAAAGGAAAAGAATTCCTGGAAGCTGACGGAGGCGGATACGGCACAGACCGGGAGGGTAAGGCTCCCCTTCCTCCCTCCTGTGCCCCATTTCAGCTTCCCAGAAACCCACAGGGCTGAGGACAATATAACTTTTAAAGACCGTGAAACTGTGTTGAGGAAGGGCTAAGTGGATTCTTGAGCTCACTGCTTCTTCTGTAGCACTTCATGGAAGTATTACTGAACCACCTGCTTCCAAAGCTGAGCCCCAGATTTGTTTGCAGAAGTGTGCTGACATCAACACTTTTGTTTCAGATAATGGGCCCAACCACATCAAAGTTTAAAAGAAGACATGAAAACTTTGTGGCTGTTTCTTGGAAAGAGGTTGCAAAGTTGTGACAAATTAAGTGACCTAGTGAAATCTGTCCTTCAGTGTAAGGAGCTGGAATTGAGTCAGTTGAATTTAAGCCAAGTTTCCACTGTAGATGCAAACATCTAATCTCATGATGCCCAAGGCTTTTTCTGAGAGACCTGAGAGGAAGATGTTTGGGAAAATGGCAGTTATATCTCCTAATAATGTTGCTTGAATCCCCTTTTTAAAGACAAATCAGAGAATACAGTCATTTGAAGCAGGAGTGTTATTATAGGCTATATAACCTCGTGGTAAAAGGAGAGCACCAAAAGTTGGAACTCCTGTTTTTAACTCTGCCACTGATGCTCTGCATTACTTCAGGCAGCCCTCTCCTCTCCCTTCCCCTCCCTCCTCTGGAAGGTGAAAAGAGTGTGTGTGCCTGCCCTGGAGAGATACTGCATTTGGCACACCTTCATGCAACCCTTTGCAACTCGTGTTATCAGGCACTGGCTTTCTAGTGTACAACTGCCATTTATTTTTATGGCCTGAGGGAGGAAATGCTGACTGTAAATAGTGGTTGAAGGGGAATTGCTGGGTTTGAAGCTTGCTTTGCAATGTGAATATTTCTTCCCCTCTGTCTTCAGGTAAAGGCAACAGTGTACTGGGACTACATGAAAGCTATTGGACTCTTTATCTCTTTTCTGAGCATCTTCCTCTTTATGTGTAACCACATAGCCTCCCTGGCTTCCAACTACTGGCTAAGTTTATGGACAGACGACCCTGTTATCAACGGGACCCAGCAGTACACGAATGTCAGACTGGGAGTGTATGGAGCGTTGGGTATTTCTCAAGGTTTGCTTGGATTTACCTATTTTAAGATTAGCTCGTTCAGATTGTTTTTAATGTTCTGTGATAACCTTGTATCCCTAGAACTACAGCAAAGGTTTGCTAAGGAGTGTCTGGTTATGTGAGCATTTTTTTTTTTTATTTGTTTTTTTTAATTGGAAAATTAAAACTTAGTGAACCAACCTGCAAAACTATTCAGTTAGTGAATTTGATTTTCTTTTTTTCATATGGAAACAAAACCAGAACAAATGCGGTTGCAGGATCTAATGAGCCATGAGTCCAGGTAATGTAAAGTTTATCCCAAGAAATGGCTCTTTAGTCTGTCAACAAACCTGAGTTAGCCCCATTCCCGGGGTCAGAACATGACAGGATCCACTGCTGCAGTACCCCCCTTGGAGCCTGGTCGGCTCTCCTGGAAGTGTGGCCACGGCCTGGCTGAGCTGCGTAGGCTGACATTGCCTTGGACTATTTGAAGGCCCATCCCAGTCAGCATGGGGAGGCCAGCTGCTTTTTGTTATGTGTCTTTTTTGTGGTCAAAGTTTGTTTGACATAAAACCTAACAGCCCAAGTATTGCACTTCAGAATTGCTGTAATAAATCCTGCAATAAGAAGTAAAAAAAATCCTAAAATTGAGTGGTGTTTACTCAGGGAATGTGCTCAAATACCTCACAAAACTTTGTAATGGAAAAACAAATTCTTCCATGAGAGAAGTGTGGTGTTTTTGCTGAAAAATATTTTGAATTACTTGAGACATGTGGTTCACTAAGTGTAACTAGTGAACCCAAGTTCCTCAGATTATTGTGCTAGAAATATCTGCTATTGCTAAATGATGACAAAATGAAGGAAAATGTTTTGTGTGAGAGGTGAGAGCAGAAAAAACTTTTTTTCCCCTCCCCCCCTTCCTTCCCTCCCCCTCTGCAGGTATTGCTGTGTTTGGCTACTCGATGGTTGTGTCAATAGGGGGAATATTTGCTTCACGACACCTGCACCTTAACCTGCTCCACAACGTCCTCAGGTCTCCAATGAGTTTCTTTGAGCGTACACCCAGTGGAAATCTGGTGAATCGTTTCTCTAAGGAAATGGATACCATTGACTCCACCATTCCACCAATCATCAAGATGTTCATGGGATCAACGTTTAATGTCATTGGGGCTTGCATCATCATTCTGCTGGCCACACCAATAGCTGCTGTCATTATTCCACCTCTGGGACTTGTCTACTTGTTTGTGCAGGTAGGGAGTGTTAGTCAAGGGCACCTGGATCAGCACTTGCTCTCTCATCCTGTTATTTAAGACTGTTCTTTTCTGACTCTGCAGTAGAATGGATTTTAATGTGTTTAACTTGAGTCTGTGTTTGACTGATGGTGCATGGCTTATAATTTGGTGAATTTAGTAGAGCATTTTCTACCATTGTCAAGTGCAGAAGTCTGACTTCTGTGCAGAAGGTAAACCTTTAATACCTAAGCAGACTTTCTGAAAGAGCCATTAAGATTTTGAGGCAAATTCTTTATAGCTTTTTGTTCACAGCCCAAATATGGAAAATGTATGGGCTCTTTTAAAGCTTTCTTCCAAACAAGCGAGGCTTGTGTGCATGTCTGCCAGTGTGCGCGTGTGATCAGAAAAGTGTTTACAAAGCAAGAGAAGTGATGGCAGCCTTTCACTCCAGTGTTGTGTAGGCAGGGTGCACTTGCTTTGCTTTGCTTTATTCAGTAGAACTAGTACAGAGCTGAGAGAAGCTGGTTTGTAGTTTCGACTCTTGAATCAGTGAATCTGTCAGGCTCCAGTAGCGGGTCTTAGGCTCCTTAGTAGATGACAAGTTGTGCCTCGTCAGGCGTGGTGTGGACATAACCATAATTCTGGCTCTTTGATTTGCAGAGATTTTACGTGGCCACTTCTCGCCAGCTCAAACGCCTGGAGTCTGTCAGTCGCTCTCCAGTGTATTCTCACTTCAATGAGACCCTCCTGGGAGTGAGTGTCATTCGAGCCTTTGAGGAGCAGAAGCGTTTCATACAGCAGAATGACATGAAAGTGGATGCAAATCAGAAAGCTTATTATCCAAGCATTGTTGCAAACAGGTAACAATGGGAAAGAAATATTGAAATTTATTTATATAAGGAGCACATGATTCTGCTGTCTGTGTTCTTTCAGTCACAGCTCTCTGTGTACTTGTCCAGGGTAAGGATGCCTTTGTGGCTGTATCTGTTTCACAAATGCTTTGCTTAAACTTGTGTGAAGGAATTAAGATTACTGCTGAATTTCGTTTCTTCCCAGGAGCTCCTACCTTACTTCTGGATAATATTTTTTACAAGTCTTAATTCATCGATCCCAATGTAACCACAGCTGCTTTCTGAACTAAAACACGAATTCATACCCCTGGAAGGTTTATTAATTTTGTACACATCTAGGTTAGCATGCAGCTGGAGCAGAGCCTTAAATACTTCACAATTTTTGTGTCACTGGCAGTACTCAGATGTCATATCATAAATCTTTTAAAAACCAGATGTGTGCCAGAACATTGGTCAGCCTCCATTCTGATTCTCCGTGGGTGAGTTACTAAAAAGAGGCACTATGTTTTTTCTGTCTGGCAGGTGGCTGGCAGTCCGTCTGGAGTGTGTGGGGAACTGTATAGTCCTCTTCGCAGCATTGTTTGCAGTGATTGCACGCAACAGGCTTAGTGCAGGACTGGTTGGCCTCTCAGTGTCCTACTCATTGCAGGTATGAAAAAAATCTCTGAATTGTAAGGCTGCATTGGATAGCCAGAACCTTGCTCAGGCCTTGGAGGGAAAACTAAAGTAAGGAACATTATGGTAATCACGCATAAAATCTGGAAAGATGTTGGAAACTACTGTGTCCTGCCTGTGTGAAGGGATGCGTCTCAGAAGACTCATCCCATGCATATAAAAGACATCTGTTTTTTTCCTATCTAGCACTGATTAGTAAAGACCATATACATTCAGTGAACTCGCAGTGCTTTGGTGGTTTGATTTCATTATTGCAGGGATTATATGTTAAATGTAAATTACATGTACATTTCTTTTCTTCTTGCAGATTACAGCATACTTAAATTGGCTGGTTCGTATGTCATCTGAGCTGGAAACCAACATTGTTGCAGTAGAAAGAGTCAAAGAGTATGCTGAAATGGAGAAAGAGGTACAGTGAGTTTTCCATCACAGCTAGTGCTTGGCAGACATTTCATTGGACTCACGGTCGTATCATTTGACATAAGGTTGCATTCAGCCTCTCTGGTTGTATAAACAGAAGTATAAGGAAGCTACAGCTCCCTTAACACTTTGTCACCTAGAACATCTTCAGCTGCTACTGAAATGCTTTTCCCCCTCTGTTAACTCCTCACTAGACAAGCTTATGGTGCACAAAATCCATTCCGATGAGGGAAGCAAGCAGCCCTTCCCTTCATTAGCTCTGGGTCAGTGTTCATTTGGAGGTGATGCCCTGAGGCAGACCTCTGCTCTGGGTCGCCTTAGGTTCCCATGCTGCCTGCAGCTCGCTGGCGCAGCTCAGGAGTGCCAGTGTCTGCCTCGGCTCTGAGCTCAGCTGTGGAAAGAGACCAAAACTAGTAGTCTCCTGGGGACCCCCTTGGAGCCAGGATCCTGATCTCTCCTTCAAGTCTCCAGCACGTCCAAGTGGCTGCGTGCTGCCTTGTGTATGATGATCAGCGGAAGAGCTCACTCACTTGAAGCAATGGCAGCTTTCCAGATGGGAGGTCTTTTCCTCCTTGCCAGATATTTCCTTTCTCCCTCCCCAGCACCTTTGGCTCAGTACTCTCTTGCAGTTTGTCTTGTGTAAAAGTCAGAGCCCTGTTCTGCAGCCTCACCCACACCCTGGCTGGCTGGGCTGGAAGGTGCAGATGGACATGTCCTCTGAGCTTTGCAAAAGCAGGAATTTGATGAGTGAGTGCTGCGAGTGCTTTCTAGGGACAGGCTGTAACTTAGCGGGTAGTTCCTATGGGTGCTTTTGAAGTGTGTGCCAATCTTTATACAGTACCTTTTTATATAAGAAACATGGTATTCTGCCCTGGCTAAGCAGTGAAGCTGTGTAAATATAGTTTAGGTTTCTTAAGTGCCTAGACT
Source organism: Apteryx mantelli (assembly GCF_036417845.1). Lineage (NCBI taxonomy): Eukaryota > Metazoa > Chordata > Aves > Apterygiformes > Apterygidae > Apteryx > Apteryx mantelli. The sequence goes on from NC_089993.1 coordinate 10,960,595, forward strand.
TTTTTTTTATTTTTTGTGTGTGTGTCTTTTTACTCTCAATGTGGGGAGGAAACACGATTTACTTCTGTTTTGATTCAAATCAGTTAATGACTCATTTCATCTGCAGTTGTGCCCCTTTTTGGATACAGAACAGTTCCCCATGGCTCCTCTCTGCCATGCCTGTTACTTGAGAACCTGACCTGAGTCACTATTTTTGCAACTGAACCTTATGATGACCCTTTTGAGAACTTTTTCTTGGGTCCTGGTAGTAGACTGGTGTTAAGGTTAAAAGCCTTTTTGTTTGGCACTGCCAGTGTGTACACTGGGGTGTGCTTTCTCCTCTCCCACCTCTAGGGGAGACTGAGGCAGCAGCTGTTTACTTTATCACCTTGTAAATCTTCTAGTGCTCATGTCTCAGTCAAGCTGCCTCTAGCTGTATGTCTGGCTTCCCCGATGGCTTCCTTACTGTGTGCTTGTTGTACAAGTGGGCTATTCGAATACATGGTCCCTCTGTGATTCTAACATTTATAATAAAAGGAAGATTTGCCCAGCAAGTGGGACTTGTGATAGCAAATCCTTTGGCTACTTAAACCATTTAATCTGCCTCAGGGTCTCTTTCCCTTTTTCCCCATCATCATCCCAGTTCCTTTTGCAAGTTGCACACTACTGAGGATTTTTCTTAATTGCTTTCTTCAAGTCCCCTCACAAATATTGAGCCCATGTCCTCCTGAAGGATAAAATGATCAGATATGTTTGTGTGTGGTTCTTTCAGGCTGAATGGAGTATTGAACAAGCTGCCCCAGTGAGCACTTGGCCCCAGGAGGGGAAGGTTGAGTTTCGAGGCTATGGTTTACGTTACCGGGAAGACTTGGATTTGGTTCTGAAAAACATAAATGTTACCATAAATGGGGGTGAGAAGGTAATGAATCTGAATTGTACCAGAGGATGGTTGTTTATAAGTGTGCATGTATATGCCAAAGAGAGGTCTAACCCTGTTCTGTAGTGATACTTGAGTCTGTGGGAGCTAAAAGAGCTTCTGCAGAATGAGAGTTTCTTTAGAACTGGCAACTGTAGTGGGCCCTTACCCCTTACAAGGGGCATCTTGCATCTTTGCATGATGTTAAGAAAGTATATGTTCTTCCTTTACATGCATTAGTACATTTTATTTGGACAGAAAATTGGAGTATGCATGAATAAAAAGGTAGAAATTCATGTCTAACACAAGCAGAGCATATAGTAAGAAAGTGAGTGCTTATGTTTTAATTTTATCATAAATTCAAAGAAGATCAAAAGGTCAAGTCAGCAATTAACTGCGAACATGAACCAAACAAAAGGTTTAGGAATTTTTGGCCGCCTTTGTGTGATTCTATATGCCTTTCCAGGAGAACTGAAAGCTTCTGTGAGTGGATTGCTGTTTTGATACTGCCTTTTGTGTTTTTGTTTGTTTGACTGGTTGGTTGGGGTTTTTTTTTCCTTCTTCATATTCAATGATTTTTCTTGCTGTTCGATAAAGCTCAGTTGGCTATGCTATTTAGGGGTTTGATAGCACAACAAATTTAACAACCTTTTGAAATGTATCTGTTTCAGGTAGATTCCTGGAAATGCTTTAACTCTTCCTCACTTCCTGTATGTCTTCCCAACAGATAGGAATAGTTGGAAGAACAGGAGCTGGGAAATCCTCCCTTACTTTAGGTTTGTTTCGGATTAATGAAGCAGCTGAAGGAGAAATTGTTATTGATGGAATTAATATTGCAAAGATAGGACTCCATGACTTGCGGTTCAGGATCACCATCATCCCTCAGGTAGGTGTGAAATACTGCTGTTACCTGAGCTCGTTTTGTAACGATACTGTTCCTGTAATGAACTGGGGAGAATATGTTCCTTTTCTGATCCAGAGCTGTGAAAAGGAGACATCTTACCATGCTTTTTCGTGAAATTGAAACCATTTTTTTTTCTAGACTGGTTTCGGTTACTTGAGCTGCGTAACAAGTGACAGACAGTTGCCCGGCTGTGACTGGGTTGAGTGTTGCGGAAGCAAAGCCTGGGCCTTCAGACTCAGGGGCTTTGTCAGCACCCCACAGTGTCCCTTAGATGCTCTGCATGTCTCAGCCTGAGAGAGGAGGTCTGATCCCAGCTGAATACCTGCTCAGGGGTCTCCTAGTGAGCTGCTACTAGTTGCTCTTTTGGCCAGTAGAGGGGAAGTGAAGTCTGAGTAGAGCCACTTGCAGAGAGTCCTCAGTGGAGGTGTTCTCGAGATCGGTTTCCTCTGTGATTTTAGGTAGTTCGTTCTTTTTAGAAACTGAGTGAAGTTATTCTGTAGTCCAGTTCTAAGGGATTGGGATGCTGAGTTAATATTTCAGGCTTGGTACATGCTCTGTACAAAGCGTTCTGACCTCGGGATGGTCTCCTGAGTGGGGTATGCAGCAACCTTCACTCACAGAAACCTACACATAACCATCCTGGTTTAGTCCAGCAACTGTGTGTTCGACGGTTCAAAGCATTTGGAAGTGTGGCTTTTCAAATATTGGGCCCACAATCTCCTGCCTTGTCATTCTTATCATATAGCCTTTATTGCCTGCCTGCTCTGATTCAAAATAAGACCTTAAAATGTGTTTATATAAATCATGCTTGCAGCATGCTGACAAAAACAGGTGAACACTCTTACGGAGGTTTTGCGTGCTGCTTCTCTTCAAAATCTGTGGGGTGACTTTGCTTTCTCCTTTTGATCACTTTGCATTAGTTTGACTCTACTATGTCAAAACTATTTCCAAAGCAGTATTTCTTCAAGTCCAAGAAGAAAAATAATGCACTGATTTCATTAATACTTTACTGGGGAGGGAGCACCTGTTCTTTCACTCAGTAGCTCAGTAAAAAGTAGTAGTTGGCTGTTTTTCTTCTGAATTTGTGAATTACTGACTCACGGAAAGGTCTGGAGTGCCAGAGTCTGCAGAAGGCAGAGGTCAGGCCCCTAGAGGCACAAGGAATATGGGTGAGGAAAAATAACTTGCTGTTATTGAGGGGGAAAAAAATGATGACTCACTCCTAAATTGAGTAAACTGGCTTGCTTATAACTGAAGCTGGCCATGTTTTCCTTTCGCTATCTAGAAGATATTTTTGGAGCATTTGCCATGTTCTGTGCACGTTGTTGATTACCTCTTTCTGGGACTAGGATCCAGTATTGTTTTCTGGATCTCTGCGTATGAATCTTGATCCTTTTGACCAACACTCTGATGAAGACATTTGGAGGTCTTTGGAATTGGCTCACCTGAAAAATTTTGTATCGTCTCTTCCTGATAAACTTAATCATGAATGTGCTGAAGGCGGAGAGAACCTCAGGTACGTAAGCAAAGTTTGCCTGTGAAAATTACGTTAAGAACTAAATAAGAATTGAGACACACGTGTGCCTTCCCTGTGCCCTCTCCCATCTGCAACTATTTCAGGCTCCAGTTTAGATTTTCCTTGCGGAGTTGTGTGCTGTGCAATAACTAGATTTCCTACTTCCAGAAACCTTAGAACCCATTTGGGACAATATGAACATACTTTAAACTCTGAAGTTAGTGAATTTAAAATAATTTAAGAAATACTCAGAGAATGCTGCTAGGTTTAGCTTCCCAGCTAAGGCAGTCTTGGAAAAGTTTTTAGTAACAGCAGCCTGCTATTTATAACAGATGCTCTGAACTTACTGTGGCTCTTGCCCAACAGGTGCAGTTTTCCTATGGGAGTTGTTAGCTTGCTTTTTGCACCATAAGAGGGATATGTGTTCAATCTGCAGAACCTGTTTAAAGTCCAGTCCTCAACACTGCATTGAGTCAGTGCTCCAGCTTGATGTGGTCGTGCTGGAACCATTTGTAATGTGTTTTCTTTTATTACATTGCCTAAGCTTCATTGCGACAGGGATGTTGCAGTTAGAGATGCTGTTACATACTTTACGGTGAAGTAGTAAGAAAGACCTCATCTATTTTGCTGGATTTGCTGCACCTATTCTTTTTAGCAGAGATCTTACAAGAAATTGCTAGGCTTTGAAATGAAATACTGCAAATTTGTGATCTTTTTTTTTTCTTTTCTTTTTTATCCTTCTATCCCATCTGCATAGTGTGGGACAACGCCAGCTGGTGTGCCTGGCTCGGGCTCTGCTCAGAAAGTCTAAAATCCTGGTTCTAGATGAGGCCACAGCTGCTGTTGATCTCGAGACAGATAACCTTATACAGTCAACAATAAAGTCTCAGTTTGAAGAATGTACTGTTTTAACTATAGCACATCGTCTAAACACAATCATGGACTACACAAGGTAAAATAATACCATTTCTATTTTGAGAGCTAGAGTGTGTGACTTGCATTGTGCTCTGCTTAAATGAACATCTTTGTCAGCTAACTGTGGACCACTGCATTTCTACCCACTGACTGGGCAGCGTGTATTTGCTGTGGCTCACTGTTTATACTGTCAGTGGTGAAAGATAAGAGAGAAGCATTGCCTGCACCAGACCTACAGGAGTCCTTTCATCAGATTAACTCCCAGTTAAACGCATCAGCCGGTAGCACTATGCAGCAGCACCTGCTAAGGAGCTTTGCCAGCATCTCTGCAGTGCTTGGTTGGTGGAGGTAGCTGAAGGCAGTGTTTTAACTGTGAACTGACTTTTTTGACTTGCTTTTCCAACCTTCCTAATTACAGTTGCATGGTTGCTTTGCATAAGCTATGTCTGTGTATTTGTCGGTGGGTGCTGTATAACCACAGTCAGTGTGGTGCAAAACTGAGGGAGCCTTACCCCAAATTTCACAAAGCTGTAGGGGCTCTCACTTAGCTTGACAGTAAGTGCTGCCCTGTAGTTTCTGGTTGGCTCAGCGCATAGTCAGACAGTCTCATGTCTGCCTCCAAATGGTTGAGTAAACACATGCTACTTAAAAAGACCAGACAGGCCATCTGCAATGAGATCAGCAAGGACAGAGGTGAAACCCTCTGTTCATTCATGTAGTCTGGACTATCTTTTCTTGCATACAAGGACTGTGCTGCAGTCAGTTTCTGTGTCCACATATAAATATGTATTCATTGGCATTCTGGATTGATCTTATTGTGAACTTTTTTTTTTCCCCTTGTTTTACAGAGTTTTAGTCCTTGATAGAGGCGAAGTTGTGGAGTGCGGCAGCCCAGACAACCTACTTCAGAAAAAAGGCATTTTCTATAGTATGGCCAAAGATTCAGGCTTGGTGTAGCGTTTGAATTTGGTTTGTTTGCATGGGGAGGAGGAAGGTGAAACGTTCAGAGAACTATCTTTGACTGGGCTGGTGCTAACCACGCTGTTCAGTCTCAGACCTCGTGAGGTCAGCCAGACCATGAAGATGGAAGTGACATAAAAATGCAATGTCTTTTTCTTGTTTGTTTTTTCTCCTTAGTACTGATTTAGCAAACCTGCTTTAGGAGAGGCACATATACTGGCCAAAACACTTCAGAGACTTACGTTAATTTTTGCCTGAAATCTGTCATCATACTATGCTTAAATGTAAGTGGGAGTGATTTGTCAGAGAAGTTCAGAAAAGCTTTTTCCTTTTCATCTGCTCTTATGTTCTGAAGCCCCGTTTTTTGTTTAAAATATTTTTGCAAAGGCTAGTTGTTTGCTTGTTTGCTGATTCCTCATTTGATGAGCCATCTATTGTGGGATGCATTTGGAACATTTTTTGGCATATAGTACTATAGTCCAAAGACTTTTTTTCTTGTGAAATAATGTGTGTGCCAGATTTTCTCATTATGGCATTTACTGTATATGGTTAATGCTTTTATGCATTCTCCTAAAGGTTTCATATGTGTTTACAGTACATAGCAGCAAGTTCACTGTAATGTGTCGTAGTGCTGGGGTGAAAAAGCACAGTCAACATCAAAACAGTAGTTAAGCACGTCTGGAATGACAGTCACTCTGAAACCAAATTCTTGCAGCAGCTGGCGTGTTGTAGTATGAAGTACCTGATTTTACACCTGGTTCACTCAGGAATTCAGACTTAGGTGGAGAATCCTGGTTATGTCTGTGGGGACTAGGCTTAGAAGCGAGGATTTGTCTGAGCAAAGGTTGCAAACTGAGTTACAGTGTAATATTGATTGTAATACCCTTGACTTGGGCAGTTCTGTACTTTAATAGCAGCTCTGCCACATCAAGGACCATTAGCCTTATAACAAAGAAACATGCCCTTCATGCTGCTGCTGCTGACTCTTAAATCTTGTGGGAAAATGCTCTGTTAAAGTTTAAAAAGAAAAAAAATCTTTGTTTTACTGTTTTTAAAGTTGTGTGTGTCAGAGGGGTCCAATAATTCAATTAACAATGGAGTCTGGTTTTCAAGATCTTTTTGTTGAATGTTCATTTTTCTATTGGAAGGAAAAAAACAGTTGCATTTCTTATGTTCTTAACAGTCTTATTTTAAAAGAAATTGTTGGAAGAAGGCAAACTGAGTTAGATGGATCCAAATATTCAGCGCTCTGAGAATGTGGACTTCTGTGAATAATGTTGCTGACTAGACAATTGTCTTCTCTTTAGAGTAAAGCTATTTATTTTTTTGTAAATTATAACTCTCTGAAATTGAATAGACTGAAATTTTCTTTGGTATTTTTTTGTAATGACTATATTGGAAATACAAATATTTGCAAAGAACTTATAGTAAAAAAAATGGTTTGAATGATAACATGACCTGTCATCTTTTGTTTTATTTGACAAAGTCATAGCTTCTGCAGTCCCGGTTTTTGCCTTGAAAACAGAAATTATTGGAGGAGTCACTTCAGAAGAATTATTGAGACTAGCCAGACTGCCAGGCTTTGATGTCTGGGAGAAACCTTGAGGGCAAATACCCGTGTGCTGTGGGAGGGGTTGATCATATCTCACTGTTTATCCTGCCATTTGAGTTCTGTAGCTTGCTGAGCGGGCAGACAATGAAGATGGATCACTGGAGCAGGATGCGGTGGTGCTGTGGAGAGGATCCTTTGCCATCCCCGTGGTGTTCAGGCCCTGTATGGCTGCCATGCTTCCTAGGTAGTTTGGTGTTAAGTTACTCCAGGAAAATGAAATGGTCAAGGGGTGGTTTGGGAGCTGGGGGAGAAGTGGTTGGTTTTGTGGATGTGTGGGGTTTTTTTTGTTGTTTTTGTTGTTGTTGTTGTTGTTGTTGTTGTTGTTGTTGTCCTCCCTCCAAATCACCTAACACTTGCTCAGCAGTGTGGTGGAAAGACTGGAGCAAATGCTTAGTAAGGAATGGAGTACAGAGCAGAGAATGAAATGAGTTTCAGACCGGTAAGGTGCATGGCTGGTATCATTTTACTCAGCTGCATTAAAATGGAGGAGACTCAGACGTATCTGCAGAGGAGACCCAGAGGAGAGCGGAGAGCATGAGGCCTTTCCTACTTAGGGACTGGCGTCCTCCTGTTGTTCAATTGCAGCTATGTTTGAAGAACCAGAATACCTTTATGATCTCTCCCCTTCCAGCTGCTCCTAGGAGAGCCCTGGGAAGGGAAGAGGCCACTGGCGTTGCCCTACCAGTTAGCAAAGCTCCCTGTGCTCCTGTTATCCCCAGCAGAGGCAGAGCTGCAGAGAGGTCCCATGATGAAATTCAGACTGGATTTCAAATAGCTGTGAAAAGCTGGGTGGGTTTAATGCAGCTTATTACTGAGATGGGATATCTATATGTACTCTCCAGATCTGGGCTTGAATTCTGAAAACTGTTTCACTGGTCCAGGGTCCTGTTAGGTCCAGTTATCACTTCCAGTGAAGTTTCCAATGTAATCCATAAAATCTATATATGACCAATCTTTGTGTGAACTTCTGAGAGGGAAGAGGCTTGTGCACTTAAAATCGAGGATGCATTTAAAAATGTGTGTGAATAATAGTAACGTCTTAGTGCTGTCTGCATAGGTCATACAGTCCGAGGAAGTTGTGTTACTAGAGTTCTTTCTTACTTCAGTAAAACTGATTTTAGATTAGAGAAAAGGATGCTTTCCACTGCATGCCAATTAAGTGAGATTTACGAGCTTTAGCATGCTCATGTGAATAAGTCCTCTGCAAACAGTGGAACTGCCCTTAGGAGCGTGATCTGCATGAAATGCAAAGCTCGCAGAATTGTGCTTCTTCTGGATAAAGTGTTTGCAGTGGAGTTGTCCATGCAGGAATCTTTTAAAAATGCATTTGCTGTCTCAGAATGGGTACACTAGAAAGTGTCACTGGATCTTCTCCCTCCTGTTCATGGACTGTTTGGGATCATTCAGGGATCTGCATGTCCAAAACACTGTCTGTATTTTGCAGGATAACCTTCTAGATATCTTTCTGTGTGTTTTGGTCTTGTCATTCTTTTTCAATGATGTGGTTATTAATATGCATTGTGTTCCCCAGTTTTATGTATTTATACACCTCTAGCACAAGTTATTCTGTCCCAGCTTTGGTGTAGATGCTCCTTTCTGTCTGTCTTATGTACCTATAAGAGCTTTAGGCTGCTATTGAATTTATTTGTAATCCTAATTCCAAATGTCTGTCTCATAAAAATGATTAATATCTTGTCTGAATGTAGCTTGAAGAAAATTGTGTTATGCATGATGAGGATCAGTCTGAATTGGTCTTTACTGCGTAGGTAGTGGTGAACACATACAACTTTCCTCCCCATCCCCACAGAAGCTGTTTATAGGAGCAGTGTTGTGTGGTCTTTCGGATGCCTTAAGGTAGAAGCAGGGTAGCTATGAGAGATACTGTTTTAGCAAGAAAAGAGAGGGCCATATACTCACCCCCTCATACGTTGCTATTGGGACTGATTGCAGAAAACAATACAAATTGCTGCAAGCTGAGGTGTTAGAATCTAGCCCATGTTTAAGTTGATTTTCCTTAATTAATCTGTTTTCTTTTTTCGTGTGTGTGTGTGTTTGGACCTAATGCTTATTTAGCACTTGGGGAATTTTCAACCCTTTTGGATAGGTGAAACCTATCCAGGCATGTGGACTCCAGTACAAAAGAGTCTGGTGCCATCCAGCAGAGATCAGTGATGCTATGGCCCAGGGCAATGAGCCTCACCTCCAGCCGTGAGTAAAAAGCCCTAGTAAATTCAGGGCTGTGCCCTTACTTCCAGCAGCTGAGGTCAGAGCCCTGTAGCAGACATCTATTTTGTTTGCCTGTTTTGATGTCAGATATTTTCATTTATGCTTCAAAACTAAGGTCAGCTCTGAAAGAAGCCACCTGGGCAAGAGGTGGGAACCATATGGAGAACATGTATTAAAATGAGTAGCTTGGTCTTTGAAGCTGAGCATCTTCTCCCAGCTGCTAGAGAACAAGGGACGTTCTAGACGTATCTAGAATTGCTAGATATTTGTGTTATGTGTATTTTGTGCACAATCTGCCAAATGCCTGTCAGGCTCAATGCTAACCTGATGTTTTAAATGGACAGACATACTATCTTTGGTATTGTCTAGAGCAAGCTATGCCTCACTCCAATTTATCCCGTTCTCTCTGGTAGAGAAACCACTTTTTCCAAACCTTTGAAATGTCCTTATGTTTCAAAGCAATGTTCTTTCTTTTCTCCAGAACCACTTTGTTCTGATCTGTTCTTCTGGGCCTGTTCATTAAAGATGCTGAGAATCCCTTTCTTCACTTGAAACCAGTTCAGTTCCTGCTGTGCTGTATATTCCATTTTATGATTATAATATGTGGGCCACTGGGCATGAAGACAATTTTATCTGCAGCCCACATGAAGCTACTGCTAATATTATTAATATATATGTTAATATTTGTATTTATAATGTTACTATCTATGAAAGTAAAAGAAAGCTGCTGAATTTACTGAACTTTGATGCATGTTGATATGTCCTGGCTGACAGATCACTTGGTGCACAGTAGGTGGAAGATATTTAGCATCTGGAGGAGCTGATTCTGCTGAAAAAAATATTGCTTAGGATTTTCAGGAGATCTGCGAATAACATCCTGTTCTTGACATGTGTGAACACACCTAACTTGACACCCTTTCCAGCCCTCTGAGGCATCTGTGATAACGTCTTTCAGTGACTCAACCAAAACGAAGCACAGAAATGGATGTGTTCTCGATCACTGAAGACTTTCACATTTTGGCATTCCTGTGCATTTAGAGACCATCTAGAGGACTAGGAGCAGGTCTTACGAACTACATATTTGGCATGAACCTGATGGAAATCAGTGCATGACACTGCATTGATTTTCATTTTCTGGCTTTGGCTTTTCATTGTTGCCGTATAATGGGAATGGTGGGACAAGTTTTGTTTGTTTGGTATAGTATTTGTTTGTTTTTTACGGTCAGTTTTCTCTCCCACATATGCTGTGCTTTTTCTTTGTTTGAGATAGTCCTCAATTGAGGAGGAAGAAAAAAAAAAGTCAATTAACTTAGAACTGGAAGCCCTAACTCTGATGTCCAGACTGGACCGAGAACTGGAGCAGCAAATGTTTTATAGCTCCAGTTAAGCTCTTGACCTCATTTCATGTAATTGCTTAGAAGTCCTGTGCTGGCTCAGTTGGTGGAGTGAGGGTCTCTTGGGACTGGGTGGTTTTGTGGAGATGAAATGATGCAGCAGTGAGTTGCTTTGGTCCACATAGGCTGTTCCTCGTTGCTCTCCTGTGGTCTTTGCTGTGTTCCCGAGTACGTGGGATGGAGGGGAAGCGTCTAGGGGAGGGTTGGGCTCTTGCAGGGGCTGCGCAGCAGCAAGGCTCCCTGGCCGGGGCCAGCCAGGCTGGGCTGTCCAGCTGCGGCATGCCTCTGCCTCCCGTCTCGGGCGAGGGCACAGCGCTGCCTCCCAGGGGCTGAGAGGGTGGTAGGAAATACGTGTTTTCCCAGAGAAACGCGGGGGACACCCTGTGTTCTTGCTGAGGTCTAGGTTTCTCTGCCTAGAGTCCTCACTGGAGTTGCCCTGACCTACAGTGAGCATTTGTTTTGCTCAGAAGGCAAAAATAGACTTGGAAAGCCACCAAGATGTCAATAAACTGGATTTAGATGGATAGGTTTTACTTGGAATTTGAGCTGGTAGCTAACACTGCGCTAACATAGCTGCTGCGTGTATGCTGCACCCTGTGCTGCGCAATAACTGACTGAAATATTAATCAGTGCTGCAAAAGTGTAGACATGACAAGCCCAGCTCCTTCTCTTGATCAGCTTTATACATTCAGATAATTGGAGATATTAAACAGTCTTCTAATTCTTTATTTCATATTTCTTCAGAGCAATTTATGAAACAGGCTGTTAGCATAGAGCAGGCCGTAGTTACCTCTTCTTGTAACTATGTAATTCCACCAAGTAGTCTAACCTAGGAAAAGAAGTATCTTTGCAAAGACCCAGCAGATCTGTCCTCTTGAACCTTCTTTCCTGTATTTTTTTTAGATCAAACTTTCAAGTCAGGATGAAATCTCAAACGTTAACACTTCTATATATTTGCTTTGGCCAACTTCCTAGCTAACTTGTGATGCCTATTACCTTTTGTGTGAGAGACTTGAGTTCCTGATTTGTCACTTACATTACCACTTAGAGATAAAGTCAGGGACTCCACTCCTCCAGAACACTGTTTTTGTCGGATGTAATTTTGGGAATCCCTTTTCTTTTGCCCTTTCAGCACAGCTTGACGCTTGAATGCTGATGGTATTTTTGCTCACTGTTACGCTGTGCAAGCCAACAGCAAAAGTGTGCCCTTTCAGAGCTTACAAGTGTGAAAGTATGGTTGTTTGTTTTCTCCTTCTGTTGCCTTCTCCCTTCGTTACCAACTTAGGAACGGAAAGCGAGCCTTTAAAAGATGTTTATAGCAGAGATTATGGTATGCTAAAAGATGTCTGTTTCAGAATTACCCAGCAACACAGGCACTTCTCTTGCTCTTTGGCCTCAGTTAACTTAAAAACCTCTTATTTTTAAACACAGTTTAAAACATGGTTTTGAGATCCACTAACAAATTTTTAAGATGCTCATAATTAATCTGTTCTTTGAATTTTTTTCTCTCTCCCTTAATTAAGGTACTTTGTTTAACCACAAAAAATGTTTAGGAAAAAAGGAGAAAAAAACTTTTTCCTAGTATTTTAGCACAAGTAGGGCAGCAGGCATTGGACTTCAAGATCTTGGGCACTTGTCCACCAGAAACTGTGAACTGCTTTTAACGTAGATGAAGAAGCTACTGAACAGCTGGTGGAGAAGCAGCTGCTGGTTTGGCTGGTCTGGGTTGACTCTTGCCAATTTGAGTTCTCCCATCCCCTCCACCATTATTCCTTTTTATATTATAAGTTTAATTTACTGGAGAGAGCTATTTTAATACTTTATTCTGCTTAAATTTCAGCGTCCCAGAAAATGAAGTGCTGTAACAAAAGTCACGATGAACATCAGTATCTCACAGTGTGATTTGTTTGTTCCATTGTCTTGTTGCGTTCCCGAGGCGGGACATCAGGACAGCTCTGATGCCCATTCCTAGCACTGTGCAGAGGCTTTGTGTTAGGGGGCCATTTCGGTTTGTTACCTGCACCAAGCCGGGGGCTCTGCTGTGCCAGGGCAGCGCATAAACAAGGTACACTTGCACTCTCCACTGACAAAGGAAAAGCTGGGAGGGAAAGCGAGAGCAACGAGGTCAGTGCCTTGCCTGACAGTATGCAGCAGGTCAAGGAGAAAGCCGGGAACGAACCAGGTGAGTTCCTGCTACCTCCCCATCTGCCAGACTGTCATGCTGCAGGTGATATGCTAGATCACAGGAAGGTGCTTTCCACCAGGCAAAGTCCTTGTGAAAAAATCATTTTGGAAATGCTGGGTGCCGGAGTTTGGACCAGCTCGTCTGTGACCATGGTGACTGCCAGCTGTGACAGGCAGCCCACAGGCCACGGAGTCCCTATGCGCTTGTGCTTACTGGCATCGCACTTGCTTTTCCCTGCTGCCCCAGTGTTTTTGCACTTTGGATGACTAGATACAGCCGCTGCCTTGGACTCCAGCTTATCTGTGTACAAACAGTGCTCAGGTGAGCAGTCTTAAGCATTCTCAAAAGACTAAATGTGTTCTCCCTGGAACTTAGGACAAGCTGTGAACAGTTAAGTTTGGTTCTTACCAATTAATTTCTTGTTCATTGATTATAAAATCTCTTCGGCACTTAAAAATGTTCTGTATAATCCTTAAGTATAGCAGTGTATTAGGGCTCCATTTATACTATAAATCTTTTTTTTTTTTTTTAACATAAAAGCAGCAAGGCATGCATGCATTTAAGTTCAAGATTCTGACAGAAGAGTGAATTTTTGTATCTGGAAAGATAATGAATATGGAATCTCTAAGTTTCCTAAGGAAGTAGTATGTGTATCCCAAGTCATCTCTGCTCACCTACCCAGTGCAGCTATGGCTCAAGCACAATTTGGTTAAGTATTGGGCATTTTAGAATGAAACAAAGGTAACAACTCAATTAAGAGAACAGTTATTCCTGGTAACAGTGGTATTATGGTATGCTCCACAGGTGAGTCAGACAAGGCCTGATTCTTCCACCAGTCTGTAGAATGCTCCCTTTTGAGCTATTAATTTTTCTGGAGTATCAAATTCAGCTATCCAGCCGTTTTCCAAGACTAAAATCCTGTGAATGTTAAAACAGAAATGTAAGCCTGGAGATGCACCAACAACTGTAATAAACTCAGTTATTTCTACTTATTTCTAAAATAAATCTCAATATTAGCTTGTCATTCAACCAGGCTTCCAACAGCTTTTCAGCTGGGAAACAGTTGTGGGATAGAAATAGGTTTCTGATGAGTGACTGTTCAAGTACTGAGCCTGTGGGAGGAGAGGCTCTTGGCAAGTGTGACTGGAGCAAACTTTGTGAACGTATTTTGGCTTTGTGGTTTTAAGATGAAGCAAGGAGCTGTAGCCATGGTTTAGCTGTCAGTGGGCAAAAAGGGGAATGATACAGCATGAAATGCATCATATGGGCATGAACAATCTCTGATTAGCCTCTTGGTGCCTGGCTGATATAAGATAGCTCCCAGGACGTAAAGCAAAGCTTTGCAGGTTAAACAAGAAAAGGACCGAAGTGAAATTGCTGTTCATTAACGCTGTGCAGTTTGTGTAGTTCACACAAGCTGCCTCTGTCTTCCTTCCTCCTCGAGAAACTGTCTGAAGATGTGTTTACCTGTCACAGTCCATGATGGTGTTTACACGGTGAGCTATAGTTAACACTGTGCTCTCTTTGAACTGAGTCCTCAGGGTGGACTGAATCTGAAGATCAGTTTCTGGATCTACAGCTGATGTAGCCTCATCTAGAACCAGGATTTTGGCTTTCTGGAGAAGTGCTCTGGCCAGACAAACGAGCTGCTTCTGACCAGTGCTGCAAAAGAGAAAAGGGGGGTAAATTGAGAGTGGCAGTCAATTTTTCTCTGGGGTTAGAACTCATGATTGGTTTGAAAACAGTATGAAATGGTGATTGTTCCTTTTCCCGAAAGGGTGATTGAGGCTGGGTGGCACCACAGATAAAAGCATGAAACAACCTAAGAAAATGAAGGGTGGGTATTACTGTAGGACCCAGGAGGTTCCAATTTTGAATGGGATGCCAGTGAGTGAAGCACTGCACGAACACAAGTCACCACAATGATTCAGTCTGAAAGGTCTTCCAGTCAGTGTCTTTTGATGTGGCTTCATACTGCTAAATAGGACAATCATGCAGTGACTTGCTGTCTGGGTACTATTCCTTTGTTTTGATAAATTAGACTCCTTGTTCTGCTACTTATACGTCCTCCTAGCCCAGGGACTGACACTGCCCTCCCTTTGTCTTTCTGCAAATAAGGTACCTTAGGTTTTCCCCTTGGTCAGTGCACTTATATTCCAACTGATCTGGCAAATCTGCGATGAAGTTCTTGAGCTGAGTCAGTTCCAAAGCTGTCCAAATGTCTGCATCAGTGTATTGGTTTAGTGGGTCAAGATTTGTTCTTAGAGAGCCAGAAAACAAAACTGGATCCTGAGTACAGAAAGCACAAACAACTTTTGAAATGAATTACAGAAACGAGCTCTCTGGTTCTCTCTGCTGGGTGAAATCTGTGGCTAATACACTGAATGGGAGACCAGCAGAACATAGAAGTTATTTACAGATTTGAAATTTCTGATGTCCTTCATCTCACAGTGACTTTCTAAAGCTTTCCTATGTGTTAAGACTTGTAGCACTGCTTAAACATTCTGGAAATTAATTTCATACCTGGGGGATCACAGTTATCTTGGTTCTAAGGTCATGGAGACCTACTTGAGCAATATCTAGCCCATCAATTAGGATCTCTCCTTCCGCAGCTTCCACTAATCGCAGCAATCCAACAGCAAGAGTAGATTTCCCAGCTCCTGTTCTCCCAGTTATACCGATCTGCGAGTACAATGGAAGGCTTTTGTTATTGATGTTGATCCTTTTCCACTGTTGTACAGACTTGTCATAGTTCTTAGCTGATGTACAAACTTTGAAAAGAGAGCATGACATGGTTCAAATCTTGAGGGCTGTTCAAGACTCATGTTGCCTAGGGGTATATTCTTACAGGGAATCATTTACAGTTTGTAATTGTTGTGTATGAAGAAGAAATCATGAAAGCCTTTGAGAAGAATAACTAGAATACTTGCCAACTAGAATGAAGCCTTGATGTGGCACTACATTTAAAAAATGAAATTCCTTTACAGAAGCTCTGCTAACCCTCTGTGAAATGAAACTTTACTCAGAAGAGTGTCTAATGCATACAGGAAACTCTGCCTTGCTCTAGGAGAGGTGTGCAGGGTGATAGATGGAAAAGGGCTCATACCTTACCATAGTTTTCATGCTTATAAACTATTACCTTGTACAGCAGGGACTGTACTTGCCCAGATCTGATTATTGCAAAGCACTGTTCACACTTGTAGCTCATGTGAAACAAATGGCTTTGCTTACCTTCTCTTGCCCATTGATCGTTAGACTGACATGCTTCAGTGCTAACTCCAAATCTGGCCTGTATCGCAAACTATAGTTTCTGAATTCAATTCTTCCTTCAGTGAGCCAAACCTGATCTTGAGGTTTGCCATTCAGAGTCCAGGGTGCCTGGACAGATGAAAATAAACAGCAGTGTATAAATCTGATTTAAGTTACCAAAACAAGTGGCCAAACTGAAATGGGAGACTTATGAAGATATCTGTGCAAAATTCCTCCAGATTTCTTTACTGTTTCCAAAAGAGAAAAAAGTCTGTAACTTTCATAATCCAAATTTTGACTTTGTTACTTTGTTCAAAGGTTAGATCATCCTAATTGAAAATGAGGATAAGCATTTGTTCATGTGTCAGAGTCCTGACATTGTAAGTGCTTCAATAAAAAAGATTTATATACTCCTGCAAACGGGACTGTGAACGTCTGCGTTAGTAGGATTTCAGGTCAGTATATGGAGAAATAATAATTTAATGATTACAGAACATAAAAATGATTGCACTGGAGATTCTTAGTGGCTAAAAGGCTATTGAGCAGCCATCAGTTATCACAGAATTGCATCTGAACTGGCACAATAAATACATACTCCAAATATGGGTAGAAAATACAGCTCATTCCATGGGTGTTACCTAGTGAAGCTATTTTAATGACAATCTAATGCTTAACTGGCTTAAGGAAATATGATGATCAGAGGTTATAAAACAAGCCTAGTTAGCTGGATAAAAAACAAATGCTGCAGTTCTTTAAAGGAAACAACTGGCCTTTCAGAAGGGAAAAACTAGGGGGGTTGTCTAGATGGAACAGCAATGTTACTCTTTTGGTTTGTAGAGATGTTCACCTCCCCTGGTAAGACCAATAGCTTTTTAGCTACTACCTCTTTAGGAGTCTGCAAGTATTCTCTCACTCTCTCCACAGAAACAATGTTGTTTTCTATTTCTGTCCAGGAGCGCACCATCCAGTTCAAAACACCAGTTATCTAGCAGAAACAAGCAGAAGCATTAGGACAGAGAAAATGACTGTTGATTTGTGCTCAAAAGGCAGCTGGTACTTTGTTATGGTATTTATTTATAAATTAGCTCATCAGCTAATTACTTGAGAAATCATTTCTTAAAAGGGTAAGAAATAATCACAGGCCCTTGTGAAAGTTTGTAAAGCTGTATGGAAAAAGCCTGGCCAGCTTCCCCTATAGTTTCTTCTAAGCAAGTTTATAGAGAATGAAAAGTTACTACCTGACTCAGGCGCTTAAAGATAGTGTGACTATTTCTTAGACCATTGCATAGTTAGTCTATAAGCACATAAGACAGACACTGAAGACCACACTTCAGCTGAGCTCACTATATAAACTCAAGCATGAGTTCATGTGCAGGAGGAAAAAGACAGCTGCTGCATGGATTTATCAGGTTCATTCTCTCTAACAGGCCATGTTCTCAGGAGGCTCTGGATTTCAACAATGATAGTAGTTTAGATTAGATTAGTAGATTAAGTTTTTTAAAACTAGAAGAATGTTCATGCTTTATGGCCTTGGTCTTCTGCCCCTTTTAGTATTACTTGCAAGAAGGCAGTTACATGCACCCTTGGAAGGTGGTTTCAGTCCTACCAAGAAGAAAAAACCCTCCAAAACTCTAAAATATGATTACAGTTGTAACTTTACAGTTGCTTTTGACACAAGGCAGCATGGTATTACTTCAACGTGATGAGTTACCTGAAGAGCATATGAAATAGAAAAACCAGCAGTTCCTGGACTAAGACGCGTTCTGCCAATTACTGCAAATAGTGCTGCAAACAGCACAATGCCATTGCCCAGAAATTCCAGGTTTGTAGCAAGCCACCTGCAAGAGAAGGACAGTACAGAGCTGTTGCTGACTACCCTCTTCTTGCCTCCCCACAGCATGTGATTACTTTGTAAAACACTTGTGGAGCTGCAGGGGTACAGGGCGCTCAGCAAAGCCGTCACCACCCCATGGCTGCTTATCCAGCCATCCCATAGCTCATGGAGGGTTCCAGTCTGTCCAGACATGCTGGCCTGTGGTCTCATTAGGATTTTTTCCAAGGACCTGTGGGATGGGGGCAGCCAGCACACTGTGACTTGGATGAATTGATCTAACGTCTCTCGCTCTTTCTGGTACTCCTCACCTGTTCAGTGACTGACAACTGGTTGTTCCACTGTCTGAGGGGTTTGCTGCAGGCCTTGTGCCCTCGGTCACGCAATGATGGGCCTCACCAGGCGTGTACCAGATTCCTGCATTTGGGGCACAGAATCATACCTCTAGCTAAGTGGCAGGATGTGTGTGTGTGTGCACTCAGCCACACAGTAGAGATGAGAGCATACTGGTTGTATGCTGGGCACAACGCCAGAGAGGGGTGCAGTGTGAGTGATACTGTAAGAGGCTATCCTATCACTAGAACACTGTGCACCACTGTCTCATCTTCTGTGTATCTCTATCCAAGCCTCAGAAGCAGGGAATTTCCACTCACCAGGGCCATGAGATTAAACCATGCTTTCCTCTACGCTGCAGATTTGTACCTGTCAGCAACGGCTCCAGGGAAACATATTCTCTGATTCTCATCCACTCGGAAATTGCTTTTCAAAATAAATCTCTCCTGGTCCTTGTAAGCACGGATCATGCTGCTCCCTTGAAAGGTTTCTGAAATGTGGGAATAGATGGGTGATCGGCTGGCAGCCTCCAGGCGTCTCAGCTGGCAGGAGGTGATGATGTAGAAGTGCTGGTACAAAGGGAAATGAAAGAGAAAGTGACTAGTAGGTTTATGCCTCCATGGGGATGCTCCACAGAAAATTTCAGTAGGACTCAACAAGAGCAACAATACACATTATCCTAATGTTACAAAACCTAACTTGCAGGCAGGAGATGCCCTTAAAAGGTGATAGCAGTGTTTCTGCCTGATATGTGCTCTTTGACCTTCATTAAGAATACCACATGGTTGGTTAATGCAGGGAAGCCGGGGTACTGTAAACTCTCAAAGCCTCTAAAATTGCAGTTATCCTTTTCCGGATGGAGAATGGAGGAGTACTTTCACCCTTTAGTTGCCCTTCCCTTATGTTCAGTCTTACTCGGCAAAGCATGTGAGGTTTCGAAGCCCAATGGGAGAGCTGCTTGGCATACATGTTTATAGTAAAAAGCAGCATAGGAATTCTGGGGGAAAGGAAAAATGCCTTTGGTCTTGACATGATTTCATTTACATTAATGGGAACAAGAAGCATAGCTCCAGGTGGGATCTGATTTGGACATCAGAAAAACACAAGCCTCTCTGAGGTCTCTGGGATGCTTTGGAGGGCTGAGGTGATATGGGAAGAGTCACTGATGTTCTTTTTGTTCACATGCAACTGGAGATGATGAAATTAGTTTTTGCATGTCTTGGCCCCTAAGAAATGGGAGGAGGCTTTCTGCAGGGACATGGCCATGCTGCTTCAGCCTCTTCTGTCTCTGTACCTCTATGAACTCCTACCTGGAATACAGCATACAGTACAGCCAAGGGCACTATGGCCATTGCTGCCATTGGTGTAGCTACTATAATCACAAGATAGATCTCCAGCAAGTTGAACAAGAATCCAAGCAAGGACTTCAGCTTGTCTGGGATGACAGAATCAATAGCGTCGATTTCTTTGGAGAAGCGGTTCAGCAAGTTTCCAATGGGTGTCTGCTCAAAGAAGATCATTGGGGATCTAGCGACGCTCCTTAGCAACTGCAGAAACAGCTTGTGTGATGCTAACACGCCACCTCGAAGGACTGCTGCTGTGGAGATGAATCTGCCGAGGGCTGTAATTTTAAAAATAATAATTATTGTGTCTGAACAAATTCAACTTGGAATTCCCCTTTGACAGAAATGACAATTTTCACTGGAGAAAGGAAGTGACTTTGTACTGTGGTAGCAGTTAAGCCTTAGAGCTGCATGTTCCCTTTCTGCAGGGTAGTTCCAGAGGGGCGTAAGACCCTGAAAGCAAGACTGATGGGGGCCAGGGATTCAACAACTTGCACATACAGGGCAGAAACTCTTCATTCTTCACAGAATGAGCTAGACTAGAATTACTTTGAGTTATTCTAAGTATTCTGCGTGGATGGTACCTTAGGTCCCCTACTTACAGATTCACTCTTAGCATGAGGAGGGTACCAGCACCATTCCACTCTTCTCAACTTGTTCAAAGCTTTCTCAAACTTTTGTCACTTGGGCTGATATTTTTCCAGATTTGACTTCAGCCCTAAAACAGGTAATTTTTTAAGTGCGACCAAAAGAATTGCAGACACTTTTATTTTCAAGGGAAAGGTTCAAAAAAATGTAAAATTCCCTGACTTTCTCTTTCTTTACATCCAAAAGACCTAAACCAAGATTTAATTCAATCTGGAGAACAGCCACCATTGGCACTTCAATGAGATTCATTTATATTGGAGGAATGGAATGGGATAAGGGAGAGAAAGATCAGTAGAAGTCGTGGATACAACAGGGCAGAACGGAAAAACAAGGAAGCTGTTGTTCTTCCATTGGTGGATTTTTCTAGGGTCTCAGGCCATATAGCTCCAATAGGCAGAAGTGCAGAGGAAGACACTGTTCATCATGGTCTACTGAAATGCAAAGAACACTTCTAGCATGCCACAAAGTGGAGTTTTGGGCAGTAACACTGGAGATATTGTTCAGATCCCTTAGAAGTCCTCTCTGTGCGTCAGAACCTGTAGTTTTAGGTCCTATGCCAAACCCCTAGGGCCAGTGCCAAGAGACCACGAGGCTAAGAGCCTGTGGGCATGCACTTGTTTATATTCTAAGAAAACATCCTGGATACGGGAAAGGGAGATGCAAACGCACAGAAGAAATAGGTGAGCAAGTTCAACAAACCTTGAATGACTCCTAGTGCACCAAAGACTCCAACCCTGAGCTCTGTGTGCTGCTGTGTTCCGTTGTGAGCAGGGTCATCTGTCCACATGCTGAGCCAATAACCACGAGAAAATGACACAGTTTGCTGACATGTGAACAACAGAATGATGTACAAACACAGCAAGGAGCCTGTTGCCCTCAGGTATGCCACATAAATTGAAATATTAACCTGCAGTGAGACAATTAGGTGAATAAAGGAGATAGAAGGAGGGGTGGGAAGGATCAAACTTGTTCGCAAGGAACAGCAGCTCTGAAACAAGGAATGATTTATTATGGCATATCTACTCTGTTGTGGGCCATAGCAACCATGTTAATTCTCTTTTCATTTTCCTGCTGGATGAATAATGAAGCTGTATTTAAATAAATCCATGCTGCTAACCAGTGATCATAATCAACAGCTGAATGTTGGTTCCATTAGGCTTGTGTTACTGCTGGAATGACTGTAAGGCTTTCCTTAAGCCGGGCAGTCATTTACATTCATTGTCAGTGTGAGTGATAACTTGCATGTATCCCACTGACTGCTTTTGTGAGTAACTGCCGACCAGTAGAAGTGAGAGGATCCTAGTCTGGCTAATAATGTACTTTCCTAAGGGAAGATCAGCCCCCTTATCTCTTTAGAGTGTCAGACTTTCTATTCTCATCTCTTCTCTGTTGCAGTGTGTAGTCTCAACTATTCTTGTCCTTCCCATGTTTTATCACTGCTGTGATGTGTCCTGCATCCACAACTCATCCATGCCTAACTCCTCTTAGCTGGAATCCTGCCTTTGCTTCTTCATCTTCCATAATACCCTCCTTGCCTCGGCCTTTTCAGGTGCTCCCCTTGGACAAGACAAGAACATCGATGTGCCCCTTCCCAACAGCCTCAAGCATTTGTGGACAGATCCAACGTTACAAGTCCCTCTCATCCCTGCCTCTGCCTCTCACCACTATCTTACCCTGACTACCTCAGTGTGCCTTCCCTCTTCAGCTCAACTCTTGAATCAGTATCTCTCTTTTCAAGTAATCATAAATTATTCTTTCCTCCCTCACTTCCATAATGTGCTCTCTGCAATGTACGTGCCTTATTCTTGCTTTGTAACTACCACTTAGACTGGGACGTGACGGGAGATACAGTTTGCATGGAAGGTGCTATATAAAATAATGATGAAATGATATTGCCTCAGTTATAGGACAAACTTGTACAGCTCAGCTGACTTCCCTGGAGTTTCACTGGTTTGCCTCAGGCAGAGAGCTGACCCGCCTATCATGAGTGGGTCAGTAATAAGGCCATGATACAAGTCTTTGCTGTTATAGGGAAGTGCTGCACTTACCCTGCCACGTTGAGCTTTCTCTTCCTTGGTTAATCTTCCTTTGGCAGCTGCAGCAGTGGTACAGTCTTGACTTACAGGAACAGCCTCCCTTTCCATAGCAGAAGACTTGACTGAACTGTCACTTCACAAAGCAAACAAAAATCTTTTTGACTTTTAGCCAAGGCAATGAGGATTTTAAAGACTTTTTAGATCCAGGGAATCCCACCACCACATGTGTGTCTTTGAGGATGGAGGGTAAAGCTGAACTGCCCTTCCTTCTCCCTGAGAGCACATGAGAACACTTCTCGTATTGGGAATGTGGCATTCTCAAAGTCGAAAGGGGTGTGGGAACTGGGGGAATTGGACAACCTTACCTATCCACCCCTATATCCATGCCTGTTTTTAGGACTGTGGGTTTTGGTGTCATCCAGAGTGACCCAGAGCATTGTTCATGTTTATCGCAGGCACTGGGATCTGTCAAATGTAGCTGTTACAGATGGAGGCTCTGAGCGCTCACCAGCTGTGACTGATATGAAATGAGTCAGACCTTGCAGCCCTGCTGGGAACTGAACAGCAAACAAATACACCAATATGCCTTGTACCTGAGTTCTGGGATGAATTACAGCTCCTTGTGAAACACAGAGAAAATGTTATTCTGCATCCATATTCAAGAGCAGTTCTCTACCCAGTCTTGTGTTTTGCTTGTTTTCTCATTTACAGACTGATCCCAAACCTGTATCATACTTAGTAAGATTCTTCACAGAGTCTTGCATGGGCTTTTGGAGGAAGTCCTTTGGTGCCTGCAACAGCTTCAAGCTTACCTACAGAGCTTCTCCTGCGATGGATCATTTCCAGAGGTGACGGTGCCTTTGGTGTCTCCTACAGCTGTGAAATAAGTGCACTTTTTCTCTCTAAATGCTTTACATTCCCATTTTGTCCTGTATAACCATGAGAGATTGGTAACATGGAGGAAAGATTCATTACAAAGAATTGTTTCTAAAGTTAGAAATAATCTCTGTAAGGCATTAAGAAGGGCACATATAGTGGGTAATTATGTTAATAGCATGATTGTTGTCCATTAAAATGGAACTGTTTATGGAAGAACCAATTTTGGAGTGATGAGTCAGCTAATTTGACAGGGATGTTTTTTCCACGCAAAATGATAGCTTACTGTGATGGAATCTCTGCTTTAAATGTCCTTAATAGAACAAATCTAAAATGGGCTTTTCCAGTTCTGTTCTATTATCCCTCTTCCTAACTGAACAGCAGCAGACCTCCAGTTCTTTAATGTTAAGTATAACATTAAGAAGGAAACAAGTGACTGATCAGACTGGGAAAAATGATTCCAGTTCATTTGAGTTACCTGATAAACTAGAGCCTGCTTTCTCTTCTGCAGTAATGTGTGAATGAAGAAATTCTGCAAAAATCCCATTTTTCTGTAAAAGTTCTTGGTAAGAACCAACTTCTGAGATTGTTCCATCCACCAGAACAACAATATTGTCCACTTGGGGCAAAATGTTGATTGTGTGAGTCACCAGCACACGGGTCTACTTGAATCAAGAGAGAACAGTTACAATTGCTCTGGCATTCCACTGCTCACTCAAGCTGTTGCAGTCAGCCGTCCTCTGAAGAAAGATGCATACTTGGTGTGAGCTAGAATTTCTGCTAACATATATATAACAATATTTTTGTGATCTGTTCCTATCACTTCTGAGCATCTCTTTGATGAACTTTATCTTCACAGCATTATAGCTTGGCTTTGTGCCCATTTTGAAAGTGCAGAACTCGTGAGCAGAGGGGTGAACCACCTTGCTTTGTGTCACACAGTATAAAAGAGCAAGCATGGGAACTAAAGTCTGAAGTCCCAGGCTACCACCTTCTGGGTGGAAGAACCTTTTGCCTGGCTCACTGACTAGTTCCACATTGTTGATTCCACCCAGACTGAAGCTCTTAACTAGATTTATGTTAATCAGAGATTGTGTCACATTTGTTGTCACCATTGTCAGTATTTCAGAGTCAAACCTGTGCCTCACAACTTCATCAGCCTGAATGGAGTTACAGTGAAGTTCCCTTTCATCTAAATTTTCAAGCATATTTGCACAGATAGTTACACGTAGGAAAGAACGTAAGAAAAGTATTTTTCCTCAGATAAGAAATGGGCATGTTCTGTATTTCTAATATATTATCAGTCTTTGAGTACATGTTAAGTCTGATACCTGCTCTTTGCTAGTCTTTCCATATTTCAATATAGTGATTACATTCTGATGCTTGCAACCAATCTATATGTGAAGAGAAAGATATTTGTAATTACAGAAGTTTCTGATTTAATTGGGCTTTTTAGTGAAAAAATACCTCACATGAAGTATTTGTAGGATCCCTTCTGCCTGGGCACAGATTAGATTTATGGTTTCTTTTTTTTTAACCAACTACTACCCCCTACCTTCCTGAAACAAGTAAAGCACAGCCTAGAAATGAGAAGCTGCATGCAAACTCCTGCCTTTAATGCAATGCTCTGACAATTTATGTCAAGAAACAAACAGAGCTGGCCTGTCTTCTCTTCTCATGCACGCACATTTAAGATTCAGATTGCTTGACAGCAGAGAAATACCAAGGAATATCAAAAAACAAAGCTGCAAAGAAGAAAGGAAGAGAAGAATTTAAGATGGATCTTGAGACCAGCGTTTAAGTGATAAATGTTTGGGTGATGAAAATTGTGAAGGCCCCACTGAAATATCAAAAGTGATGGGATGAGACATTATGATGAGACACGATGTGCTGGAAGAGATCAGACAGCTCTTCCTAACTGTACTAGAAGTAAATCCCAAAGAGGGAGAAGAATAATGTTGACAGAAGAACAAAGAGCTCTAAACTTGCTGTAGAAATAAGGCTGGAACTAGGCATGTGGTTTAAGTGAGGATGAAGGCAATCTTTCAGCAGAACCTAACTTTCCAGTCTTCCTCTTCTCTAGGTGAGATTCACTGCACAACTTCCACGTGGTGCGTGCACTGCAGGGCTTACCCATTCCACTTCCACTGTTGCTAATGGTAATGCCTTCTGCCACTAGCAAAAAAAATAACTTGAGAGCCTTTGATGGAATGAGTACTCCACCTCATGAGAAGCATTTGAGGGGACCTGATGATTAGATACAGTTTTACTATCTTTTATCATTTAGAATTTATGACATACCTTGTTCTTCAGTAGGCCATTAGGTCCAAGAACATGTTCAAAAATATGCTGTCTAATGTGGGCGTCAACAGCTGAGAGAGGGTCATCCAGTAGGTAAATGGAAGCCTTCCGGTACACGGCACGAGCAAGATTCACTCTTTGTTTCTGCCCTCCAGATATATTAATCCCCTGTAAAAATGCATTGACACTGTTTATTCCAAAGTTACACCATCTTTGCCAACCCTTGCCTGCATTTTACACTGAGGTTTTATGGCTTTCTTAAGTTTAAATCAGTGTCACTCTCTCCAAAAAGGGCTCCTGAGATACTGAGGCAGTAGCAGCTTCACTTGCAACTCCACTGACCTGCAAAAGAAGACCCAAGAATGACCTGGAGATGTTTATTTCATCTTAACCATCTCTCATATCTCTGGCTACCTTAACTGTCAGGTGGTGGGCTTCAGACCCTGTTAAGTCAGGAATTTTCAGAAATTCTTGAGCACCTCCCTCCTGCAAATTTAGTCCCTTCAACAGGTGTTTCAAGCAGGACACCGTAAGTTGTAGTGCCTCGTGGAAAAGTTGTCCAAAATATAAAACTGGGCCAGCACCTTCTCTCCTATTTCACTCTTCCGCCCTGCAGGGAAGCTCTCCAAATCAGCCTGAAGTGCACAAGCATCAATCACTCTATTGAACCATATTTCATCCATCTCTTTCCCAAAGAGAATATTATCTTCCACTGAAGCATTTTGTATCCAAGCTTGCTGAGGGACATAAGCGACTGTGCCCTGTAAAAATAGAAATGGAAGAAAGATACCAATGTCCTTTTCATAAATTAAACTTGAAGATGAAGAGTTTTACATACAGGGGGAATGTGTCTTTGAAGAAAAGACCTCTCAATTAGCTTTACAGAAGTTTGGTATGATAAACGAGACTGAGGAATGACTATCACCATTGACAACTCTCAGAGTGCTTTGCAAAGTCAGAGGGCTACACCTCTCACTACCATATAGAAGAAGAAATGAGGTACAAGCAGGTGAAGTGCCTTACCGGGATGTCATTTCAGCTCAGTGTCAGAGTGGGAAATGGGACTGGAACTCCAAAGTCCTGTTCCAGTTCCCATTCCCAAGGACCAGGCTCCTCCAAGAGGTCTTAAGCACCTTCAGTTGAATAAATGCAGGCTGCTACATCATAGCCTTTGTCAAGGTTCAGCAGTAAACTAAACAGGTTTTCATCAAGGAGCTGATGCCTTGGGTAATACCTTATTGTTCCTGAAGACGGCCTAATCACAAGCAAATGCTCAGGGGAAGATTTACCTTCATGGTCACGTAGCCATCAGTATTTTCCATCTCGCCAAGTAACGCTGACAGCAAGGAGGACTTTCCAGCACCCACCTGGCCAACTATAGCAAGCAAGGAGCCTCGGTGCACAGTGAGTTCTATCCTACAAAGAAAACAGCCCCCCTCTGCCCAGTTAGTCTCTTACCAGCTTTCAGATGTGCTTTCTGAAAAGCAAAATTCTTGCTATTGTCTTGTTAAAATAAAAATGTACCAACCAACCCCCCCTCCCCCCCATTTCACACTTTAGGCCTTAGTTACACAGCATTACTCTTTCTGTCATGCTGACTTTTTGCAGCAGCTCAGGAGTTATCCCTTCAAAGGCATTTTCAACCAGAAATCCTTCAGCCATACCCTCATCTTGCTTTTTCCTAATGGGTTCCAAACCCAGATCTAAGGCCCAGGTCCCCATTCTGGAGACAGGCTAGCACAAAGCACTGGGTGCAAAACATTTCTGAATGTCAGTGCTTTGCAACAATTTTTCTTTTCTGAAACTGCAATACCTTTTGAGATAAGCATGTAGTGATGTCATATCAATATTTGTATACAACTGTTTCCGCTTTTTGACTTAAATTACTGTAATTTCATATTTGCACAAGAAAATTCTGTAAAGAAAACAGTCCCCATATATTTAGCCAACGTCTAGATACAGGCACCCTCCTATTTCTGTGCCCCCATTAAGACAGGCATAAAAGCAAGATTAATTTTTGTCTGATTTTATAATTTCAGAATTCAATGTTAAATATGAAGCAAACTCAAATTACAAGTCTCTAGATATTCCACACTGTTTTCTCTTATGGCCCTGAAGAATTATTTCATTCAGCATCCAACCTAGCCTTCAGAAGTGGGATGATTTAAGGGTAAGTCTGTACCTTCTAAGACGAGGAGAAGTTTCCTTGCTCCAGCTGAAAGTCCCATTCCTTACGGTGATGCTTGCCTGCACTAAAATATGAGAAGAAGTAGAATTAATGTATTTTCAAAGGTCGGTACAGAAATGTCCCTATTTATGTGACTTTACATTTCAGTGTGTACTTATATATATAAATAAGATGAACCTTATGTCCTAGAAGAAGCAGTTAATTACCAGGGCATTGATGATTAGAAATGAATAGGCCTGAGAGAGAAAATAATGGTAAGTGGCAAATGGTTTTTGCTCTTGACTATGTAAGCACCCTAAGAGTTGAAGCTGAACAATGAAAGCTAGACCTCCTGTAAGACAATAATGCTAATGCAAAAGCTCACCACAGTCAGAAATGTTTCTGCTTGAGCTCTCAGGATTCAGTTCTTCCAGATTCAGAAAAGCTGCTAAGCGGTTTAAAGAAACTTTGGCCTGAAATAATAAAACACAGGAAACAATAGGATTTAGAATTAGAAAGGTAGCTAGAACTCCAAGTAAAGACTCAGTCTGAAGACCAACTTAGACTGTTGACTAGGTGATATGTTAAAGATGCTGTAAGCTTAAGTGGATAAATGTAGCTCTTTCCTACACTAATTGCTTTTTTTTCCCACCTAGTTCAGCAAAAAAACACGTTATTCCAAGTGTTTTCTCTTCTGTTTAGGTGCTTGAAATTGGTGACTTTTTTTCCCCAAATTCATTTTGCAGTACTTTCCAGTGGTTGTTTCTGTTAATGAAGAGTCACGATAGTCTTCTTGGGGAGCAAGAGTGAAGTGCAATTTCCCGATTTCTCCACAAGCATTTTTGCTTTTCTCTCTGTCCTGGGCTAGAAGGATTTTCTTTGAACTCCCAGGGAGCTTTTGCCCCATCTATTCTGATTTCTGTGATTAAAAATGGAGCTGGAAGCACTTCTGAGATGTAATGCTGCTGATATAGGACTAAGAAGGAATTAATGCTTTTAAAAGACAGCTGAAACACAGACACTGCCCAGCAAAAAGAGCATTAGCCCCAGCCTCACGCCACAGGACATTAATGTGGCCCCAAAAGACTGAAGAGTTGCTACTAGTGACTATTTTGTTAATATATGGAGCCTTTCTGAAAAACAGTACTTCAAAGTACCTGTGCAGCTGCAAATCCTTGCCCTTCACTGTTTCATGACAGCAATTAAATAGCTGGCCTGAGGTTGAATTTCATAAGAAATACCTACCTTTTACCTTTTAATGGCAATATGTAAAAAAACAGTTACGGCAAAAGAAAGAGGAACATAGCCTGCAATTAACCTGGACTGCAGCATTTATGGAGAATGGCAGGAAGGAGTGCGCAGTGTTGAGAATGTTGATTAGGGTTAAAGATACAAAAGCTTTCTGAGCATCCAGGATGTGTGTGTTATCCACCAGGGTGTAGACAGCAAACATGACAAATGCAATCTGCAAGGAAGCAAAGAAAAAGCAAATCATTTGCTTCAGACAGGGAAGAGAATGCTCCAAGGGTGGCAGGTCCCTTCCTAAAGACTCTGGAACCCATTTAATTGAAGCCAGGGTATCAGCCATATATATGATGCCACTGTCCTGCAAATATCAGAGGCAACGGTCTTGCATGCTGGTGACAAAACCAGCAATCCGATCACTTGACATTTGTTCTGCTTTAAGGAAGTTTTGGTGCTGCAACCATGGCAAGGTCATTGGCACAACTAATTCCCCATTGAGCTGCAAGAACAGCAAATGCAATAGTGACTTGTGCAGATACTGACAGTGCCATAAACTCGGTGCAGTTGGTGGTCTCCATGTGGTTCATACAAAGCAGGGTCAGTCTGCCTGAAACACACCACCAGACCATGTGACTGTCCACTGAACTGTTAGGACAATGTAAATGTCTGTATGGCTGATTCCATTGGGGCTCAGCTCCTCCTGTGAGACCACCAGATCTTCTGGGCAGACATTATCTTAGCCGTCCAACAGGAAAAACCTGTCCAGACAGAACCACAAAGAGAAGTAGAAATAATAGCATCATGTGTTTGAGGTAGGAAGGTGAACCACTCACTAGGAAAGTTGATGAATGGAAGGAAGCTAGAGATGCTGAGAGGAGAATCTGAGATCTTTTTAGGGCCTGAAGTTCTTGCTTCCGGATATCAAGCACTTTCTCCATGAAGATGTTCTCCCAGCCATAGAGTTTGATTACCTTAATGTCACTGAGAATGGCACTGGTGAGTCTGGCCCGCTCATCTTTATATTTCATCTGGGCCTCCTGTAATATATGTTTATGAACATCATTTAATAGGGTGAGTGTTTAACTGTGCAGTTATTCTGAAAAAACACCTTAATCTTGCCTATGAATTCTAAACAAATTTCCCTGCAGTTGAGCTGTGTATACTCTTTTGCTTACAAATCTTCCAGGCCGGCAGACGTTTGGCTTTTCATCTTCAGAGTTTAATTTTTACTGGAAGTTAAAAAAAAAAACAAAAACAGAAAAGGTGGGCAGACACAAAGTAAAAGATTGAACGTGAAGAAAAGCTCACTCTAAACCTCAAGAAACTTTGTAGGCTTTGAATCCTACTATTGACAGTCCTTCTGACAGTCATAGTCAGTATGGATAATAAATATTAAGCCATTATGCATTAGTGATCCACTTCAGTACAATACTTTTTGTTACAAAATGCCTACTGTAATCATCAGGTTTTGATTTGTTTTGTAGTCTTGGGTTCCACATGATCCTTTCCTGGGAGAGCACAGCAGCCTTTAGCTTTTGAATCCCAGCATATTTCACATTAGTAAAACACTTCTCATTTTTATGAAGCAAAATATACCTGAAATTGACTCCTTTTCTTCGTGATAACAAAATTCAGTGGCAAAAGAAGAAGAAATACAGCAATTGAAGTCAAGGCAGATGGCCCAAGAAGCTGCCAGGAGAGAAAAGGAAAGAAGAACTATTGGTGATTGCTAGAAACAATTGTCTTCTCCTCCTCCTTGCTCACCTTCCTTCCCATTTGAAGCTTCTGCCTGACATTCCTCATGCCTAAGGCTTTCCTCTGGTCTACCCTTTGCCTTTCTTGGGAATTGTGCTCCCTAATCACTGGGGATTGTTAACTTTCCAGGCAGGGTAGCTCCTGTCATCGTGCTCTGCTGAATTTATTTGCTTCCCTTTTAGGAACAAGATTAGGGCTGAAAGAGATCCAGAAACACTCTGGAGATTCAAAAGTCATTTGTTTCTTCCCACCTGTTCTTGGATGCATTAAGGAGGACATCTTGTGGCTGGCATAAGTAAGTCACCCAAATCAGGTTTTGTTTAAAACAAAAGCAGACCCTCAACAAAATATTGTTGCAGCATAAATAGCTTTCCTGAATTTACATCAACGAGTGAGATGAAATGGAAGCATTTTTCTGTGCCATGTACACCTGGACAACTCTTGGATACCAGTGTTCACAATGACTGTAGCTGTGGGCCAATATAAAGAGCTTGTTTTTCCTGGTTTAGTTGCAACCCTTGGCAGAATACTTCAGTTTGGTAGCGATGTGAGTGCTGGTATACACAGAGACAAAAAGGTATTCACTACACGTAAGGTCTGTAAACACTAGCAAACAAAGTATGAATTATTCCTAAATAAGGGAGAGCGAGATGTAAAGCAATCTGTAAGCTACTACTGAAAAATCTCATGTAGCTCCACTATATGCAACAACATTCAGCTTGTCACCATTACTAGAAAGGGATGATGAACTTTCAACAGTCTATACCATGGCTGCTAGTCTACTTTCCAAGCCTGTAGGATCCTGCCAGGTACAAGGCATGGCCAATCCTAGTTAACAAAGGAAGGTCTCAAAGGCCTCTGGAAAGCTACTGTCTCTGTAGTGCTCATACTTTCATTTGGTGTGCAACCTTCAAAAAACAGGGACTGAGAAACAGGGCTCTGTCCTGCTGAGAAAATGCCAAGAAACTAAGGAAACTAAGGGAAAAAATGGAATTTTTAGGCTACCAGCCTTTATTCTAATTTAGGTTTTGCTCTCTCCTTGCTAAACTCCTCAATACCTGTGAAATTTAATGTTTCCCATACTCTTTCAATATCATATAACCTTGCTTCAAACTATTCCGTTGATCTTGTGGTAATCAGGCCTCAGGATGAAGTCCCTCAAGTTGTCATTTCAGACCATTTTCACTTATGCTTTGTAACTATGCTGAGGAGCTGGAACTGAACTTGCAACCTGCAGTGGGCCACCCCATTTTGTTCGAAAAGAGAGCTGACAAAAGAAGATCTGATGGCAGGAGTTTATCAGTAAGCTCAGAACAATCACACTTGCTGTCTTTGCCTAAAAGAGACTGAATGCTGAATACACAGGTAAAAGGATGAAGTGAGGCATCAGAAAAGGATTCTATACTAAAAAAAATCTTCTAATAATACAAGTGAATCCACCATGCTACAGAGCTAAGAAAAATACGACAATTTCTAGTTGTTCAGATCAGCAAAGCTCTAAGCAGAATTTTGAAAACTCCTCTTTCCTTTGATGCCAAGAATAGAAAAGGACTTGATAGGTACTCTCATCAAATTTTACCTGCCACAAGAAGACAAAACAGATGATAATCCGAATAGGAGCAAGCCAGGTCCCGTTAAAATAGATAATGAGATCCATTAGCTTTTGGACATCAACAGATACCAGATTAACAATTTCACCTACTGTTGCTGCTTTTCTTGATGCGTTTGACGTGACTAGGATCTAGCCAGGGTGGAGAAGAAAGGAAAGACATAGTCAAACAACAGCTTTTGATCTGAGAATCAAACAACTTTCTTTTCCTTATAAAGAAAGGAAAAGATGGAAAAAATGTCACATCCTAGGTACTGAAAATACACTATTGCCTGGGATATATGACTTCACTTTAGGATGAAGATTTTATTCCTTCTGACAATGAATGAAAAGCCCCAACCATAATCTACAGCATAAGAAAGCTTAAGTTGCTTTTTCCTCCTTTTTTTTTCTTGTTTTTTCCTTCAGAGGTAAGATTTGAAAAACAAATAGTAAAATACCTCCCACATGCTGTTCAGAGATGAATATAGCACAGAACTATATGCTAAAAGTAGTTCTCTAATAACATTTTCCCTGATATTGTTAAGAATTGGTACCAACAATGTCATAATGATTAATGTAGGGCTTAGAAAAAAATGAAGCTGAAAGGGAAGCTGCAGACTCACCTTCCTGTACACAAGCCCTGTTACTGCGGTTTTTAGTCTCAATCCCAGAACAAGACACATGTACATATATCGTTGTTCAAACAGAGTCTGAAGACAAGCTAATAGGAACATAGTGAAGGCATAGAAATAACCATGCCAGTTAGGGGCTTCTTGGTCTTCAATGAACTCCAGGAAAAGGCTGCAAGACAGGAGCAAGGTGTTGATGAACCCATGTAGAACTGATGAAATATCAGACACACAGAAATGCAGAAATATCAGGGATTTTTCTGTATTCTCTCTGGCTGAACTTTGTCAGCGAAAGAGCAGAAGAGTGGCACAAACTGCTAAATATCCTGTGTCTACAACATCCTGATTTTAAATGTGTAGCCACTCTTGGTTTTGGAGCAATCTCAGATCTCAGCATCTTCCCCTCAGGGGTGACCTCATTTTCAGTGTTAAGGATGGCTCTTAACTGCATGAATTTGTCAGAAATACACAAATCGGAAGCCATAATCTAAGGAAGCCAGTGACATTCCAGAACTTCACATAACCTTTACGACTGACAAGTGATTCTGTCCTTAAACATATACTGTGATGTGTTGTACCAACACAGTCCACAAAGTGGAAAGACAGCTGACTAAAGAAGCTATTTGAGATGTACAGGATGCACAACTGTGCTCTTTATAATTAGTCGGAGATCACAGAGCCTAAGACTACAGCAGGTGGCTGACAGCCCATGTGATTGATGTGATATGTAGAACGATGCAAGAACTGACACTCCTGTTCTAGTCAAGTTGCCAAAAGACTTGGAGCCATGGGCCCTTTCCACTGTCAGAATAGGGCCATGAGAAAAATGTGCACAGCTTTGGTCAGTGGTGGCTTTTTCTCATTGAATTGACTGTGGGTTTAGTACAAATGATAATTGAGCTCCTTTCATCAGCACTATGAAATTTCTAATTTAAGTTTCTGTGTGTCAGTCTCTGTGGGTGCTGTCACACACATCTCTGTGTGAGCTCATGCACACAGCAATCTTATATGTGTGGTATTTCCTTTTCGAAATACATTCTAAATTTGCACGTACCTCAGTAACTTTGGGATGGAGAACAAGAAGACATCACAGATAACTAAGTTGAGGGTGCTGAGAAGGAAATAGGTTCCAAACATGCTCCAAAATGCTTTCAGTAAGGGCCCACTCTGACTCTGCTCTGATTGCAGTAGAGCCTGGATCTCTTCAGCTTCTGCTAAGCCAGTTTCATTCTTCTGACCCTTTTTAAATGTCATGGACTCCATTTTTCTAAAGAAAAAAAACAATAAGAAGGCTAGCTGCAACTGGAGAAAGCTTGAGGATCTTGTGCTTTCATTGTTAAATATCCCACACTGCATCTTATGTCATGTCCAGTATAAATGCACATGAAAAAATGATCCCTCTCACAAAGAACTTAAAGCTCCAGCTTCCAGGAATTAATGCATGTTCTTCAGCAGATTTCAATACTTAAAATCTGATTTTGCACAAAGGAACTCACCTACTGAGTACTCGCTCACTAAGGAGTAATGACCTCCAAGTTTTCATAGCAGACAGTTACTCAGATTATTTTACATAGACTATTCTTTTCTTTTCCTTGTTCAATTGACAAATAATTCAGTGGGAATGAACCTTCCAACCATTCCCTTGTCCAGATGGGAAACACCTAGCAGATGTGATGTTCAGACATGCATACATGCTGAAGCAATCTGTATGGCACTCTGTGGGGAACAGAGGGGATGAAAACATCTGTTCTGAGATGGTGTGTAAGCACCTGTGTATCTTATTTGTCCTGCATCATCTAGAAGGGAGAGAGAAACTGCCCACTTGAGTGCATGACATACTCTCTAGACCAAGTACTTACTGCTCGGTTCTGCTACGATACTTCTTCCATTCTCTTTCAATCTGGGCAACAATTTCTTCTGAGGAGTTCTCTTTCCTCACCGACCACAGGTCATCCACCCCCAAGGATTGCCGATAGCCTTTCCATACAAGCCTGGAGAACACAGAGACTGCTGTACCCTAAGTGCAGAAGGATTTTTCGTGTGTGTAACATATTCAAAACAGATGGGCTTTAAGTTAGTGCTCCATAGTGGGTCAAGAGAGTTGCTTACATAAAACATTATTTAGGAATATGCTTTCCCAAAATAAACATGAATATTCAGGAACAGCAGTTTTGTTTCAAACCCATATGCTATCTTCTGCCAACATAATTGTCATTTGCAAGTAAGCCCTAATTCTATTTTACATTGTACTGAGATTTGGGGCGTGGGCAGTGGGAGACAAAGTGTTGTTTAACGTATTCTGTCGCTCGGTGAAACATAGACTAGGTCTTATCATTGCTGACAATCAGGCCCAGAGTATGTAATCATTTTCCTTCTGAATGCGAAGCAGCAGGGTGGGCCAGTGTTCCCCTCTGACGTTTCCTCTCTGCCCAGCATTTGTTACAGGAAGGTCTGGCAGGCAGACGGGGCTGTGGGTGGTGTACAGTGATCATTTTAGATTACTGAGGTCTCTTTCAGGACTGGGAGGGCACTGGAGGGGTAGCTGGAAGTGGGGAGAGAATTATCTAGAATTGCAAAGTCAACTTTCAAATTTGTGCTTTAAACAATTTGAAAAAAATAACTGAATTTGTATAACTTGATCTTTTGGGAATTCCTCAAGTCTCCAGAGAAAGAATTTAAATCCTCACTAGGCAAGCTAATTTTGGGGCTGAGATATTTGCTGCTGGCTCTCATCTACACCCTCTCTTACCCTAACTGTTTTTATCTGATATTCTATAAAAAAATGTTGTCTTCTGTGTTTTCTTACCCAGAGAACCACCAGTATGTGATTTTGGAAAGAAAAGAGGTGTTGGCTTCTGGACACTGATTCTGATGGGAGGAAAAACATGGATGATATTTATATATAGAAATGGGTACATGTCAGATAAATGCAATCCCCTTCTGCGCTTCCACAGGAAAAGCAATCAAAAAGGAACACAACCCCCATTCATTGCCCCAGACAAGGTGAACATATTGTGGAGGATCAGTGTGATCAGGAGAGTTTGGTGGATTAGACTTTGAATGACGCCTAAGGCGGAGGAGGAAAGAATCTCACTCTTCACACCCAAAGACATTTCTTTTCCGAAGCACAGAGCTCTGTCCTACTCATACCTCATACAAGATAGCAACGTTGGTGCTTTTGTGCTTGCTTTGTGCCCAGCCAACTCAGGAGTGAACCAGAAGGGGTTTATTAGCCTTGTTAGTTTTGCTAGTGCTGGTAGAAGTGGGAAAACTGGAGAAGCAGGAAAAAGCAGTGGCTCATGAGTAAGTGGCAAACTGGTAGGAGAACTGGGGAGATATGAAGAGTGGGATGGGGAGTGTTAGGTAACAAAAAAATTGGGAAACAGATTGGGCTACAGCACTCCCAGGAGGGCAAAGAACCCATCACATTAATGGCAAGTACAGGTGTTCTGAAAATAAATTGGTTCAATACAAAACAAGCAGTTAAACTATCTGTTACTTTTAAAAATGTTGTCCTTTATACAGAAGGATGCATTTTACATCTCCTAGATAATCATGTTCCTGCATATTTGCAGAAATTTAAATTCCTGTTTGGACAACAAACCAATGCATTATGAGAAGCTGTTATACTTACAGGGTTGTTGACAGCTTTCGAGAAGAAGGGAGGGTGATCAACTAAGCAGAACAACACAAGTTCTCCTAGCACCATGCTAACATAAAGGTAAGTTGTAACATGGTGGAAAGGGTCTTCCAGGAAGCCCTACGAAACAGAATACTGTTGAGATTGAGGTAAAGAATGTGAAATCAGTGGAGAAAGATGACATCTCATATTCTATAAGCCATGAACTCAGAGTTTTGGTTCAAAGCATGATTATATTTTTTATAGTTGCATTTATTTAAACTGTAGTTATGTAGAGCTACTTAAATGGAAAACTTTAAATAGAAAATTACCCAAATAATACTAAGTAAGTATAATATACCAAGATATTTATGCTGATACAAAATATGGGATGAGGCCAGTTTTTAGTGACAGTATTTACATTCATTTTGCTTTTATTCACATATGAAGTCAGCTGAGCTCTCAGAAAACAATGCTCTATCTATATTGATAGGGATAACATGGATGGAGATGACCAAGAATCATCAACCATTCCTCTCAGCAAGTATCTTAAGAGAGGAATTTAGATGTCCACCTCACGATCAATGAGGCAAAAAGAGCCATACTGATTAGAGACTTCATACCCCTGCATGTTAGAAATACATGATTTCACTTACTTTTTCTAGGGCATGTTGGATTTTGGAACTAAGCGTTATGACTGCAGACAGGAACGTGAGCAGCCAGTAAATCAACAAGATGCCTGAAGACTGGGTGCCCACCATTCTTTCTGCCTGGGTAAGGAACATGGCAAGCATCTGAGAGGAAGTGAAAAATATGTCCAAATAAGTAGCTGGTAATGGAAAACCAAACATCATTATCAAATTAATTGATAAATAGAGCAAAATAAATTATTTTTTTCCCAAACATTTCAAGATGCTCAGAGGTAAACTATTGTTCCTAAAAGGCTAAAGCAGAAAGGCCTGTGCAATTTTGTACTCAAGAACGTAGGTACTGAAAGGGCAAGCAATACAACTACAAGCAGGCCAAGAGGTTGGGAGGATCAGGGCTATAAAGATGCAGTGATAGAAGGGGAGAAGAAGCACTTAGCTGAACACAAAACCCATTTCGTTCATTGAGATACCAACCCCACTACATCACATACTGTGGCTGTGAGAAGCTGGATTTTGTCCTCTTGTTGTGAGATCTCTTCCTAATCACTACTGCTGCCTCAGTTCCTGTGAGGTATACTTTACCCATAGGGCTGTATATAACATAGCTGTAGACCCAACGGTCCTGCCCCAGCTCCAACCCGTTGCCACTTCCTACAGCAGAAACTCACAAAGTGTGGCTCCAGCCTGCAAAGGCTTCACAGAAGCTTCTATTCCCCATCAGCCATCTTTGTGCTCAAAGATACTGAGAAACATAAGAAATACAAGGAAGATTGACCCCAGGAGGGCTAAGCTGGGCCACATACAGACAAAACAAAGGAAGAATTACCATTGTAATCCCCAGCACTGCAGGGGT
Organism: Apteryx mantelli; assembly: GCF_036417845.1. NCBI lineage: Eukaryota > Metazoa > Chordata > Aves > Apterygiformes > Apterygidae > Apteryx > Apteryx mantelli. The sequence goes on from NC_089993.1 coordinate 10,998,328, forward strand.
AATGAAGATTGCTGGAGCCCATGGGATTCCTTGACTTATTTTCCACAGCATGAGGAAGACATTAGAAAAGCACAGTATTACAAGGATGAATCCAAGGACCTGGGGCAGAGACAGCAAACACATGTTGGAATGGACTGAAAGGGTGACAGGATGATCTACCAAACCGAATGCTCCAAGCAGCCTGGGCTGTAAGACTGGAGAGGTGGGAGGGCTGGTTGGAGTGGAGAGTAAATGTTGAAGCAAACACAGAGATGGATTGCCAGGAAAGAGTTGATGATTTAGCAAAATTAAACTCTGTATCAAAGTTGCCATAATGTTTGGATCAAACCCCAGCTTCTGTCCTTACCATTTTAGTTTTAAAGATGCGGGACATCCTAATATAGTCTTTGTTTTTGTGTCGAAGATACAAGTAGTAGAATGGAAAACAGATCCAAAGATAGGCACAGGGGATCCAAGGAATGACTGTATTCTCGAAGCACCAGGTAAATCTGGGAGTGTTTGTATACCATGTCTGGTTCCAGTCCTGCCACAGAATCAACACAGAAGTGAAATAGTAATGCTAAAGAATGCACAGTTTCACCAGCTAATATATGTTGCTATGCTACACTGAGATCTACTATAATGGTAGAGGAACTTGATTTAGAGTTTTAAATGTAAAAAACATTTGGCCATAGAGGGACTGCTGGAAGGACAGCAAGATGTCTAGGTGAGGGAGGGAGGGCTCAGCAGTAGCATTTTGGAGGGAGAAGAAGTGGAAGAAGAGAGAGAAGAAAGGTTGGAAAGTCAAAGACACTAAAGAAAAGACATCATGTGTCAGAAATAGAGAGGAAAAAGAAAGATTACATGTAATAAAATGTTGAAAGTGGAATGAGATAAAATAATTACAGAATCAGAAAGATTATGGCCAGTTGGGAACTGCCCACATCAGAGTGGTCAGTAAGGAATGACTGGTGAAGCACAGAGCTTAGGAGGAAAGAAGTGTCTTAGTGCATAAACTGCATTTTCTCAGTTGTATTTATAATCTATTTATAATCTTTTTGACTGAGCCTAACAGGTAGTTTAAATACTACTACTAACAATACAACAACTGCAGATGAACAGGTGAAAAAAAAAAAAGACTCAAGGTACATGGCTTCAATAAATTAATAGCAAAGGCTCCATCCTGGCAGATCTAGGGGACCAAATAATCTCCAAGACTGTGAGGGACCTTTCTGAGAACCAAGTATTTCAGAGGGGTCAGTGTCACTCAGCTACGATAATCAGGCTCTGCTTTACTTGCTAACACTCACAGGTTTTGGTACCTGTGAAACTGTAAGGCACAAAGATGGAAGGAGCCGCAACGCAGAATAACATGGCCCAAATCTTCAAGCTTGTGTTGCCAGAGGAATATTCCTAAATGATCTGTTGGCATCCAAGTAACAATGACCTGTTTTTTCAGAGGTGCTTCATGTGTTTACGGCTCTCCCTGACTCCAAAGCAACTTGCATCTAAGCTGTGTTTCTGAAAAGCATGTATCTTTTTCTTAGGTGCTCCAAAAGTAATCTGAAGCCTGTGTATAAGCAGCCAGCTGGGAAAATCTTGGCCTACACTCCTCAATTCTGCCTGGTGAAGAAGTGGGACTGGTGCTGACCATAAAAATGGTTCAGCAGGATTTTTTTCTGGGTTATGGCATATGGCAGAAATACTTATGGCAGATTCCAAGCAAGTACTCGAACGACAGAAGTTATAATTTTGCTGCCTTACTAAATGTATAGATCTAGACGTAACTCTGGAATAAAATGTCTTATAAGTGTCTACAGTGCATATTCAGACTGCTTCCCTGTCTTGGTCCTTGATCCTGTGGGTAAAATTGTTCTAGTTTTGAGTAAAAGAGGATATTTTTTCTTTGACAGCTTGTTGAGGTGGTTTGAGTCCTTAAATCCATTTGGAGGACACTGAGAACAGGACGCAATGCAAAGCAAGGCCAGAGGATAGGAACTCCTTGATGAAAAGCAGCAGCAGATAATGGCTTACAATTATGGGAGTTTATTAATCTTGAGGAAGAAGCTCCATGGGAGTCTGGGTTGACCAACTCATTTCAGCCCTTCTAAAGGTATTTCTGTACCGAGCCATTCAGCAACCATTTTCTGAAGACAAAAAAAGGCCTAAAGCGTATTTCAATATCCTCGACTGCGCAGTCCCACACAACTCACATCGAATTTACTGTAACTAGGAAAAGAATTAAGCTGTTCTGTACTTGAGTGAATATTTTGTCCCATGGAGGTAATTTTTGTAATGCTAGTTGGCTTGAATGGAAATACATGTTTACAGTGTGACAGCTGCCTTACATTTAAAAAAAACGTTGACAACGCCTGCCCGGCTTTGCTTCCAAGCTGTAGTTGGTTGTATTTGGATGGAGACCAGCACCGGGAGGGCTCTGCTTGGGCAGGGCGCCGGCGTCGTGCAGCTGCCGTGTTACCGACCCGTGCAGGCGGCGCCTGAGCCCGGCTGTGAAGGCCGTAGCCCTGCACAGGGCTGCGCGCGCTGGGCCCACGCCACGGCCGCTTCCTTTGCGCGTAGCCCGAGTGCGAGTGCAGAGGCCAGGCTAGGAGGAGCTGGCTCTGGGGAGGTGGCTGCGCTCCCCCACAACCAGAGCTGCCCCCCGGCAGGTCCGGGGTCGGGCAAGGCGGCGGAGGAGCGGCTCAGGGCAGGCCCAGTGCGGCCCTGAGACTGCCGAGCCCGGCCGGGTCCGAGGGGCCGAGCGGCGCTCGCGGGGGCAGCAGGGCTGGCCGCCCCCGGGCAGGGGGAAGGTCCCGGTGGCGCTCACTCACCCAGAGCCCCGCAGAGCCGGCGCGGGAGCCGCAGAGCCCGCCGCCTGCCGCCATGCCGCCGTCCCGTGCCTCGGGCCCAGCGCTGCAGCGGGGGGCGGCGCGGCGGCCTTCGCCCCCGGCCCCTGCTGACTGCCTGGGCGGCCGCCTGGGCTTGGCTGGAGGCCGGTGGGAGGAGGCCGGCCCCCGCGGCCGGGTTTCCCTCGCAGCGGGAGCCTGCTGGGGGAGGCGATGGTTGCTGAGGCGGGCGGGCTCACTGGAAAATGGCTGCAAGCCGCACTCCTGCCTGGCGTGTGGAAACGCCAGGCCAGCGCAGAGGGAGGCAGGAGCCCCCCCACCGCTCCCGCACGGCGGCCCTGGCTGGGGGTTGTCGGCGTCTGGGTTCAGGCGCTGTCGCTTCGCGCCGAAAGGTCCCCCGGGGACGGTGAGGCAAAGGGCAGCGGCGCTCAAACACGGCCTCCGGCGTGGGGCGGGTAAATGATTGTCCCTGGGTCGATAGCAGGGCAGGCAGGACGCGGTGAGGGCAGGGAGCGATAGCAGGGCGGGCAGGACGCGGTGAGGGCAGGGAGCGGAGCTGCAGCGCGGCCGAGCCATGGGCCATGGGCCGCTGCTGGAGGTGGGCTGTGAGGAGGCTTTTTTTCTACGAACTGTTTGGATTTGTTTTGTCATCCTGGAATACCGGTTCACTGAAGCTGAACTTCCTCCTAGGGGAGGGCTGCTTTCAGCATATGTCCCAGCTGACAAACCAGCCCTCCCAAAGCTCCCCCAACAGCTTGCTGTGGGGAGGGACAGGAGGCTATGCCGGGAGGCTCTACCCTATATCCTAAGATATCTCCAGGTGGCAACCTGGAAGGGAGGGATTTGCCATTCCCTGCTGGAGCTGTAATCCCAAAGGCTCCCAAAGCTGAGCGGTGGAGTCTATCCAGGGGTGAGCTTCACATTTTTCAGTCTTGAAAGCTTTAGGAAAGCTCGCTCCCTCCCCAGCAGCGTTACTCCCTGTGCCAGCTCGTGGCAGCTCTGAATCCCCCCCGGGCAGCAAACACACATGGGGATGGCTCGGGGATGAGCAAATCCTTGTGTAGGATTTACTTGTAGCAGCATGTCAACAGCTTGGCCACTGGAAAGGCAAGTCCCTGAGGCTTAAGGGACATCCCAAAGCTGCTGATGGGAAAGGGGTAATTTGGGACTTGTAGGAGAAAAAAAGGGAACTGAAGGGAAGTAGGTTAAAATGCCAGAAGCGCCGGGGCTGTCAGCAGAGCTGACTTGATGGCCTGTGTGGCAGGGCTGAAGGTGGCGGAGGGCACCCGAGCCCTCCCTCCGTGCCCGACCTTCTCTGCCCTGGTGGCTGTGGCGGCGGGTGGCAGATGCACGAGGCGATCAAAAAGTGAGCTGCCCTTGTCGCCTCTTCGGGAGAGGCAGCTGGATTAAAAAAAAGTAAGAATACGAGCAAAACAGAGATAAAATCCAGGAACTAATCTCCAATAAAACAAAATCCTGGTTACTGCTTGGCTGACGGCTGTTGAGTGTTTTGGAGGGGCGTGGCGTGGCGGGAGCCCGGCGGCGGAGGGGCGTGGCGTGGCGTGGCGGGAGCGCGGCGGCGGGGGGGCGTGGCGTGGCGTGGCGGGAGCGCGGCGGCGGGGGGGCGTGGCGGGAGCGCGGCGGCGGGGCCCGCCGCTCCGGCAGGGGGCGGCAGCGGCGCTGCCGGTGGCGGGCGGCTCTTCCGGGGCGGGCGGCGCTGAGTCAGCGCGGAGCTGCGCGGCCGCGGCATGGGGGCCTGGGCCGCGGCGGCGCTGGCGCTGGGCTGCGCGCTGTGCTGCGCCCGGGCGCGCGGCTCCGAGGACATCGTCGTGGGCTGCGGCGGCTTCGTCAAGTCCGACGTGGAGATCAACTACTCCCTCATCGAGGTGCGCGGCGCCCCGCGGAGGGCGGAGGCGAAGCCGCCGCGTCCCGCCGGGGAGCATCTCGGCGGCGCGGCCCCGGCCCCGGCCCCGGCCCCGCTGCGGGATTTTCGGCTCCGTGGAGCGACTCGCGTGCTTCTGCTCTGGCTGCTGCTCGGGCCGGCGAGCGCCGCGGCGGAGGCTTGCGGCGGGCTCTGCCCCGGGCCCTCTGCGTCTGCTGCCGAGGCTTCGCTTTTCGCCGGTGTCGGGCGGGCAGGTTGCGTTCTTCTGCCGCCGCCTTTTCCGTGTTGCCTCCGCTGCCCCCGGGCACCCGCGGAGACGCGCGTGTGAAAGCAGCTGCCGAGAGCGTGCCGCCTTCCTGCCGCGCTCGCACCTCTTAAAAACCTGCAGCTTTCTTTCCTTTTTTTGTCTCTTATAGATTAAGTTATATACCAAGCATGGTACTCTGAAATACCAAACCGACTGCGCTCCGAACAACGGGTATTTCATGATTCCCCTCTACGATAAGGTAAGAAAATGCCGGCGCTGTGCCGCCTGCGCGAGGGAGGCGCGAGCCGCTGGCCGGGCAGAGCCGCGGGCGCGGCGGGTACTGGCTGAACTGCGCGCGCCTCTGAAACGTTTGAGTCGCTGCATCGTTTGGTTTGGAACAAACTTACAGCAGTTTCTTTTTGTAATACTGATATTTTATGTCTTTCTGCTAACTATTATCATGAGAAAAGACAGGTAATTTCAGCTGCAGCTTTGTGCTGTTTATCAGTACAGCTGCAGCATTGGGAGCCTTATTTACTGGCAGCAGCTGTGTTGTGTTAGCAGCTGTGCAAATACCAACCCAAAAAGTACAGGTTCTCACAGACTGGGTACATATAAAGCTTTCAGTTTTCTGGCTATAGAAATGAAAATAAATCTGCTGTATAAAGATGTGTTTTGTTGTGACCAAAATGAAAATAATTGAACAATGAATTGCAGCTATTAAAAATGCCTTTAATATGAAAGTAATGAAATAGGAAGCTCAGAATGTCTCAGAATTATTATGGGCATTTAGATTAGAAAAAATGCTTGCATTTAAATTAAATAGGAACTGGCCTCAGATAATCAAAGTGTTTTGCTCTTTTAAAGAGCTGGTTAATTTATGGAAAAGAAATAAGTCCTTCCCTTCTAAATCTGAGAATGCAAGACACTTTCTGATGCGAGGGGTTTCATTCTTAGGGCTTGGAGTCTCCTCATGGGTGAAGTTCAGAATGTGTGTGGTGCCCACTGATTTAAAGAGGACCTCTTTGTAGACTGATACCCTTTTGGTGCAGAGCTTTTAAAAGGACTGAAATTTTGTTATCTCGTGTTCGGGCAGAATAGTTGAGTACGATCTCCTATGAAAACATTGAAGGCTGATTTAGAGCACATCTGTTGGGACAGACATTGCTGCTTTGAACAGAGTATCCTAGGTAGGAGGAGAGGAAAATAGGAGACTTGACTCTTGTGTTATTCTCTGCAGCATGATGCTTGCATTCTGTGTTTGTTTTTGTTTTTTTTGTTTTTTTTTAATCTTTTAGCTAAATTGCTTTTAGATCAGTGAAGATGGTTATTGCTTTTTTATTTTTAGGGGGATTTCATTCTTAAAATTGAGCCTCCCCTAGGGTGGAGTTTTGGTAAGTGGTTATATCTTTTCTTATAATAGGACAGTGTATGTGCAGTGTGGGACTTCAACTATGCCTAGGTTGCAGTTGGCAGGGAAAATAAAATGTTTTTTTCAAAAGAGAGATAAGCCCTACTGTATGGTTTTAGTAACTAAAATATATTTACTGAATGGGAGGAAAATAAAGCTGTAAGGTAGACAGTGTGAGAGGGTAACCCCTGAACTGCTTTAAGGGAATGTGGGATTCTGACAGAGGTTGCTGTAATGGGAGGCAGAAAGAGGTTTTTCAACATTTGGATTTGTGGTGGTGAACTTTGCTGAAACAAGGCTTCTAAAGCATAACTTGGGTGCTTGAGTTAGGGCATTTCTGTGAAAGTTTTGTAAAGCTTAAGTAGAATTGCACCATGATTCCTCTGTCACTAACTACCATGCTGTTGCATTGTTTTTCACCGCCAGAACCAACCAGTGTAGACATCCATGTGGATGGCATTAATGACATTTGCACAAAGGGAGGTGATATTAACTTTGTGTTTACTGGGTTTGCTGTGAATGGAAAGGTTAGACTCCTTTATTTTTATTTATTCCATCTCACTTTAATTCTGCCTTCATAGAAATATTCTTCTTTGTCTCTGCAAGCTACTTTTATCCATTTATACTCTGGTTTCTCTTTGTTTCAACAGGTTCTCAGCAAAGGTCAGGCATTAGGTCCTGCTGGAGTCCAGGTTGTACTGAGAAATGCTGGCAGTGACATAAACATACAAGCAACTATTACCCAGCCTGGAGGAAAGTGAGTGTGGGAGTATGCATGTGTGCGCACGCTTTGTGTAAATGAGCAGATGAACAATAGTTTTTCAGTTCTGCTACTCCAGTCGGTTGGGATTATAGTAGTTCTGAAGTATTTTTTCAAACATGTGCAGACAGTATGAATTGTTTTTATGTAAAAAAATGTTTCTGACTGTTTCTGAAGAAACATAACCCTTTTCTTGTCATACAGGTTTGCTTTCTTTAAAGTGCTTCCTGGTGAATATGAAATCTTTGCATCTCATCCTACCTGGACGTTGAAAGAGGTTAGAGCCTATGAGAGTTCTTGTTTACATGTTTAGCGAAGGTGAATCGGCTAGACCTTGTCTTGGTCGGCTATCATGAGCGAGGGCTTGGGCAAGTGGACAAGTTTAATGAGGTTTTTCTAAATTTCATTTAGGAAGGCAAGAAATTAGGCAGTCCTAGCTTGGAGAGTGTGAAGCCAGCTAGGGAAGGACTGGCAAGTGAGCTCTTGACTTAGGTCTTCTAATCTCTTACATTTTGCAGGAGCTTGGAGATTAGTAGCAGTGCTCTAATCCTTCCCTTTTGGATTGCTTCCTTTCTGAGGAGCTCTGACAATCCTGACCAATTCCTACAGTAAAAATACTGTTTTACAGAAATATCTTAGATTTAGTCTCTTTTTCTCTTTTGAATAGCCCATGGTCCCTCTTTGAATACTGCTGCTCTGGCTTGTATTTCTTTTGTGGAATATAGTAGTCTCTGATTGTTATTTAGGTGCTGTAAATCTTCTTTTGATGAAAATGTGTGTGTTTCTGTATTTCAGTCGAATACAATGGTACGGGTGACCAGCTCTAATGCTTATGCTGCTAGCCCTCTGATCGTTGCTGGCTACAATGTTTCTGGGTCAGTAAGGAGTGATGGAGAACCCATGAAAGGAGTTATGTTTCTTCTTTTCTCTTCCTCGGTCACCAAAGAGGTAATGGCATATCAGAACCTTTTCAGTAGGTGTATGGACATAAATAAGAAAGAGCTAAATAGCTTCTGGACTCACAATACCCTATATCTCATCTTTGCCTTTCATTCTGATACAGTCTAAAATACTGATATTGTAAATGAACCAAAAGATCCCCTTTGTATGTGGTGAGCTTGGTTTATAGAATATGTAAACTGTACAACCCCTTTAACTATTCTTTTGTAACAAGTCCCTTGTTTTACAGCGTTTGTATACGTGCTTAGTTTTCACATGACCTCCATAGAATTGCTCAGATGTGTAACAATAACTGTGTGTTAAATATTGGTAAAACTGAGGCCAAAGGTCTACATACAGTCATCTTTATACATATGTTTCAGACACAAGAAATTAGAAGATTCTTTTAATTTCAACTCTTTTTGTCATTTTTTTTCAAACAACCAGGCTCCTCAGCACCCAGGCTTTTCAGGGGCACACAGCTGAAGTGGACAGGTGCAAATATAATATTGTTCAGTGCATGTTACTGATCTGTACGTTCCTTGTGGGTCAGCAGAGTTATAGGCTACAGTTTTTAGACAATGTTTTCCCAGTTACACCTTTTTTCATGCTAAGTTTTGTTAGATGGTGTGTTCCTTTATCAGGATGACACTCTGCCAGGGTGAAAGACCACCTTCTGGCGCATGGTAAAAAATGTTGCCAGACAAACCCTGAATTTCATTGTAGAATGGATGTAATTTGTCTTCAGCATGAGTTTTTAATTGCTCTCTGCCCTTTCAATGTGAAGACAAAGTTCTCAAAGTTCAACAGCTGCTATTGCTACCTTAAAAATGTATTATGAGATGAGTGTGGAATGTTTGGTCGTGTACTACGATTTGATATGTAGAGTAGACCTCTGTTCTGTAATGTTAACCTTGTCCTCAGAACTGAAGTCAGTTGATGTTGAGACGTGCCATGCTGCTCTGGGGTGCTGAGGAATGCTAAATTTCCCAGTTTTATGCCCTTGTTACCCTAATGTTGATTTTTTTTTTTTCTTTTTTTCCCCCCCCATACCTATACATGAAATGTAAGCTATGTTACCAAGCTTTTAGGCTTCCAAAATAATTTGTACTTCCCATCCTTCATTCTCAGGATAGCATTTTGAAAAAAAAAAAACCAAATTAATTTCTCTCTGTTCTCTCAGAAGCAAAAAAAAAAAAAAAAAAAAAAGTAGTAACGCATGTATTTACACAGGATGTCATGGGCTGTAATATTTCTCCAGTGGATGGATTCCAGTCAAGAGATGAGTCTTTATCCTATTTGTGCAATGTTGTATCAAAAGAAGATGGATCTTTCACCTTTCTTTCACTGCCTAGTGGGAAATACACTGTGGTAAGTAGCTAGCAAGTTCATTGCTTGTTTGCCATTGGGTCATTAACTTTTGTTTTCCAAGTAATATATAATTTTGTAGCTGTTAAAGCAGAAGTAGTTGAAGCATTTTGAAATGGATGAAATAAGAAGGACAATCCAGCCTAAAATGTTTGACACTGAAGTAAGTTGGTTTGGAAGAGCTCTATTGTGTGGTTTCTGAGGCAGGACTTATTTGTAAATCGCCCTCTGAATTACCTGAATACATTGGCCAGTCACAGAACCACACCTAGGCTGATACTAGACTGAAAGTTCAGTTGGCTGCTGCTATCAGCAGTAATTTTGCTGGTTTTGGTGGTGGGACAGCATTCCAGATATCCTGCTTGACATGTTTGAGTTCTGTGACTTTTAGAATAAAGCTTAGGTTGCCTGGTTTACTTTCTTTGCCGGTATTCTGGAATACAAAATTCCTGAGCCAAGCAGCTTGTTTTCCTGGAGTAACAGAAAATGAAAGGGTAGAAAAGCAAATGACTTGCATACATCCCTATTTTCTTGTTCTTCATCTGTTCTCTGGAAAGATTATGAAACTGCAAGAATAGGCAGAGATTTTAAATATTTCAAGGAGAATTATAATATTGAAATGGGAGACCTGAATCAACTGGAGTGGGAGAGCTGTGGAAAGGAGAAAAGAATGGACACTAAGGTGTATATCCACAGGAAGTGCTGTGGAGGGTCATGAGCCACTTACGATCTAGAATTACATGGATACTATACTGAAATAGAGGTATGGCTTCTGGACCAAAGCCGGTTACATCCAAGAAGTGTGGAAGCATGGCTGACTGTGCCCTTCCTAGAATGATGGTCTTGCATTCTCAATATTCATGGTCTAGAAGTGGAATCCAAATTTTTCTTATTCCTTTAATCCCTCTAGTGATCATATGTTCTCTTACATTCTGTTATCTGTAAACTCTCACACATCCAAGTACCTTTGCTGTATTCTGAGTACAGGGTTACCTTTCTGTACCTTTCTGTAATCTCAAATGGTTCATCAAACATTTCTGAAAGATCACCTTTGTTTGTGTCTCCATCCCTCTGAGTTATTTTTCCAGCAAGTTTGCAGCCCCTTGGAAACTTTCCACTTCATAGAGATGTCTGATGGTAGTAAGAACATGGAGGTAATAGAAAGTATTTCTGACATCGTAGCTTCTTAGGAGTCAAAGCAATGTGTCTTCTTTCAGATACCATTCTACAGGGGGGAGAGAATTACCTTTGATGTTGCGCCATCTAGATTGGACTTCTTTGTAGAACATGACAGTTTACAAATTGAGGTAAGGTATTCAGAGAAGTAAAGCTGTTTGTGCTATTCCTTCCTTCAAAACCTTAACTGATTTTAGTATAAAGCAGGTGTGCTGTGCAAAAATGTTTTTATAAGAAGTGTTGAAGGCATTTGTTACCATACTCACTTGCACAGCATGCAGACCACAGTATCTGGCATTGTGCTGTATTTCTGCACTTCAGTCTGTTTTACTAGGTAGAAACAAAATAGGAAAAAGCTGTTTACTAAGTTCACTTTTCATGTCCATGTTGCAAGCAGTCAGTGACCTTTCCGATTGCTTTACTCATTCAGACTGCCAGATCTCTGGAGAAGAGCCTGTGAATTTGTGTGTTTTGCAGAGTGTCTTGTATAATGGCATTACGATGTGTGATTTGGGCATTCTGAACCATAGTGATGCAAATAAATTACAAATCTGTTCCTGTACTTGTTGAGACTCCATTCCTTGAGCTTGATCCAGAATTTCATTGTGATTATCTCAGGGGATTTTTTTCTAAAGGAGGAAATAAATTTCCTTTGTGTGAGGGGAAAGAAAAAACCCCTGTGTTCATTGCTACAAATGTCTGAATGTTTTTACGGGTTAAAGATTAAAGTTAACTTTTTTTCCCATTTCAGCCTGTTTTCCATGTGATGGGTTTCTCTGTCACAGGCAGGGTGTTGAATGGTCCTGAAGGAGAAGGAGTTGCTGATGCCACTGTGACTCTAAACAATCAGATTAAAGGTATGCATTGGTCTTGGTCTTTGTTGCTATAGGGAAGCCTTTAGTTAAGGGAAGTCTTTAATTAAGCTCAGGTACAGGACTAGTGTATGAGTTGGAATTAAACCTTCAGGATAATACACCACTTCTGTTGTGATTTATTTGAAATAGTAAAATGACTTTCATTCAGTTGATTAAGTTTCCATTTTCTGACTTTAGAAGAGAGCGTCAGGTACTGTTTTGATTTAGAAAGTTTTGCTGTAATTTTTGTCAAACACATGCCAAATGGGAAATGGTACTATAAAACACAGAAACAAAAGTCGGTCTAGTAAGAAAGCATAATACTATTTCTTTGCTATGCAGTGTGAATTAGAACGGACTGAAGCAGTGCATGCCCTCAGTGGTTCTTTTAACACTGGAGGATAGATGGTCAAGACATGCTTTTTTTTTTTTTTTTAACTCTTCTTTTTATTTGTTACAGTAAAAACAAAAGCTGATGGCTCTTTCCGCCTTGAGAATATAACAACAGGTACATACACAATTCATGCCCGGAAAGAGCACCTCTTCTTTGATACTATTACGGTGAAAATTGCACCAAATACACCTCAGTTAGCAGACATAATAGCAACAGGGTAAGTACTGGTGTCATGATGAAAGTATAAACTGATATATGGCCGAAGTCTTGAAAATGGGTGGTCCTTTCCTGTGTCATGCCCAGACTTGCGTACTGTTGCCAGGAGCTGAACATTGCTTGAGAAATTCAAGGAATATAGGGCAACATCACTGCACAGCAATGTTTTACCTGCAGTGTTTTGCTCAACAGCAGTTAAACCTTAGAGCGCCCTTTTAATAACTGTTCCCTTGCAAATGACGATGCTAAAACATGGGGATATTAAGCAATTACAAAATAGTATGTGGCAGACCCAAGAAAAGAACAGAGAAGCTTTCTGCCACTGATGCTGCGCTTCAGATTTGACCCTCCTTCTGTGTAGGAGTGAAGTTACATAACTGTCTAGTAGAGTGTGGTACCAAACTGGTACATTTTATTACTTATCACTGTTAGGGTCATAATTATCTTACATGAATTGTCTTTTTTTTTTAACTTGTGATTCTTTGACTGCTGAGCATAAGCCTGTATAATGGTGACAGGATGTTTTTGGCAGTGTAAGGCTGCACAGTGGTGGGAGGCATGGTGTGAACTGAGCAAAACAAAAGGGGTGTTGTTCTGTCCCCAGGAGCTTCTCCTTAGGAGGAAGTAGTGGCAACCTTCAACAGTAGTGGTAAAGGCAGCAAATGAAAACTAGGAAATCATTAAGACAGGTGGCAACTAACTCATATGGACTTGACTAGCTATTTTTTTAAAAAAAGTGTGTGCTGTTGAATGATCAATTACAGTTGATTTTCAGTCACTGAATCTGTTGTACTGTTGAAGGTGAAAAGTAAAACTTAACAGCTTCTAATTTGCCTTCTTGTCTTGTGTTTTCACAGAATGTAGTTCAGTAGGGTTGTGTTCCATTGCAATACCTATTATATTTGAGATCTTTGACACAAAACATACCAGACTAGTTAAAACCTGAGAGTTGGCAATCTTAAGTCAATTGTCTGCCTGGCCAAAAAAAAGGAGGGAAAAAAAAAACAGCATAAAGTAATTGGTTTAGAAAAAAGGTTCTCAAATTAAAGAATGAAGCAGATTATCTAAAAAATAATAAGTAACATCATAGTGACTCCATTGCAAAAATCCCATTGGTTGCACAAAAATTTGTGGTCACTTTGATATGAACACTTTTTAAGGGAGAATTCATTCTAATTCATGTGTTAGTTCCTCAATATAGTGAGGTTTGCTTTTGAGAAAGTTTTAAGACAAGTATTTTGTATGTGTTTTGTCAAATTGATAGATTTATTCTAATGACTGACATTTATTTTACAGATTCAGTGTGTGTGGCCGCATCTCAGTAACTCGTTTCCCTGACACAATCAAACAGATCAATAAGTACAAGGTAACCATGATGCCTCAAGACAAGGACAAAGCATCACTGGTTACAACAGAAACTGACCCTCACGGAACATTTTGTTTTAAGGCCAAATCGGGTACATACAACGTTCAGGTAAGAATGAGTTTCCGTTACTCCACTGTAGGATGGTCAAGAGCTGTTATAAGATTTTAAAGGGTCTGTTTCTAAAGTTTGAGAAGTTGAAAATAGGTTTCTGTGGTCCTCTTCACCTGCTTGCAGTATTTAAACAATGACAGTTACTTCCTTTTTTCTTCATAAGCTGAAATTCCCATATTTCTTTTTCTTTACACTTATTAAAAAGAAAATTGGGCCATTGAGATCAAAGGTTTTTGTCTCTTTTCACTGAGATGTCCCCTAGATCACTTCTTATCTTAATATATTATCGTGTGAATGAGAAATGTAATATGTACCTTTATCAGGTGTCTAAATGGTTCCCTAGATTATAGGTCACAGCAGAACCTATAGCACAACCACCATGCGTTTTGCGTTGTGGGAGATAGTGCAGACTGGAAGAAGATGAGGAAGTGCATAGTTACAAGGCCTCTAACTGTCCTTATAGATAATGAGAGAGCCTAAGGTAGAAGCAGCGGTATTTCCCAAAGTGGAAACTCTTTCAGGCTTTTGAAACAGAGCTGTGAGGAAGACTTTCAGTTCAGGCCTTCTGCAGTTTTTTGGAGGATTCTTAATACCAAACACAGATTTTTGAAAAGCATATTTGAGAGGCTGATTTTGCTTTGTCCGAGACTTGCAATAAACTTCCATTTTCTCATTTCTGGCGAGTTGAACTCAGTACAGTGAGTGTATTGGGACTGGTATTAAAAGCTGGTGATGTGTTGATGTTATTTGCTCTTCAGGTAATTGTTCCAGAGGCTGAAACCAGAGCAGGATTGGCTTTGAAACCCAAAATGTTCCCTGTTACTGTTAGAGACAGACCAGTAATGGATGTGACCTTCTCTCAGTTTCTGGCCTCAGTCTCAGGAAAAATCTCTTGTTTAGGTAAGCCAATCTTGAAAGTGAAGTGAAAATGGGAAGGGAAAACTCTAGCACTGTGTGTGTGAATGAGTACTATTTGGATCAAGGCAGTTGCTGTGGTTAGCCTAAACAGCAGATAAGTAAGTTAACTTCCAGCACATAGATACAAACAGCCCTTGTTCTGAAGACCTTACAGCCTAATAAAGTACTTTAGTGAAGTTTGGAGCTATCTGTTTTACTAAGTTTTTGTATCCATTTTAAATACTTGCTAGGCTGCTTGCTTTGCTTGGAAGATGGCTAGGTTCTGGAAAAAAAATACTACTGGCTGTTACAAGGATACTGTACTTCAGAGAAGTACTGGAAGGGAAAACACATGGATGTAAACATGTACAATGGATGTAAACATGTAAAAGCTTGTAGGCTCAAGCTGTTGACACAAAGTTGTAGTCTCCCTTCTCTTTCTTATGCTTCTCTCTTTATTTTGGTCTATGGTTTATTTCTCCTCCTGTTTTTCTTGAGTGCCCATTAGTTTCAGCAGTAGATGATTCAAGTTTGACTTTTGTCATTTTTGCCCTTTACTTGTTCTCTCTGAGCCTTCTCTGCACTTGGTGTCCTGTTTGGGCCCAGTAGTCTCTGCAGAGGTATTAACCCAGGAATTTAGTGTTGAGCTTCTGGTTGTTACTTACCATTAGATGCAAGAATATGGTTAATAAGCTTAAAATTACTGAAGATTGCAGCAAAGCACTGGTGAGCATGTGCTTAAGAAATGAGAGTAATAGTTTTTCTTGGAAATGTTTCTACTGGAAAAGAGTAATCGTTTTAATCTTAATACACACGAAGCCTGGAGTGGGGGGTTTTGGAGGCTAAGCTGGGAAGCCAGAATGCATTGTAATTTTCTGCTGTTCTTCCTGCACAGATGCTTGTGGTGATCTAATAGTGACATTACAGTCTGTGAGCCGCCAGGGTGAAAAACGCAACCTTCAGCTCTCTGGAAACATGGATTCAGTGGCCTTCACATTTGAAAATGTGCTACCCGGCAAATACAAAAGTAGGATTATAGAGAATTGCTTGAAGCATTAGCCCAGTATCTAAATCTGTGACTTAATTTCTTTACTTCCCTTATTATGGATACTATTTACCCTGTATGTCGCATGCCCAACATGTGAACTGGTTCTGAAACTTGAAAGAAGCTGGAAAATACTATACTCCAGTGCATCATGTTTCCTTAATCTTGTACATTTAACCTTGTTGTCAGTTAACAGAAGACTGCTCCTGTAAATTTTAGGGACTGCATGCTGGTCTCATGGATTGGCTGGTGTAAAGTGAAAGAGCATTATCATGAACTGAATTGTCCCAAATGTGAGAGCAGGAGCATGTCCTAGTTCTTCTGCTTCCACAGTAACTAGCCTCTCCTAAGAGCATTAATAGGTGTTTTGGCCAGCTGGCTTAGCCTATTATGAAAAGAATTTGCTTTCTGGGGGAAGGCATGGAAGGGGCGTATACAGATTGCTCTTTTTATACGTGGATCAGAACATCATTCCACGCTTGAAATTGGAGTTGGAATCTGAAGTCCTCAAGGCTCTTTTGACTACCACAAGGGTAGTGTACATTGCAGGACTTCCCAGACTTTATTGTTCTGTTTTGTAATAGCTTTTCTATTACAAGATGTGCTGGATTCCTGGTGATGCTGCAGTGCTTTGGGCCAGGTCTGTTGCCAAAGCTGTTTTCTGGGCTAATACTTATTCTGTATCTGAATTGGAAGATTTTTGTTAGGGAACAGTTAGCATGTTACGAGCTTTTTACATTACAGTAACTGCCCTTGTTCACAAAACTTTACTAAAATGCTTTGTGTGGTGTGTATTCTAGTAAGCATTGTACATGAAGACTGGTGCTGGAAGAATAAGTCTTTGGAGCTAGAAGTCATGGAGGAAGATGTTTCAGGAGTAGAATTCAGACAGACTGGATATATGCTGAGGTGTTCTCTTTCCCATGCAATTACACTGGTATGTAGGTGACAAACACACTCTTATATTTTTTAATAAACTTGTGTAGGTAGGTTGGATTGTGCTTTGAATCAAGGCTTTCTCATGTCTCTAGGGAGTCCTAAAACACAGCAACACTAATGGTTAGAGTGCTTTGAAATTTGTCTCTTGGGATTGGTAAAATGATCATTTGTTGTTAGCTGCTAGAAAGGAGAAGCATTAATGTACCTTTAGGCAAATATTGTTTTCATTTTGTTGTTTGGTAGTTGCTAATAGTGAATTGTATTGTGGCTTCACAGGAATTTTATCAGGATGGAAATGGACCAGAGAATGTTGGCATTTATAACCTGTCCAAAGGAGTTAATAGATTCTGTCTTTCAAAGCCAGGTAACAGTTCTAAAATGTTAGTTTAAAAAAGAAAAAAACAACCTGTCAACTAATACTGCTAGCAATTAAATATATATATATACATATGTTGTGGTTTCTGAGATTCTTGAGAGGCATTATTTTACTTACATCTGTTATAAATGCTCTGTTATAATATTTTTTAGAACTGTTGCTGTATAGTCTTTTAACTAAATATATGTTCAGAAGCAAAAGAATTTTTTTGTTGTGACTAGATGAAGGGCATTGATCTTTGAAAAACCAAGAACGTATTAAAATAACTTTGGTCATATGGGTTCTGTAACTAGAATGTGACTGACAAATAGAAGTTTCATTTTGATCCAGTATTCTTGAAGGATAGCTGTTTAAAGTACCACAGTGTCGGAAAAAATAATTATTATTATTATTATTTTATTATTATTTTTTTTAATGTCTTGGAGCTAATTTTCCGTTATGGCCTGTTAGAAAAACAGTTAACAAATGCATTTAGTTTTGGTTCAGTTTTCAGCTTTGAACAGTTCATTCTTAAAGCCAGTGGTCTCATTCTGAACACAGTTACAACAGTGGTTCTGTAATCAGTCAGAAGGGCACCAGATTTGGGACCCTAATAGGCTACTCCCGACCTTGTTAGGTTTGTTGTGTTTGCAGTTATGTTTACCCGTGCCTGTCTATTGTGATGCCTAATTGTGTTTTGTATCAGTGTACGTTAGTAGCTCTGAGCAGAGTCTAGTAGTGATCTGTGACTGAAGAGAGGCGAATCAATTTACAAGTGTCTGTGTGAAAGGTAGTAGAGATGTAGGCAAATTTTGTAATTGTGTCTATACCTCAGGTCTCATGTGGTTTTTAGAATTCAGCTGAACGCCAGCACAGTAAGCTTGAATTTTTTCAGAGGATCTTTCTTTGACTTAATGTTTACAGGTGTATATGAAGTGACCCCACGTTCCTGCCACCGGTTTGAACACGAATATTACACTTATGATACGTAAGAACAAACTAATACTCTGGTTTTAATCTTTTGTCAGTCAGTATACTTTCATAAAGCTTCCTTCTGCTGCTTTCTTTCAGCATTCAGGATGTGTTGCTGTGACCAGCTTTAACCAACAGAGGGAAGCTTTAGCAAGGCAGATGTGTCCTCTTGCCCTTTGTAGCACTTAGAAAAGAAAAATTCAACTAATGTTAGGCCTTAAAGATGTTTTTGCTATTTTAAATGGATATTTCTGACTGCCTTCAGTCTGTGTTTAATGTGTTTTGCTTTGTAACAAAGCAGAGATTTCAGTGGAAATTGTTGATCACTTGTGAAAGTTGACATGCAAAAGATAGGGTAAGAAGTTTACTAGAAGACACACGCCACTTTGCATGTATCCCTGGTACCAAGACAATCTGTGGTGACTTGATTCTGCTCATGCCAGTTTTTGCAAGCTGAATAAATACTCACTGTAATCATCAGTGAGCAGTACTGATCTTCCTGGTCAGCCACGTTTTGTTAGTTATTGCTAGGTTATGGTTTGGCAAGGTACTTAATGGCTCGTGTCCAAAAAGAGGGTTTCTGCTCCCAGAGGGCAAAAAAACTAATATGGCATTAAAAGCTGATTGTTTTTGGCTGCGTTGGTGAATGAAAAGTAGTTCAGAGAGATGTGTGATAAATGTCAGAGCCAGCGTAAAGCAAGTAAGTGTACAGAAGCAGGAACCCCCTTTTGGCAGCAAAGAGCAGTTAGACTTGGGGGATCTTGAACCATGTTAAACATGAAGAACTGGTGGGTATCCCTCTGCTGTGTGTAAAGGGACTGTACATATGAAATCAATCAAAGCAAATTTGGCTTGAGAGGAAGCAGGAGGCACGAAGCAAGGAAGTAATTTGGCCAATGTCATGCTGTAGTTTGGAGTTCAGAGCTGAGTAACGCTCCCTTTCCAATATGCTGTCATCTCAGTCATATAGCTTTGCCTATGTAATTTGTGTATCATCCTTTATAAAGCACATTAAACTTAGGGATGGGAGCACAAACTCAGCTAAATGAGATTTGATTACTTTCTTTAAGAGGAAGACCTTCAGTTCATCTCTTTTATTACTTTGATTTACAGATCCTCTCCTAGTATACTGACACTCACTGCAATTCGACACCATGTCCTTGGCACAATTTCAACAGATAAACTAATGGATGTGACTGTTACCATTAAGTAAGAACAAAGAAATCTTGGGCCTATAAAGAAGGGGGGCGGGGGGAGGCGTCTTGCTCATAAAGTTTTATTTTGCTTTTAATACCACAGTGGCTGCTTTCTAAGGCAATGGGGTCCCAATCTAGACTATAAGAGCTTTTTTGTTTGTTTGTTTTTTAATGCTAAGCTGTGCTTTGAGTACTCTGTAGATGGATAAATAATTCTCAGTGATCACTTTGAACATTGTCACTTCATTTCATTATAGCCCATTTCTATTTGTGTGTCATGGTAAAAAGGAATAATTTTCCTGAGTGTTCATACACTTTAGTGAACTGAAATTTCAGAATTCAGAGGATGTTGTTTTAGCCTTTTCTGAGCTCCTTAGCACTGGGATCTATTTTGCCTTTTTTATTACTTCAAGAAGAGAATCTGCTGCTTTAGAGCATTGTTAGTGGTGTGAAGAGGGCTATAAAAGGAAAACCGTGCAGAGTGATTACACACTAATGTGCCAATTCATGTTTAGCTGAACACACAGCTCACTGGGGAGCACTGATTTGTGAACAGCTTTAGTTGTACGAGGTGCCAGATCTGCCTAGAAGAGGCTGATAATGATGAGTGCTTTATTAGTGTTTTGCTGATGTCCACTTGTTCTAGACTAGAGGATTTCAAACTTTTTTTTTGAGTGTAGAAAATATCTTAACAGAGAGTGAATTTCCTGCAGCGCATTGCCTCATCCATGAGTTTAGTGAACTTAAAACTGCAACTACTGGGCAACTACAGCAGCTGGAAAAAGAATACTGAGACAGTGAAGAGCCATTAGGATTTTAAAAGCAGTTTAGTGAGGAGGTGAATATCACACCAACCTTCCAGGTTGGTTGAGGTTTTTTTTGAGACTACTGGCAAGTGGTCTGGAGGCAGCTCAGTTGCGACAGACTGTCTCTGTTTGAGCCTGCCTGAATCTTTTTAGCCAAAGTCCCTTTTGTGAAATGCCATCAACATGAAGGGAATAGCTTTGGAGTTAAAAGCCTGACAGTTGTTTTTAAAAGGTCTGTGCTTGTGTTCAAGATCCTTGACAGTAACCTGTCACCTTTCAGTTAATTAAAAAAAATCAAACGATTCTTAGCAGTTTCTGATGATAGTTTGCTATGTACGCTTCTCTGTTTGAAAAGTGAGACTAGAGTGATTAAACTAGTAATATGGTGAGTGTGTGTGTGTGTGTGTCTGTATGGGTTTTTAATAGGTTTTAAGGCAAAAAAAATATTTGATACATTTCAGGATTGTCTCTGGACTGCAGAGAAAAAATTTAGAGCCTTGATAAAATTTAGTGTGCTAGAGCAATAGTATATGTTTGTCTGAAAAAAGAAAGGGTTAAACACTGGTGAATATTAAAGGAGGAAAAAGCATTATCCTGATAAAGTGTGTGTAGAAAGAGTAATCACGATCTTTTCAGTTCAGTCCTACTAGAGAATTTTGCAATATTCTGTACCAGTTTTTCAGACTATTGTAGAAGAGACAAGATAAGATACAAAGGATGGTTGGAGACTAGGAGAAATTGATAGGGAAGGGAGGACGTAAGATCAGGGAAGGTAAAATGAGATACATTGTTCTAAGCTGATTAAAAGAACCTGGTTAAACTTGCCTAGTAATCTGTTAAGTAGACAGTGAGAAGACAGCTGAATGGTTCAAATATCTAGGGCAGATAGGGCAGAACTGAGAACTTTTCCTGGAAATTGCCAGCTATTGGAAGTATTTATTAGTGACAAAATTATTTTCTCCTTGTATACTCTTATCCCTGAGAGGTGTATTCTGAGAGAAGGTAGTACTGGGAAAAGTGAGCTACCAGTCTTTTTTTTAGTTTGTATAACTCGTCCTTTCTGCATTAAACTAGTACTTAGTTTTGGAGTTCCAGTCTTTCTCTTGTTATAGATTAGGGCTTTGTTAAATGTACTCTTGCAAACTGTGTTGCTTTGGCTTAAGAATTTACCACTCCCGCTGGCTCATCAGTGCTTCTGAGGGAGGTTATTGCCCCTGTAGGAGAGCTGGTGTCTGCTATTTTGTGCAAAATCAAGATACTTTACTCACCAAAACCAAAGTTAAGTTAAGATGCTGGACTCTGCAAAGTGGCTGAAACATAAGAATGTGGGGTTGTTTGTTTTTTTTTCTGCTGGCTCTGCAGTAGGATGCTGAGGTGTAGCAGAAGGGAAGAAGAGGCAGCAAGGCTGTGACTTCTTGAATGGTCATAACTTGATGGGGCAGAATTTTTGTCTGCGAGTGCTGCAAGTAGGTCCTTTTCTGCTAGGCTAAGTTGCAGAAGGTTATCTGTAGCCCCTATGAACAAACCTTTCCAGTAGTAACTGGTTCATATGGAGGTTTGAAAGTTTTAGTTACACTTGGAATAAATAGCAGAATTAAAAAGGAATGGGTTTTAAAAAAAATAAAAATCCTGGGATATGTCCACTGGAGTATAAAGGGTGTAATTAACAGGTATAATAAGCTCCTCTCCCTCCATGCCAGAGGAGATTATTTTGTTTTCTCCTTCCCATTTTCAGATCATCCATTGACAGTGAACCTGCCTTAGTTTTAGGGCCCCTGAAATCTGTACAGGAGTTGCGTAGGGAGCAGCAGCTGGCAGAAATTGAGGCCCGCCGACAGGAGAGAGAAA
Source organism: Apteryx mantelli (assembly GCF_036417845.1). Classification (NCBI taxonomy): domain Eukaryota; kingdom Metazoa; phylum Chordata; class Aves; order Apterygiformes; family Apterygidae; genus Apteryx; species Apteryx mantelli. The sequence goes on from NC_089993.1 coordinate 11,019,935, forward strand.
AGAAGGGTCAAGAGGAGGAAGGAACAAAGCCACCAGTGCAAGAAATGGTGGAGGAACTTCAAGGACCATTCTTATATGAATTTTCCTACTGGGCAAGGTACTACAGAGCTCCAGTGTACAGGGTGTATTCTTTGTACTACTGGCTGGTGTTGCCACCAAACAGAACACTGACATATTCCATAATGGAAAGAGCTGCTTTATGGAACCTGTGTTTGTTCTTACTGCCTGCCAGCTAAAGGGAAACTAGTACTGGATAATATGAATGTAGCTCAAGTAATTGTGTGGGGTCCCCCCGCTTTGGATATTTAGATGGGTCCTCTAGTCAATATGTAGTGCTGTGTACTACAAGAGAGCTGCTAATTAATTCCATCTTATCTTCTAATTGTATCTTATTTGAGTTTTATAGGTCTGGAGAGAAAATTACTGTGACGCCTTCATCGAAAGAGCTTCTTTTCTACCCACCTTATGTGGAAACAGTTGTTAGTGGAGGTAAATATAAACAAACTTTTTTCTTAAAACAGATTTTAAGGCAGAATTGTATCCCTACAGATGAACCTATGAATAGCTCTTCAAAGGTAAAATTAGGAAGGCAGTTTCAATTGCAGAAATTTCTTTGTGGACTAATTTCACTCTGTGGAATTTGGAAACATGGCTATTTGGTAGAGAATGCAAATACTGCTTTTTATCAGCAGAATATCCTTGCAAGTGTGGATAGACCAGCTGGCACAAGAGGAAAGACTAGATTTCTGGAAATGACAGCAGATTCTCAGAATTGTTCATATTACATTTGTTGTCTAGAAAAATAGATGTAAAAAACCAGTATGTTTGTATTTTGAGACTGTTACCAAATTCAAGCTTCTGTCAAGTTTTCGTTGTAGTAAATTACAATAATAAAAATATTTACAAAATGAGTAAACTTTAAAATTGTCAGGGCTATCAGCAGTCAGTTTATGCTACCTGTTCAGTCAGTGTCCATCTAGCTCTTAGGTTCCTAAAGTGAACACCTTTTGTTGTTAGATATTAATAGAAAATGTTAGGTGCCTCTCTGCTGTACCTAAATACATAGGTAAATTTAATTTTTTTCATGATGTCTTGAAGCATGGCATATGCCGATCTCAGTCTGACCTCAACAAATTTTATCAAAGCTCAGTATAATATCAGAGGAGAATGTTGCTGGGTTTTTCTTGATGTGGCTGCAGGCCTTGGAACTTTATAAATCCTCAAAGCACCTAGCAAATTCAAAATGTTTGTGTTGGAGACGTGCTTATAGCCTTTGAGCTCAGTTATTGATTTGGTTAATGTTCAGAGGTTTTAAGGTATATGGTTATGTGGGTTGATCTCTTATTCTAAGCCAAAAGAATATCAGCTGATTACTTTGGAAATTGTTAAACTATTGCTGTAAGATAGAACGGTGACTGAATTTTTTTACTTTCTTCTTGTCTTAAATTCCTTTTGCAATGACCAAGAGAGCTGCCCTGGAAAGCTGATAGAGATTCATGGAAAAGCAGGCTTATTTCTGGAAGGGCAGATTCATCCTGAATTGGGGGGTGTGGAGATTGTCATCGGTGAAAAGGGATCAACTTCCCCACTCATCACAGTTTTCACTGATGACAAAGGTGCTTACAGGTAATTAGCAGATTTGTTGTGCTCTTTTAGGTTCTTTAGTTTAAATACTGTGTGACTTGACAACATGTGTGAGATATACAAATGTTCCTTGGCAGATGCTTTTTTCTTTTGAAATGAGTTCTTCTTTCCTTTATTTGAAGTGTTGGGCCACTCCACAGTGACTTGGAATATACCATTACTGCTCAGAAAGAAGGGTTTGTTTTGACTGCGGTAGAAGGAACAGTTGGGGACTTCAAAGCTTTTGCCCTTGCTGGGGTGACGTTTGAGGTAATGTTCTAACACTTTGGGTGCTGAATGAATAGTGTGCAGTTTAGAGCCCGACAGGCAAAAAAAAGTTAACCCACTTCTCCTAGCCAACCACAAATGGGTGTGGGATGGGGGGATCTGATAATTTTGTTGTAGGGGAAACGAATTGTGAATGAGTATAGCAGTAGACCATGACTTGCCGTAGAGAAGTCATCTTGCATGTTTTATAGTGCAAATGTTAGAACCTGCAATCCAAAAGACTGGCTTTTTTTGCAGAGTTGGACCATCTTCTCTTGCTTCTTTTATCCCTCAGAGTGGTTTTCTTCGTGTACAGGCTGATCCAACTGGTACCTGGTTCTAGTCTATGGGATTTTTCATTCTGGCTCTCACTGTCTCATTTGAGAGCATGGGAATGGCTGTTCTGGTGGCACACGCTCTGTGCACCTTTGCTGCCCAGATATTGGGAGCCCAAGCTGTTGTAGCCCTGCAGTGTGACAGGAGGGGATGTGCTGCAGATGTGGCTATTTTTCTTCTGCTCATAGCTGAGTGCTCAGAGCCAGCAATCTGTGCAGTCCTCAAAGGGCTTCTATATTGAGTCCTTCTTCATAAAGCAACCATAGCTTGTACTTACAACTATTGCTTATTCAAAAATAGATCAAATCTGAGGATGACCAACCTCTTGCTGGAGTTCTCCTGTCTCTCAGTGGCGGGGTGTTCCGGTCCAACCTCCTTACACAGGATAATGGCATGCTGACTTTCTCCAATCTGGTAAAGTTGAAATTGATTCTTCTGAACGTGGCAATGCTGTGTTACTTTACCCTCCAAAATTGGGATGTTATCAGTGCTTTTCATTGTTTTTTCTTGTGGGATTGTAACACACAATGAGAGTTGTAGCTTCCCTAGAGGGGCCAGCTGTTAGTTTGCCTAACAGTACTTAAAATTTTAGAAAGTGAAAAATGTGAAATCTAACATGGAAAGAGAATTCTCCCCAAAGAAGCAGATGATGTTGATTTCGATTACTAATGTGCAGTCTGCAAGCATGAAACAAGCCAACTTATTAGTGATCATTTTAGAGATTTTTAGAAGAAAGAAATCTAATTAGATTATTGATCTGTACATGTGTGTAGACATGCCAGAATTAAGTTTGCAGATGCATACATCTTTCTCTCCTGGTTACTTTCCTGTCCTTGAGCTCTTGTGCTAAAGTATTAGGGATGCAGTTTCCCTTTTCAGCTCTGTTTCCTGGTAGAGCTCCATTGGTTCATTGTCCAATGTGTTCTCTCTTTTTAGGTGTTCATATTTTCTGACTAGTTTAACCTATGGTTGGGGAAGAGAAATTCAGCTCTTCAGGGAGCTCTTGCACAAACATAGTTTTTTGGAGTCGGTGAATCTTTGTATCACTATCAGTAAACAAATTGCTTGATACCTCTCTGCAGAGTCCAGGGCAGTATTATTTTAAACCCATGATGAAAGAGTTTCGCTTTGAACCATCATCACAAATGATTGAAGTTCAGGAAGGACAGAATCTTAAAATTCGAATAACTGGTTACAGAACAGCTTACAGGTCAGTAGAGCTGAAATGCTGTGTAAAATGCTACATAGTGTGTCTGGATGCAAACTGTGTGTTTTCTCCTGATGTACCTCTATGCTGGAGGTTTGGGGTTTTGTTATTCTGTGTATAAGTACATTATTTTAGCCTGTTCTCACAGATATGAGTTTATAGCTGAGCCCAGACGACAGAACATTTGCTGTGAAAGCACTGTGTCAGCAGCACTGGAAGTGACTTGTGCTGTGCCCAGTGGGAGAGGGGAGGTCTGTGTGTGGGCTGGTAGACCGCTTCAGGTATCTGACTTCAAGAGTCTCCTTTTCCCTGCCCTCAGAGCTGTATGCGCTTGTTCAGCCTTGGAGGATAGAGACTCAGATTCCTAAAACTGTGCTCTGAATTGCAGCTAATTTAAATGCTTTAAACAGCTTTGCATATATATTGTAAATTCCTGTTTTCTTCTCCATGCTGTGCTAAATATACTAAGTACTTTTCCCATCAGTTATAAAAATAAAATGTCTTTAAAATATGCATTAAAACAGCATCTGCACATGTGTAGGATTTGGTTCTCTTTCTACCTCTAGTTGTTATGGCACAGTTTCCTCTTTAAATGGAGAGCCTGAGCAGGGAGTCTCAGTAGAAGCTGTGGGGCAGAAAGAGTGTAGCATCTATGGAGAAGACACGATAACCGATGAAGAGGGCAAATTCAGGCTACGTGGCCTTCTGGTAAGGATTAGAATACTCTGTTATTTGCTTTTATGTTAGTGTGATCATGGAGCAATAAAATGTGTTTTATTGATTAGCTACAGATTTCTGTTTTCCCATCATATTTGCTAGCTCAGATTCCCTTGAGTCTCTCTGTGATAGGAAACATTTTCACGTAGTGATCATTTATTTTGGTAAAGGGGAGAGATGTGTTAGTGTAAGTCTGTGGAACTTTCTGCCAGCATACTCTGGTGGCCTTCAAGCAAATGTGAACAGTTCCCATGATGTGTTACAAGATCCCCAAGTCAATGCACTGAGCGTGTCTAACAGGTACGCAAGTAAAAGCAAAGGTGTTACGGCAGGGAGTTCTCTTGGGCAAAAGAGTTTGGGGAAGCATTTACTTTCTTTTGTGAAAATACTGCTGCAGCGTATGTTAGCAGCCACCATTGGGTGTATGTTTGATTGTACAGCGTATGTCTGAAGTAAGCCATTCTGCAGGAAACACAAGCTGAATCTCTGGGACCACTGTGTGTGGAGTAAGCAGTTATGTGGAAGTAGAAAGGAGTATTTGATCTGTTTTTAATCCTCTTTAATGTGTTTTCTTTCCAACTAAAACATTCCTCATGTGACTTCTTTTAATAATGTAATGTAACAAACTGGTGAAAGTTCTGTGATAGCCCTTTTGTATTTGCTGGAAATAAACACCCTTAATTATTCAGATAAATTTTCTATTCAGGATAAGGAATATTTTACTAGGATAAGGCTGGATATATTTGGGTGCTGCATTTTAGATGGAATATTAGAAAATTGTCTGACCATCTTAATTTGTCTAATCATAAAGCATAAATGTATTATTCAGTGATGGGTTTTATCATCTGAATGTTGCTTTTAGCCTGGTTGTGTGTATCATGTCCAACTCAAAGCTGAAGGCAATGATCATATTGAAAGAGCTTTACCGCAGCATCGGGCAATTGAGGTAATTATTTTTTATTTTTTATTTATTTTTGTCAGATCACTCAATGTGAAGTGATATGTCTTGAATCTGCCTAGGCATTGTGTGTATTCTGTCAGCAGCAAAATAGCTGAATGCATTCTGTTTAGACAAGTGGCTTTCAGGAAATTAGCTCTCTAAATACAGGTCCCCTGTTGTGTGTCAGCACAATAGCTTAAAATTAAAATAAAATCAAGCCCAAAGAGGAAACAAGTGAAAAGAACTCTTTCATAGTCACAAAGACCATGCATCAAAAAACAAGAGAATAAATATGTAGGATACCTTTCAGCATTCCTTTATGATGTGGAACAAAGTACTATGAACTTGAGGGTGTCATAAATTGTCATATGATCTTATATTTAATTATTGATTGATAGATATATCTTGTTATGCTCTATTTGGTCCAAATCCTGCAGTCTTGTGGTAGATGAAATTGCCATTCAGACCTGTGAATCTTTATAAAATGTAATAATAACTTTTTGAATTTAAAACTAAGCAAATCTTTTAAAAATATTCCTCCATCCTTACAGATTCAGGTTAGCTGCCCCTCACATGTCTCGTGACATCCAGAAAAGGTTAATTAACCTTCATTAGTTGTCCAGAACTTTTTAGTGGGAGATGATTCAAACTCGAGCAGGCACCTGACCACGATGCCCTTTTTTTGCAGCAAAACAGCGGGGCAGAATTTTTTCAAGTTCTTAGTGTCTTCCTGCTAAGAGTGCTTGCTTTTTGAGAAAGGGAAGAAGAATGGCCACCCAAATTACAGAAAATCAAATGAAACTTATGTATTGCAAGTGATAGCTGTACACAGTGATTTGTACTAATCATATCCTAACTAGCCTGCTGTTTCCTGCAGGAGAAGAATACATTTAAAAGGTACCTGCAGGAAAAATGTACAACCCTAGTGGTGCCAGGCTGTTTCTATGGCACCTGGCCTAACTGTAAGCTCCCTGGTAGTGTAGTTATTTAAGTGTCTTTCCTTACTCTGATCAGAATTCAGGTGTAGAAATACAAATATCTTATATTTTAAACAATTTTGAAGCATGTAAAGTTGTGTATTTTTGCAGTAGGTTATATTATAATATGAGCATATTTCTCATTAATCAGCTCTGTAGACATCCTAGCATAGCAATATGCATCTTTCAGCACAGAGGCAAAACGCTGGGACTGACATTCAGACTTCAGGCAGTTCTGCATACGTAACTCAGCTCTTTACTCTCAAAATAATGCATGCTTTTGATACTTCTTCCATTTTTAGTTTAAATAAATCAATGCCGTCAGCCTTGTGCTGATAATGCACAAGTCTAATTGCGAGTTCTACGCTCTGGAGGAAAAGTAATTGCAATTGGAAAGACTTCAAGTTTCCATGTGTTGTTTATAGAACAAAACTCACTTTTTGTTTAAAATTATGAGCAGTATTTGTGTTCTGTTAACTCTTACTCTGTCTAGAAAAAAATGACTGTGTTGTGTGTTGCAGGTTGGGAATAGTGACATTGATGATGTTAATATTATAGCATTCCGGCAAATTAATCAGTTTGATTTAAGTGGAAATGTGATTACATCTTCAGAATATCTCTCCACATTATGTGTAAGTTCAGCCCTTTGATCTTTGTCAAGCATATTTGCCTTTGGTTCCCCAATGATATTGTGTGGGGTCATTGGAAATTGCTCAGTAGCCAGAGCACACATTGAATTCAAATTATGGCTAATTGTTTAATGAAGGTGAATTTGAATTACAGGTAGAGTTAAGATTCCAGTGTTGCTGACTGTGTTTCTGGGTCTGCCCCCTTGAGAGATGCACTCATTGTAGGGAGAGAAAGACACCAGAGGTGAAATGAGTTATTTGCATCAGAGAACTGCATTTATCTGTGAAATAACTGGAATTTTTGACATACATGTCTGCTAGCAAGAAAATATTGTGTGAATACAAATATACCATAGGACACATGAATGTAAGAGTACATTTGTGTAAGTGTGTATGAAACAAATAGTATAGCTGAAATTTTCAAAACTCTGAAAACTGTACTGTGGTCTGAAAAAATTTGTGAAGCCCTTGTCATCCTTTCAGCTTAGGGTACAAATGCTGAAGGTATCTGTAAGAGGTGTTAATATGGTGGGAGTTGTAGTACCATTTCTCAAATTTAAAAGGTTCTTCCTTTGAAATGTTATCTACAAATATAAATGCAATGCCTAGATTTCTAACTAGTCTGTTATGCGTCTCACTTGCCAAGGACTCATTGGCAAGATGTTGGGCTTCTGGGCAGACATTCAAAGCATCCAGTGCTCAGAGCAGGTGTGAAGAGAAAATGTATCACCTCGGTGAAGAGCACCTGAGCATGCTTCCCATCTTTCTAGGGGAATTCAGACCCTTACAGTTCAGCCTAAGCATATGAGAGTTGATATCAAAATTTATTAATGTGGAAATTATTCAAGTCTGTACCTTTTTCACATTAGGCTGGGTCTTGTACTGTGTGTAATGCTTATGTGCTGGTGAAGTGTGCATGATCATAGGCGTTGTTTTCAGTACAGAGGTTTTTGTCCTGAAAAGATGTGCTCAGATTTGATACAGGCACAAGTGAGAGGTTTTGTGACCTCAGCCTGGCCTCTTCTGGGTGCATGAACTCGATGAAACAGCTGGAAATGCTCTGGTGAGCTGTGGTTGGAGCTGCGATCATGGCAATACTGGTTAGAACTGATGAGAATTTAGTTGGGCTATGACTTGTAAGGACAGCCAAGTGTCTCGGCAAATATCTGATCCAGAAGTTTATAAACAATGGTATGGATGGTAGAAGACTAAGTCAGCTGCTTCAGAGTGGTCCACAAAATCCAACAGTTTGCTCACTGTCTCCTCTGGAGGAGGCACAGTGGCTGATAGATGTTCTGTGCGTACAGGCAGCCTGGGGGAAGGAGGTGCTGGTGCCCCTACTGGTCTTACTCTGGTATGATGCAGTCCTCTTAATTAAGCTGGTTTCTGAGCAAACTGTGCTCACGATTCAGGCCTATTCTGTAGCTTGAGTGTCTAGCTTAATTAAGTGCAAAGAAACTGAAACCAAGCAAAATGAGCCTATCAGAGCAATAGAAACAAACCCCATCTACAAATTCCTATGAAATTGTTGGGATTATTTAAAAGAATTACTAAATTACTAAATAAAAGAATTACTAAATTACTAAATAAAAGAATTACTAAATTACTAAATAAAAGAATTACTAAATTACTAAATAAAAGAATTACTAAATTATTGATGCACAGCACCGACTACTTCTAGTATGTTTAGATATGGGAAAATGCTGGACATCACTTGTCCCTAAATTATTTGAAGTTCTGTTAAAAGCCTGTTTCTGTGACTTCATATTCCAGGTTAGAACAGTTTCAGGTGTTCTTAATTGACTTTGCCATCTTTCTGTTTATAAGCTACATGATGAATTTTGAAGTGCTTTTATCCCTTAAGATATCGGGTGTCTAAAATATTTATTGTGTTACAGACACAGATGCTTGGTTTTGTGCTTTCTTCTTTCCCTCACAGGTGAAGCTTTACAAAAGTGAAAACCTTGACAACCCTATTCATACAGTCAGTTTAGGCCAATCCCTCTTTTTCCATTTCCCACCACTGCTCCGAGATGGAGAGGTAAGGATATTGCTGAATGATTAGCTTAACTTGCTTTAATTTTTTTTCCCTGAAGATGCTGAATTGTTATTTCTGGTCTGCCTGCAGTATACTCATGCTGGAGTGAGCAGTGTCTCAGAAGATTTGAAGCCTCTTAAATTGACTTTTGTCTTTAATTTTGTCTCAAAGACTGTTACCATCACTGTAGACTGAGTTTATTTTTAACCCACAGAATTATGTGGTGCTTCTGGACTCTACATTGCCTAAATCACAGTATGATTACACCCTACCTCAAGTTTCATTCACTGCCATTGGATACCATAAACACATTACGTTGATCTTTAGTCCCTCTGTAAGTACAAAATATTTTAACATTCATTTCAAATGTTCACCTTGAGAACAATGTCTGGATATTGTAGCCTGCATATATTTTGTGGTTTTGGCCTAACTTTCTATTTATGTAAGTACAAAGAGTTTTATGGGAGGCATTGAAGTGATAGTGAATTTGGTTTTGGCCATATTTAAGGCTTCGAAGAGCGATATAGTAATCTGGTATATTGTGGGAGGCAAGCAGGGATTTAAGGAACCAGCTGTAGCCATGACACTAGTTGAAAGAGGTACCATAACTGGGGCCTGAAGGAGAAAGATAGGATTGTTGCAGGAATTCTTTGAAGGACCTTTTCATATAGGAAAGAAGTGTCACCAGGCCAAAAAATTTTTTGTTATAGGAGCCAAGATAGAAGAGAAGAGCAGAGAGATTCTCAGACTAATGTGAGGAGAAAACTTCTCCCTTGAGAGAGGGAATGTCTTTTTGCACTTCCAAGCTGAAGAGTGCAGTCAGTTTACTGAACTGTTCATTCTTGTAATACTTGAACGATACATTTCTTTTCTACATCACTGCATGTTCAGATGCCAGTGAAACATGAGGGAAACATGAAATGACAGTTATAAATGAAGGATGCAGATATGCCTGAATGATTTCATGATGGTATGGTTGCTGTAGTGTTATCAGTGGGATCAGAGATTCGGGCAGTGTGTGACAAGTAAATCAGAGCACACCAGGCTGATTGGAAAGTGCTGACTGGCCGTCACTGAATTAGCTTTAAAAAAACAAAACAAAACAAAAAAAACCCAAACACCCTAGGAAAAAGGTAGCAGATGTATGAATCTGATCAAGGGAACTGCTTTGAAAGTGAAGGTAGCTTAAATCTTAGAGTGGTGCTTGGAAAGAAGTCAGATGGGAAGGGCTGAACATGCCACACAAACCTATTGTTGTAGTCACTTAAAGCTGAGAGATTTCATAGCTGAAACGAGCCATTTAAAAAAGTGCATGGTCCCCACTGATTTCAGAGAAAGCTGCCTGAACAAGATATTGCCCAAGGATCTTACATAGCATTACCACTGACGCTGCTTCTGTTGTTGGCTGGCTACAACCATGATAAGGTAGGTCATGGGTTTTTTTTTTCCTTATCCAAATATTATTGTCCTATCTGTGAATATTTTGTACTGTGTAAAATGTGTTTGAGGTGTATATCTAGGCAGAAATGCACTCAGCAGTCATGTTATATGACATATTTCAACACAAGAAAAAAATGTAGCCAAGTTTCTGGACTTTCCTTTTAAAAATGCTAGTGTGAAGTTGAGTTTCTGTGCTGTTTCTGAATTTTGTTATCTCATTTGATGGCTATGGAAAAGACAATATAACAGCACTCAAATTCGGATAATCATACTCTGTGATAATATGAACAAAAAAATTACTGGCTTCAGGAACAGCAGACTGGAAAAAAAACTATGCAAGTCATCAACCTGGTCTCTTTAGCTCTATGCCCTCCTGGGTGTAAAACACTGGAGGAATATAAAGAGCTACCAGATTATCCCCTCTGTTAACAAGCCATGCTCTTCTAGTTTCCTCTGATATGACTGGATTTCGGTTTTGCTGTTAAAAGAAATTTGTCTGTGCAGTTTGATTTCCTCCCTCAAACATGAGTAGACAGCATAGACCATGGGATTCTCCAGGGTTTTCTACAGTGACACTGATAACTCTCTGCCTCCCCTGAAAGTAGTAGTCATCTTTCAGTCTCAGTACTCAAAATCTTATTCTTGGGTAGATTACTGCAGGAAGAAGTGACAACCATTTTAATTTTTGATGATCAGAAATTTCCAGAAATTTGGGATTTGACTCCCCAAGAATTGGCTGCTGTTTTCTGACATATTTGTTGATGTGCTGTTTATGCAATAGATTCTATTTCGCAGAATCTCTGCTAAAGCAGGGTCATTTCTTTGGAGAAATATGGGTCTAAAAAACATTATCACTCAGACCTTATATGCCATTGTAATCGCATGCTGCTTCCCCCCTCCCCGCTTTTTTGCCCAGCTTATTCCCTTGCTGCTGCAGCTGATGACTCGACTTCAAGGAGTACGTGCGCTTGGACAGGCAGGTTCTGACACAGGTGGCCCAGAGGATGCAAAGAGACAAACGAAAAAACAGAAGACAAGACGGACGTAAGATGGAAGGGATGACTGCATGAAATGATGCTCCATCAAACTGGAGCCTGAGGAAGCAAAGCCACTAAAATGCATTTTTGATAAATTTGTGGACTTTACATTTTCATTGTTGCTACATGAGCTCCATTTGTCACACTAGCTCCATTTTGGTTGTAAATTTTCTATGGATTCTACAGATTTCCTTGTTATAAAATAATGAAATGAATGCCTTTGTTGTCGCTGTGAGTGCATCTCTTGTACTTGAAGACAATGAATTTCTTTCTCTTCAATGGAACGGGTCATGCTGTCTTTGTTAATCATTTGTAAAGGCAGTGGTAATAAACTCCTTTATTTAAAGTTCAGGTTTTTTGGGGATCATTTTTCCTTACCTTTCCAAATACTCAATTTAAAGAAGCAGCACATAGGTGTTCTACTAAATCGGTAGTGCTTTGAACAACAAAGTTTTGGGAGACATAGGTCAGCTGGTGAATTATGTCTTTGGTGCTTACAGTTCAGCAGCTTGATTGGAGAGTCTGTCATCTGCACAGCCGTGATTTCAGTTCTTATCCAATGGTTATGTTATTTGTGATTAAAATCAAGTATTTGCTTGATGGAAACAAAGACAATGAGCTTACATTAGTGTTAATATCAGATAAGTTCTGGTGATCCTACTGCAAAAGTAACATTTAAATTTCAAGTTTATAAACACTGTGGCATCTTTAGACCTCCACTATTCCTGAAGTTCCTCTAGCTGGTTGTACTTTCTTTCCAAGACTGCGTTGTCTGTGATAACCCTTTGCTTATGTGTTTGTCACATCACCCATTTGGGCCACAGGCAGCCCTTTTGCCAGGTGGTGGAATAACTTTTTTACATGTTCTTTTTTAAAGAAGTTTGGGTCTGTATGCATTGAAGATTTCCAACAATTCAGTGTAGACTGTAATAAATAACTGTTTCTCACTGGGTATCTTTTGATTCTTGTTTGAAATAGACAGTTAGACATACACAGTTTAAATGTTAATGGGGCTTTTTATTGACAAATAGTGTAAAGGTTAATAGAGCTTTTGAAAGATGCACATAAATGCCTATAAATATTGCACAGATGTTCGTACTGCCAGTAAGTGGCAATGTTTCTCTTTTATAGGACTGGAATAAAGTCCCTTTATGCTTAAATATTTAAGCTTACACACCCTACTGTTCTTAGAAACTTGGATGCTAAAGGTTTTATGCTTTTTTTTTAAAATTATTCTTGCCTTAATTTGGGCCTAAATAATTAAAAGTTCATTCCAGTTGGTGATCATTCTTTTTGAACTTATGTCATTACAACACAATCTCTGAGGGAAATTTTATCAGGAACAGAGTAAAGATGAAGAATGTTGGAAAAGCAAGTATGTATAGAATTTGAGATGAAACTTGAATAAACTGTGTTCTCTATTTAAATGACCTTAAATTTTATATTGCAGTGATGAAATAGGGAAGAATAAGACACTTCTAGAATTTATAATAAATTCTAACTTTTTTTAATACATCTTTATTTTAGGATGGTGCATATTGATAGAGGAATAGCTACTCTGGGGGAATATATGAGGAAAAAAAAAAATGCACACTTACATGTGACTTGAGGGACTACCAGCTATGCTGATTGGTGAACTTGTTGGACTTGCTGATGATTGATATTAAACATTGGAAATACTGTTACTAAAGGAGGCTTTAATACTTGCTATTTTATTGAAGGAAACAATTTGGTTTAAGTGACATCTATTTCCCCCAACTCAGGGAATCAGCTTTTGTAAATAATTCAGCTGACTCGGGGTCATCTTTTGTGAATAGTGCTGTCCAGGGGAGGCCACAAAAACTAGTGAGCTGGGGGAGACTTGTGAATACAGAAAATGGGTTTGTGTCGAGACTTCTTTGCAAGACAGGAATCATAGTAATTTTGTCCCGATACTGATTTATCTGGAAAAATTGTAGAAGCAGATCTGGCGAATGGGCCTGAGGAGGGCAAGGGCAGCTGGAACAGCGGCTGCGCTGCAGGAGAGCAGAACCGCTGGGCCATGAGTGCCCTAGCAGGAGCGGAGCAGGGACCACAGGGACTGCTGCAGCGCTGAGTGGGGAGTAGCTCAAAAGAGGCTTCATCAGAGTGAACATGTGCCTGTCCACTGTGGAGAGCTTTGCTTCCAAATTTGGGATCTGCCTGATGTCCCTTGATCAAAATTTTCCCTTGTGCAACACACTGATGGCCTATGTGCTTCCAGTGCCATGTTTCTGAGATTTATTCTGCTTTCGAAGTGTTTATTTCTAACAAAAAGTATAGCTTGCAGTTCTTCACTTTGTGGAAAAGTCATGTACTCTTTAAGAACATGGGGAAAGTGCGAGATAATTTTTTAAAGCAGAACTGCAGTACTAAATGCAAAGAAATCAGTATTTCCAATTATATTTAGAAACTAATAATCAGATTTACAGTGGATCCAAGGAGAAAACTCAGCAATGTAGTCTCTCAACTTTCCAGAGCCACGTGGAGAAAGCTAAGATAGACTGCGATATGCACATGCTATAGCACTGAGCAATCTGATGGGGCACTGGAAGGAACTATTTGTATGAATGTGTCAGTTTGCCTGGGCAAACCCTTTCTGCCTCTGGAGAGCTGCTCATGGGAGGCACCGGGTGCCTCTGGGCTCTGCAAAGCAGGTTGGTGTACGTGCAGACCTGGGGGTGCGACACATCTGCTTTGTCTAGATGCAGAGCAGGCAGCTGTGCAGGATCTCCTTTATACTGCGTGGCTGTTAGAGTGCTTTTCAGTGCAGAAATGCTGGATTTATTTGAGTATTTAAATAGCACTGGCTCTGCCTGTCCAAGGTATGCAGTTCATCTTGTGCTCCTAAAACTAAGGCTTCAACACCAGTTGGACTGGACTTTTCAGTATTTCCCATGAAAATCATCAGTTACAGTAGCTTTGGTTTTCATTATTGCATCTTTAATTCATTTATGTTAACACAGAGAATTAAATGCAAAATGGGGACTAACATTTATATGTCGACTCTTACTTGAAAACAGGTTCAATGTTTATTGTTCTTTTTTGCAGGCACAATAGTAAAAGAATGATTAATTCATTTGTCTGGTGAGCTAAATATAGCAAATGTCTGAATCCTGTTGAAAATGAGAGTAAGGCCCTCCAGATAAAGATAGCATTGAACGTTATTTGCTTTTCTTTCGAAAGCAAAAATGAATATTACATATGTTTGGTCAGCTCATCAGTGATGCACAGAATTCTATTGTTTGAGAACGAAATGCATCATTAATACTGAATTTCACAATTTGTTTATAGGAGATGATTCAGCTTAATTTCTAAAGCACCCTCTTTATTAGATGGCTGTCAGATCAAGTCAGGTTTCAAGAACAAGTATTTCAGCTGCATTAGTAATGATGTTGTAATCATCAATGCAGTAATCATTTAAAAAACAAATGTGCTTAAAAGCAAGGAAACAAATACTTAAAATGGAGAAATGAGCATTCTCAGCAAGGGTGAAGAAGCACAGGGTTCTTCACAGTCATAAATTTCAAGTTGTGCTATTTGACAGAAGATATATAATTGTCAACAGACAGATTCTTGGGACTGTGTTCATTTGCTTTTCTTGTGTTTATAGGGGCACGTAGGGGGGAAATGATAATTTACAATGAGACTGGGTCTGCAGATCTCTTTGAGGCCGAATAGAGAGTGGAGTGCCTGATGTGGTAGCCAGCTCAGCGAGAGCTGCTGCTGTATGCACCCCTGTACTGACTGCCCGCCCCCCTCCTGGGATCCAGGTAGGATCCTTGCAAACTTCTCTAACTCACCAAAGAAAGAAAGAAAGAAAATAAAAAGGAAATGAGTCAACACTATGATGTTATCCTTAGATATTTTGATCTCTAGCAACAACGAAAACAATGTTGTGGACCCTCAGCATCTCTCACCCCAATCCTATTACCTGATACTCCAATTTGATTCCTGTTGCTTTCTTTTTCCCTGTGTGAATTTTGTTCTTTAGGTATTAAAAGTGCAACTATAGAAACAGCTGTCGTCTTAAAAAGTAATGAGCACCCTCCTCAACTCCATGCTAGAGGAACATGGACTAAACACTCAGGAATTTGAAGGTAAGAGTCTTACTAGACACTTAAATAACTGACTTGTCCAAGAGATCTGAGGTTGACTGTGGAATGGAATCGCGAGATGACTGATGACTAATTTTGCTTCCTGTTCAGTATTCCCTGTGGTGTACGGTATCTATATTTCTATTTTTTTTCCAATCTGAAAGTAATTTAAGTTGGGCATAACATAAAGGTAGCAATTGCAATAAAAATAATTTACTTGCAATAAAATTAGTAGTGTGGAGGAAGTCTAAAGGATATCAAATTTCCTGAGTTGTGCACAACAGTGCTAGCCCACATCATGCCAAATGATGGTTTCATGTTATGTGTGTAAGTCATGTTTTCCTTACAGATACATTGGTGGCTTCAGAAAATCTCTGAAAGTCTCTGAAAATCCAGTAAATCCATTTCTGGTGTGTTATTGACTGATGCCAGAACTCTGTGTTTTTTACTTTTAAAAGAGCACAAACTCTGCCATTCACTCATTTAAACTTGGAACAGGCCTGTATGTCCTCGTTCAAATGAAGAGCAGCTCTACACTAATTAGCATTCCCTGAGCCTTCATGGCTTATTATTAGCAAGAGCAACTTTTTCCTCTTAAATGTTTTACAAAGCTTTTGTGAGCTTTTCACATCAGCTAGCTTGTCCTCTCAATTTTCTATTATACCTTTTGTAATTGCTTTCTGTCTATATTTGATATGTTGTTGCCTTACTCCAGTAACTTCCATTATCACTTATAACTGTTTGCTATTACTAGGAACGACATGATTGTATTATTTACTCTGTTTGCTTTAAATACCACCTCTTTTTCCTTGTTCTCTCTCCCCCCTGCCCCCCCCTCTTCCTGGGAATATTTGAGTTTAACAACTTGATGTTGTCTCAAATCTTATTTTAAATAGTTCATATGTTGTTCCCTTCATAGCCTAAGACCATGATTACTTTCAGCCCAATGATATATTATCGTAAAGCACTAAACACCCACCAGACCATTACTGAATTTATCATATCCATGAGCTCAATAAACACTGAAAGATAAACCTGTTTTTTACTGACTGCAGAAGCCAGCATGTTGATTCCTTCTCTAATTCTTACTCTTGTCGATACTAGAATAATTAAATCCCCATCATGAAGACTGTAGTTTCTTCATAGCTCTCTTATCACAGTGAGTCTAGCTACTTTGATTTTTTTTTTTAATATGTGGTATTTTTGATAAACCACCAACAAATTCCCACTCCAAGCCTTCCTATTATCGGGTGCAAAAGAAAATAATAGGTGCTTAAGTAAGACATATGCAAATGAACAATTTTGTT
The DNA here is from genome assembly GCF_036417845.1 of Apteryx mantelli. Taxonomy (NCBI): domain Eukaryota; kingdom Metazoa; phylum Chordata; class Aves; order Apterygiformes; family Apterygidae; genus Apteryx; species Apteryx mantelli. Next base: position 11,036,568 of record NC_089993.1, read on the forward strand.
CCTATGTCTCTGTAATCTTTGCTGTGTTACAATGCTTTCTACAGCACTCTAATTAGAAAGAAAATGTGTTGTCTAGTCTGTACTGTAGGGCATTCATCTTCTGAGAGGAGGAAAGAAGGGATGGGATGCTGTGCAGGCCTTCCTCTTCCCTTTCCTCACTGCACGTGATGTGTGACAGACATGGATGATTTCTTTTAGCAGACAAGATCAAATATTCATCAAATGCACATGTGCAGGCTTGGGGCTGGTGTTGTTTTCTGCCATGAAGACATGCCTGACAAAGTTTAACCAGCACCTGTGATTCCTGGCCTGTCTGATACTGCCCTCTCTGCCACTAGAGAAGTGAAGCCCTTTATGTGCAGATGAAAAAATAAATTATTTTGTTTTAATAAGCACGGAAATTGGATGCAAATTTGATTATGCATTTAAAATCAGAAATGGTGTTCCCCTTCTATTCTGCACTCTAGCTGTAAGTGCTATCATCCTTTGGGAGGCTTGGTGGGATTGCAGAGTACAAGTAAAGGAGACTGTCATCCTTCTGGCATAAGGAAAGTCCAACTTTAACTAGTAAGTGTCAGCTCCAAAACAAGCTCTGCAAGGAGCTTTTTAGTTTGATCAGGATTCATGTGGCTATGAGTGCTCATATAAAGCTCAGCACAGTGGTCCAGCAGTGATATCTCAAGCAAACAGTGAGCAGATATGAAATTAGTGCCATACAATAAAGACAGCATTTCATGATGCTACTCTTCAGAGGAGAAATTTTTTTTAAATGTATTTACATGTTGCTTTTCACATTTATATCCATATAGATCTCATTTGTGAATGTGTAATGTCTTCTATAGTTTCATTCATCAGCTGTCTTGTTGATTATTCCTGCGGTCTTTCTAAAGCACTTATGTGCCTGCAGACATTGGTGAGTCACTCTAAATTCCCATGCCAGCCATTAGCTGGAAATACTACAGACTTCTAATGTTTAGCACTTGATATTGTTTCTTTCTGTTCTATTTTGATGGAGGCTGATCTCCTGCCATTGCTAGGCTTTCCTTTGGTGTGGCCAGGTACCTGACCTGTCTGTCATACTGTATCCCCAGGGACCTGTCACTGACCCCAGTCCCGTTGGGCATGGTAGGACTCTTCGCTGTGGCTGCTGGAATCCTGAATGTAGCACTACATTTCCTAAGTAAAAAGCGAGATGCCTGAACTTTGTCTTTAAAAGTTGTCAATTCATTTGTATTTCTCTCTACTGATATAAATAAGTTTACGCATGATTCTGAATTACTCTTTCCAGATTGACTTGAAATTCCTGTTGATGGAGGCAGCCTTGATAAAGGGAGCCAGGGCCACATCATATGGTGGAGATGTGCATGCTTCAAGGGGCACAGCTGAAAGTGGGGAGAGAGTGGTAGAGTCACAGTGTAAATCCCAAACTAATCTTGTTGCCGGCAAAACAGATTTCCTGTAAGCAGTAGTAGAGAGCACAGCACCAACCTGCTGGCATTCTCTAGGGCTTGTGTTTATATTTTTATATTTCTCTTTTTCAGAAATTTTTCTTGCCTCTCTGTGGCCCAGATATGGGAGTGGAGTAACTGATGCCTTTGTGGTTTTGAGCAATGAGCACTGACTGAAGGAAGGGAATCCATGATCATGAGTTTCACTTCTTATTGGCTGCAGGGACTTTGCGTAGTGCCAGTTTAGCTTTCAATGCTTTCAGCCTCTGTTGAGCACCAGTACAGAAGATGACTAAGAAGAGACCTTGGTGCTTTGGTAAGTAACTTTCATTTGTTTGTGTGTAACTTCCAGCTGTATAAACCGGGACTTTGGCTCATGGAGATTCAGATCCAGGACTGGGACCTGTGTATACAAAGCAGTTCAGGTACTGTGAAAAAGCCAAAACAAATCCATTCTGTCCCTTTTCACATGGTACATTACAGAACTACAGCACTGCAGAAGGGAGAAACAGCAAGACACAGAGAGACAATAATGTGTTTAACAATGTGAAATGACTACAGATATCCACAGTTCTTGGGGGAGGATAGGATGATTAATGTCATCAGTATTGAATCTGATTTGCATGCACATCACAAAACCCTAAATAAAAACACAAAGGATTTATTCTGTACTTCATTGAACATAAATATTTAATAAATTTAACTGCTTAATCTTGAATGCACGCATTTGCCCTTACTAGCCAAATCGGCTTATCCTTATTTGCGGATTTTTTTTTTTTTTTCTCATTAAAAGAGAATGAGGGGCTTCCAGGACATGGCTATCCCAGAGGTGATCATCACCTTGGAGGGATGCTCTGCTACCATGCACTGGCATTTTACTCGCCTTCCTTGAAGTAAGAGCACAAAAAGCAAGCTGTTATATTTTGCTGCAAGTAAGCTTCCTGGAACACGGAAGGCCAATATTTAAAGATATTTCAGATGGAATTTTGAAAAGGATTTAGGCAAGTAAGGACCCTATTTCACAGGGTTTTAATGAAAATGACACAATTACATGCTTTTGAAAAACCTAATAGAGGCAAATATATTTGCGTTTTCAGGTACCTACATAAATTTCTTGACAATTTGTCCCTGCAAGCCCAGAACTGCGGTCTCAGCAGCATTCTTTATACTAACTTCTTACGACACTTTGTCCTGTTGAAGCTAGCGGTGTCCCCCAGGGGTCAGTACTGGGTCCAGTCTTGTTCAACTTATTCATCAGTGACCTGGATGAAGGAACAGAGTGCACCCTCAGCAAGTTTGCTGATGATACAAAACTGGGAGGAGTGGCTGATACACCAGAGGGCTGTGCTGCCATTCAGAGAGACCTGGACAGGCTGGAGAGGTGGGTGGAGAGGAACCTCATGAAGTTCAACAAAGGGAAGTGCAGGGTCCTGCACCTGGGGAGGAATAACCCCCTGCACCAGTACAGGTTGGGGGTTGACCTGCTGGAAAGCAGCTCTGCGGAGAAGGACCTGGGAGTGCTGGTGGACACCAAGTTAAGCATGAGGCAGCAATGTGCCCTTGTGGCCAAGAAGGCCAATGGTATCCTGGGCTGCATCAGGAAGAGTGTTGCCAGCAGCTCGAGGGAGGTGATTCTCCCCCTCTACTCAGCCCTGGTGAGGCCACATCTGGAGTACTGCGTCCAGTTCTGGGCTCCCCAGTACAAGAGGGATGTGGCACTACTGGAGCAAGTCCAGCAAAAGGCTACAAAGATGATTAGGGGACTGGAGCATCTCTGTCACGCTGTCATGCTATGAAGGTTCGATAGCAATGACTGAGACAGTAATATAATAATAATAAAAAAGATGTTTATTTCCTCACACAAGTTCTTGGATTAGTAACATCCATTAAAATAATGCAATTACTAATTTAGGAAGGATAACACAAAACCATCAGTTACTAATTTAGAACGGATAACCTGAAACCGTCGATTACTGCGTTATTAATTGGAAGGACTGCTTATCCCTACTTGAAAGCTTTCTTGTTCACTCTCCTAGTGAGAGGGCTCTCAACCTCGAGGAGTTACCTTAACCCAGCGTCCCAGGAAAAGGGGAGGGGGGGGATACTCACGGTCCAGCCGGAGAGGATGGTCAGGTCACGTTCCCGTCCCTGCTCAAACTCTCCTAGCTCCCAAGTCTCTTTTTATACGGCTGGGGCTCTGGGCAAACACTGCTTTTGCTGACTTTTGCGAGTTTCACAATCACAGGACTGTCTGTTTGTCTGCTTGGGGGGACCCTGCTAGCGAGGCAAGACCACAACACCTCCGTATTGCTTCTTCCCTCCCCGGGGGTCCGTGCAGATTCCAGGTGGCAGACTTCTTCAGTCTTGTTAATGCTGCCATTCCGCAGCCTTATACATATCAATCCTTGCGCATATCGGTTGGTAGACGACTTTAGTCCTGTTAAGTCCTCTGTTCAGCAGCTTTGTGCACGTCAGCTCTTGTGCTATCAGTTCTTCTGTGTATCAATTGACAAACTTCAGTCCTGTTAACTCTTCACTCGCCCGTCAATCTCTCTTATGAGGAAAGGCTGAGAGAGCTGGGCCTGTTCAGCCTGGAGAAGAGAAGGCTGAGAGGAGATCTTATCAATGTGTACAAGTATCTGAAGGGAAGGTGTCAAGAGGATGGAGCCAGACTTTTTCCAGTGGTGCCCAGTGACAGGACGCGAGGCAACGGGCACAAACTGAAACACAGACAGTTCCATGGTCCTTGAAACATGGTTTCAGCTCTCCCTGCTATGTCTTAAACATATGGAACAGAGGACTTCTTCAGAAATGAGCTGATGTTTTTCCTGTGTCCATTGCCATAAGGCACCAGATAGTCCAAACTCCCATTTCCAGGCTACAAGCATGATCTCTCCAAAAGACCAAGGCTGTGCCTCAGGAAAATGTTTGTTGTGTAGATCCAAGCTCAGCTACGGACTTGTTTATAAAGAGGGCTTTAGTCTTTAGGTTTATTTCTGAAGCACTTGAGCTGTAGACAGATCTACAGCAAAAAATGCAAAATAATGAGAAAGTTTGGCTTTTCAGTAAACAAAAAAAGGCCTCTACAATTAGCAGGTTTCCTCTTTTTATAATCTTTAGTCTTTTGAGTATCAGCTGAGTAAATAGAGAAGGGAGGTGGCAGGGAAGTTAAAAGACAGAGGGCACAAATGTATTTGGCTATTTAGCTTTTATTTCTCATTTTGCTGTGCAATGTTTCTCTTCTCCATCAAACTAATTAGGGAAAAACTCCATCCATAAAGCAGTGCCTGAGCTTATTGCTAGGTCAATGAGCCTGTGTTCTTTCTGGTAGTGAAAGCTGTCTGTGATTATTGCATTCATTAATTTTTATTTAGGAAATAATACCTCTGTCTTGATCTATATAAACACACAGATTTCTGTTCCAAATCAAACTTCCTCCATATTGTGTGCTGTTGCTAGGAGGGAAGCAGAGAGCTAATACAGTGTCAAATCAACTTAAAGAATGAAATCTTATAAAAACAATCAATAGTAGTTAGTGCTTGTTATATTATACAAGGTAAACTGTGGGAGACAAGTTGCACTGGTTCCATTTTGGGTGCGATTTGTAACTCTAGAAGCAAAACATTCAGTATGTCCTGACTACAGACATGGACATGTCCCTAGACAACCGGACTCTCTTCCACATGTTTAAGACACTGCATTAGATAACGCTAGACAACGATTTGCATCAACCAGTTGTGACCTGAATGTTCAGATCACTGCAGGTTGTCCCCATAGTGATGATGATGGTAACGTGGAGTAGGAAGACTCAGTGTGAATGATGCAACGCTGAGCACTAGGTAAAACCAAGGGAGATTTGAAGAGAACTCCTCTCTAACCAGCATAAAGATTATGGGCTCCAGAACTGGGAAGTGTTAGCTCCTTCCATAAATGGAGCCAAGAGTCCTCTAATAACCTAGTTTTGACTACAAATCTGGCTGTAGGGAGAGGGGTGCTGATGTGAGGAGATCCTCTCCAAATCAAGCTGGGCAATTACTGTAGAAATAACACAGCTAGTCTGCACCCTCCTTCCTTTGAAGCACTCTATCAAGAGGCCATGAAACCCATCGAGTCCATCTTTTTCAGCTGTGGTTCCCAAAGACTGAGAGTGTACATGGGACAGAGAAATGGCAGCACTGATCAAAGTGAGAGGCACATTTCCTCCTGTCTTAGATCAAAGGACTTTTGCCACTTCCCATCTGCTGATCCTGTGCCTCCAGTGCAGAACTGTCCTGTGAATGACAGTCATTCAATGCCTGTGTTTTCTTTAGCATGTTTCATGCTCAAGTGTTAGACAATTCACAGACTAAATTTTACACCTACATGGAGAGAGTAGAAGAGCCTAGTTCTGCTGTCTTTCACTTTCCTGTCTCATCAAGTTCATTTTGTTCAGCTATTAGACTGATCTCTGAGCTGTTACCTGTGAACTGTGGCCTCCAGCTCTTTTGTGAATTTGCTTACAGTTCTGCAGAACCTTTCTGCTTACCCTTGTTTCATGTACTTTTTTTTTAATTCTTTAAGCCTCTGTCTCTCAGCTACCAAAAATCTTGCTCTAGTTCTGCTGATTATAATCAAGATCTGCATCTAAAATCATTCTTGGCTTAACAAAACTCATTAAGTAAATTCTAATTCCTTGTCATATTAATCTTATTCACTGTAATATTTTCTTTAATAATCAGATTAAATGTCAGAGTCTACAGTTGACATCCAGTAAGTGGTTTCACACATTCTTCATGCCCCAAGAATCACTCATATTCACTTGCTCCTTACAGCCTCACAGCTGTAGGTATGTAACAATCTCAGCTTCCAAACTTCTTTGGTATCACCGCTTTTAAGAAAAAGGACTGGCCAAGAGCAGGGAAGTTTTTAATCTGTTTTTCACGGACATACTGGAAATTTGGGATTTTTTTAGTGCTGAATGGCATGGACATGGCCCCAAATACTTTGTTATTTTTATTTACTAAGTAGTAGTGTGGAGACTTCTTGAAAGCCCAGTTGAAGGTTCTAAAGCCCCATCATTCTAGCCACCTTGACTACCTATATAAGACAATGTCCCTACACAAAGCTGAAAGGCCTTACAGTCTAAATGAATCAGAAGATAAAAGATGACAGGAAAATCAAATGTACATTGTCTATATGATGGCCACTGAGATTCAAATGGGTCAAGACCCATCCCACAGTCACTGAACATTGCAATGCCCATCCCCAAGGTACCTGCTCCCTGCAGCAGGCTCCACACCCCTACAGCACTTAGATTCCCAGGGGACAAAGCCTTTGGATGTAACTTTCAGAAGATGGCATACTGATTCTGGAATTTGGGAAAAAAGAAGCACATATTGACACTGAAATTCATAGTTTTGCATCTTATCCTTAAGGCAGGAGCTTGAAGTTTATTGATTGAAGATGGATCAGAGATAGCTGCTCCTTTTTAAAAACGTGGTGATACAGCTCTTCTGACTGTTTGCCAACTTACTTCTTTAAGATAAATCTTAAATATTTTCCTTTCTCCTTTCATAGGCCCATTTTAGGTATGTTGTATCAGCTTCATTCTCCATATCACAACAGGAGAAGAGCTTCTCCATTTTCTTCAGGGTCTTGCAACTCTTGCCTAGAGATATTTGCTGGTTTCTGGTTTCTCTAATTTCCTTCTGTTTGAAAGAATAAGGTATAATAGGGACAAGCCATCTGCATGTTTGTACCTCTCAGATGAGGTTTGTTTCATTTGCAAGCAGCTTAATGGAATTCTGAAGAATCAGATTTGTTTATCATTTTAGGGAATGGTCTGACATTTCTGCTTAAAAAATCAATACTAGAAAATAGTACATTTGTGAGACTTGCTCAGGTCGAGAAAAGAAATGAATTCTCATGAGAGCTATTGGTCCTCTTGCCATTTATAAAACCGACTCTAAAATGATGGCTTTAGTGATTAAAGACCGAGAGAGCAGTCTTGGAATTACCAATGCAGTCTCCAGCATATGTTAATATATTCTGTTTGGAAAGGTTACTTCCATTTATATTCCATATGAAAAATTTTCTGAGTTTATGGCATTTTTCTACAGAAGCTAAGTACTCAGGTTAACAGTGGAAATAAGAATCTAAAAAATTTGTGATGGATTAAATTCACGAGAAAGTGTTGATTTCAATAAGAACACATTTTAAAAGATTGGAAATAAAGAAGCATACTGATAGAGTCAAGGGGACCATTTATATTTTTACCCTAAATAAGCTTTTTAATTTTATTATACTATATAATTTAAAATTAATTTCAGACTGTAATGATAAATGTCAAAATTGGAACAAGAATTTTTAATTTAATGAAAACACGTTTGTATTGGTCCCCCAAAATTCTGGAAATTTCATTTCACTGGGTTTTTATGATTTTTATCTTTTCATTTCATTTTGTAACAAAAAGAAATGTCAAATTGCCATGTACTTCTCCTGGAAAGGAAATCTGATTATTCAAATGGCTCTAGTCAGAGCATCCAGAATGTTTTGCAGAGAGCCAAAGCATTTCTTGGAAGCTCGCATTTATGCAGGACAGCTGTCTAATCTGAGAGGTTGGGGTGGATATGTGATACACCTGGCACTCTGGCAGGCAATGGATTCCTTCATCTATGCCTTTACCATTGTCAGAAACAAACTTCTCTCTTTAGAGAGATTTGCTGCCTCATTCTTAACCCTCCCCAGAGGAAATCTATCAGTAAGGTAAATTATGTCTGAGCAGGAAAGAGTTTTCCAGATCTCTAAATGGTTTAGAGGCTTGGAAATTTTTTTCCTTCCTATTTCAGATCAGGACATAAATAAGGCCTTATTCAGCCTTTTCCTGAAATATTTTCCACTACTTTACATGCAGTCCCACATTTGCCATGTGAAGCACTCTTGAAAAGTAGGAATTCATTCAGATTCCTCCCTGCTAGACTGGGTGAAGGGGATCTTGGCATCTTAAGAAGGTTTTTTTAAACGTAAAGCTAGGAGAGACAGAGATCTGGGCTGTGAATTAGTTGCTGCAGTGTTGAACTCCACACAGGAAAACCCGAATAAATAAATGAGGGTGGGTTGCTAGTGCTGACCCTCACAGCACTGCAGTTAAAAAGCTACCAACTCTCAAGGGAACTAGTTTTAGATAGCTTGGATATCTCTACAATATACTGCAGTCACACAGGCGTTGGCATCCCCTCAGCTGATGATATAGCATGGTCTGCAGATGCTTATAACTATAATTGCACAAAGCATTTGGAGTTGGGGGCAGGGTTGGCAAAAGAAAGCTCCGATAGTCCGACCTGTTGGGGCCATGAGGACATTTAACTAGGAAAAGAAATGAAGAGCCAGATAGATTTATAGCAGCTTGTAATGTGTAAAGTACCAAAAAGGCTTTTATTTAGAGCACGCATGCTAGGAAATTCCTGAGAGCCTGTGACACACTGCGTGTGGCACACACTGTATTAGCAGGGCTACCCAAGTGCCAGTAGATGTCTTGCAGCAGTGGAGAGGGCCCCTTGCTGCTTTGCAGTATTTCTCTTGCAACACAACCAGGCTTGTGTAAAACCCTGAAAACAGAAGGATCCCCTACAGGATGCCCTCCTTCTCTTTCCAGAATAAATATGAGACACAATTCATGTGCTTCAGTAAATGCCTCCTGTGACAGTCAGTAGCATACATTTGAAGAGGAAGAATTTATCTTCCCTGCTTTTAACAAAGCTTCCCTGATTATTGACAAGCAAACCATCACCTGTGTTCTCTTCTTCCTCACTTTTTTAATAGCCTGGCTTACATAGCTCTACTGCTTAAATCTATGCTGCACCAGCAACTTGACTGCTGCACTGTTCACTAAATTTGTCAGGCAGCTGCAGCCTGGGCAAGAGGCTCAAGGGAAGCCTTCGTTACTAGTGAGATGACACCCAGCTGCGGGCTGCTATAAAAAGCCCAGCCCACAGGTAGGTGGGGGTCCTAGGTTTAGGGGCAGTCTTGGGGAAGTTCTGCTTGAGAGAAGCCTTGAAGTGATTTGAGAGTTAGGGGCATGGCTGGGGCCTGTAGCTGTGCAGGAGCCTGCATATGGCTGAGTCCCCAGGGGAACAGGGGTTGGGGAAAAGCTATTAGAGTTTAAACCCCTAAACCTCAAAAATGTAAAACCAGAAGACTTAAAACTTGTGAGTTGAGAAGGTTTTTCCTATCTGGGCTTCCTGAATAAAGGCCAGCTTGGAAGACAAAAGTGCAAGCTGGATTGGTAGGGGAGTGTGAAGAGGCAAGCCTGTTTCCTGCTCCAGAATGAGGTAGGTTCCCCCACCAGGTACTCTGTTGCTTCTGGGGCCAGGTAGTGCCACAGTGCTTCTGCATGTGGGAGCAGAGGTAGCTGAGATCAATGGGCTAGTAACAGAAGTGTGGACTCCCAATTTTTGCTGTTGCAATATTGCTCATGGGTATTGTGAACTTTATCTTACAGGAAAGATTTTTATTTAAGAGATATATTTTCTGTCTCCCTTAATGGGAGGCCTAACATGTTCTGCAAAAGCTTAACAGAACAACAGTCTTGCCTGTTGTGTTTGACTTGCTCCAGAAATCTTCTGTGTCTGTATGAAAATAAGTTAAAGTGTTGAAGAGACTGTAGTATGCTTCTGGGCTTTGTAGGAGTAAGGGAATTTGTTCACTGCAGATGGTGTTCTAAGGCTTCCTTATGTTTACTCCGAGTAATTGCTGGTCACTCTGAGCTCTTCAGATGTTGTTCTGCACCATGCTGCAATTACTGTGAGGGGGAGTTACTTTGAATACTATTTTCTTGAGTAGGGATTTAATTATTATTTAACTGAAGAAGCTAAGTGCTTGTGCTTGCAGACTATTTTGGAGTTAATTTTGAAAAATCACTCTTCCCCCCCCCCCCAGCATTTTCTTGTTTAATATTCTTCTTGTCTCTTTTCAAGTCTTCCTGTTCCTGGGAGGAGTGAGGAATAGATTGCTTCTGTTACTATTATTTTGGAATGGGGGACAGGAGATCATAACAGTCCTATTTCACACTTTCATGACTTGCCATGTGTTGATGGCATTTGCCCTCTAGCAGGAAGTATTGCCAGATGGCTGAACTGGTACGGAGCCATACTGCCATTTTCAAAACCTTGTCGTGTCCATTTTGCAGAATGTATAACCTGGTGATTTCTAGACCTTTGTAAATTACTCACAGTTCCTATGTAGTAAGAGGAGAACTTGTAGAGACATCTCTCAAGTCTTACATTCTATCTCCTGCCTGTTCTTTTGGTCTCAAAGCAGAACTGTTTCTTAAGGCAGAGCAATAACACTGCTCCCCCCCCCCCCAATGGAGAAGAAAACAAGGGTTGCTTAATGGTATAGTTGCATTTTGGTAGGCTATAACTAGGGATGAATCCCAGGCAGCACATGGGACTTAAAATGTAACGTCTAAAACGGGAAAAGGAAAGCTAGTATTTGATCTTGACACACTTTCATCTAAAAGAAAGATCCTCTTCTGTGCACTACTTATGATCTAGTGCAACTGTTCTTTCATTGCCTTTCATAATCCTCAGTGTGCATATGTTCTCTCTCAGGACTGCAATATGAGATGGCGTGGCTGTATGCCAAGCAGTATCTTTAGTGCTGAGTGCTTTTAAGAAAGGAGAGTAAAGCCTTGCTGATACAATAAGAACCAAAGTATCAAAACACATCTGATCTTTCTTGAAGTGGTAGAAAGAACTGTACAATATTTGAATGCAACCATCCTAGAGTGCAGACTGCTGCTGTACAGGCTTTTGATGATTAGGTGTTAATGTGTTTAGAATAGAAAGCTGAAGAGCTTTCTATTGAGTGAAAGCTCAATAGAAAGGTGAGTGCAGTGATCTCTTGTGAAGAGCCAAAGGATGGAAGAACTTGGAGGTGAAACCAAAAAGCTCGTATTAGTATTAATGTTTGGAATATCAGATGCAGCAATAACATCTCTGCAGGCAGCACTGAATAGAGCGTGATTTACAAGCATGGAATCTTTCATGTGACTTCCTGATATGTGACATCTGAAGCAATCTTCATGGGATGACCCAGTGTGTGTCCTGGGAATAGGCCAAAGATTTTTCTGACTTTGGTTTGTATTAAGCAAAGAAGATCTCACAAATAAATCAAGCTGGAGGAGAGTAATTTCTACTCTTCAGGCTGCTCATCAGATCTGAATATGATAAACATTAAATGACAGCAATTTCAATATAAAGTCAATTATCTGTGTGTAGCGAATTAAAATTAGACACATTCTTTAGTCTGGAAACTTATCCTGATAGAGAACGCAATTTGCTTCCTGTCAAAGAGTGGTGCTTCTCCCTTGGGTACAGCATCAGTACTCATCACTTCAAGAGAAGCATTGATGTGACAGGCATGGGAAGCCGTTGACTTCTCCCCAAATCCAGCTGGAGAACTTTTGCGAGAGTGGGATGGCAAGATTTCACTATTCAGAACATTGTTTGAAAGCTCTCAGCCTTTAGAGGATGATGACTGTGTGTGTGTGTGTGTGTTTTTTTTCTAAATCTCTTTAAGAACAGTCAATTTTTCCTCCTGATGTACATGCAGGTCCAGGCAAATAGAATAACCAAAACCGATGTGGAACCACTGGAATATTTTTTTGATAGTGTAACCAAACAAGAATAGAGTTCAGAAGTGAAGTCAGGGAAACTAAAAGAGAACAGAGGTATGTCTTCTGGAGATATTTGAAAAAGTACTGTACTATAACTTCTGAAATTGGTCAGAATACCATTTTCCTCTAAAACAGGAGGAGGGTGCTGGTGGTAATGGCTTGAAAGAAAAAGAGGCAGTGGTATCGAGAGCTTGGAATAGGCCACAGATCTTGAAAGATCCATGTTCTTAGGTCTTCTCTCCTACATAACCTGCATTGGCACCTTCATTTCTGTCTGCTGTTTTTCATTCCCATGAAATGAGAAAAGAGCTGGTGTCAGGGGAAGCTGGTACGTAGGGCAAGGAGCCGCTTGTGTACTCACCCGATGTCTCGGGCAAAACGCTCTCGAGTTGGGAAATTTTACTTGACTTATTGCTGGTCACCACAGACCTCTGATCAGATATTGAGGAGAAAAGAATGCAACAATTAAACACAAACATCTATCCTGTCCACTCTGCGGTCGCGACTTTCTGCATTTCTGCTGTGGGTGTCAAATTCCTCTGGGAGAGCAATGGGCAGCACCGGGGCGGTGTGTGTGATGGTTTCTGTCACTGTACACTTCTTTCCCTGTTGCTTGGGACTTAAGGAAGAGGTTGGAAGAAAACCATTAGCATCCCTGCCATGGCGTGGGCCGGCTGCAGAGCCCCTGGGGATGCGTATCCCGCTTCTGGTGTGCAGTGCCTGCCCAAGAGTGTGTCCAGCCCTTGCTGCTGCCTGTTTCTTAAATATATTTGTGCCGGGGCGCTGTGTGCCCCTGCGATGGGGGGAGGCTTTGCTGCGCAATGGGAAGGCTGTGGTGTCCCCTGGGCTCTTCCTGTGGGTTGCGGACCGGCTGGAACCGGTTTTGACCGGCCAGCGGCAGTTGCTGACCCCTCCCACACGGGTCGCCGGCAGCTGCAGCCCCTGCACTAAGCCTGTCCCTTGTGCCCGCTGTGCTGAGGTGGACGGCGATTTCGGTGACGAAGGGGCTCACTGTAGATGCTCCCCGGGGTGGGATGAGTGCCCGGGGCGCAGCACGGCTCCGGGCAGTGCCATGCCTGCCCGCCGCGCTCCGGCAGGGCGCTGGGCCAGCCTGCGCAGGGAGGCCGGGGCGCCTTCCCCCGGTGCTCACAGACCTGGTGCCTCGTGCCAGCATGGCTGCCCCTCCCCACGCCTGGAAGGGGCACGTGGAGCCGTGAACAGCAGCCTGCACCCTGCGCAGGTGAGCGTTTCCCGTCCCTTCCTCAGCACAGCCACGGCTGGACAAGATGGCTGTGGTGTTGCCTCAGCTCGGGAGCTAACGCATCTCGTAGGACGGGAGGGCTGAACTTGGGTCCTGTTGTTCCCTGTGAGTCAGTACTGTGTGTGTACCATAATATCAGAGTGATAACTTGAAAAAATTTTTTTTCTACCCAAATTCCAGCTTGGATAATAGTAAAGCAAGGTTTGTAGGGAGAGGTAATATCTCTTACTAGACCAACAGATGTAGTTGGAAAAACAGACAAGCCTTAGAGCATGCAAGTTTTTCTTCACAAAAGCCACTGTGGCAGCAGTTGGTGACCTATTTTCCTGAGGTTTCTGTGCTCTCTGCAGAGTGGGGACTTGTGTGCTTGTCCAAAATAGTTGTGAGGTGATCTAGTACACCACTGCACAGTGCTTGCTGATGTCTTTGGGTAAACAAGGTTTCCAACCCTTCCTACGATGCACGTATCAGTCAGTTAAAGCATTCAGTGATCCTTAAGCTTTGTGAAAAAGGCTATTGTGTGATACTTCCTTTTACTCTTTCTAAATGTGTGCTTTTCAGGTTCCTTTCTTTAGCACTCTGTTTAGCTTGAGGGATGCCTTGAAAGCATGTCCTGTACAGACTACGCTTTGCCTGTGGCAGCTCAGAATTTGTTCATGACTTTGAGGGTCTGGGCCTCTGTCTCAGTCTGCAGCTTTGCTTTCACCAGACATCTGTGGTGACAGGCCATTCCTGGCACTGGTGTGTAGCTGCTAGCTCGGAGCTTCCTCAAAGCAGACCAGGAATTGTCAGGACTTAGTGTTTGCTGGAGGGAGAGGAAAATTCCCCTCTTACCCCTCCACCCTCCCCCAAAATGCTAAGGGAGTGCAGGTGTTAAAATGTATTGTCTTGTTGACAGGGAAGTCCAAAAGTACATTGGTATATGCAGCTTTTAGTCTGACCACTTGTGGTTTATTTAAAAACTGGAAATACTCCAAGTTGTTTATGGATACCTGCCTACCCTGATACTTACTCTGTAACATCCACTGCATCATGACAGTAGACTGCAAATAGTTACCAGTTGTATCACTTTGCTCTCCATGAGTTCAGTAGGGCTGTTTAGCTGAGTAAGAACCACTTGCAAGAATGCAATTTTCTAGATCAGGGCCCTGTCTCCTGAACTATGTCTTTGACATGCTGTCCTGCTGGCTGGGAATGGTTTAATTTTTTTTTTTTTTTTTAATTAAAAAAACCCACAGGGTGAACATTTGAGCTTTGGCAGACTCCCTGTGATGGCTCTTCAGAGATGCTCTACCCCTTGGCCTTGATTTCAAGTGAAACCTAAGCAAGTTCTCAGCAGCCCACAATAATTCCTATGCAACCTGTCAGAATGGGAGTTGGAGAAAAAAAAAAAAAAAGGGTCTTTTGGATCATGGTATCTTCTTATTGCCCAAATTCCTGAGAAGGTCAGCAGGAAAACATTGAATGAGGAAACCCCTCACTTCTGGTATACTCTGGCCCTTGTGGAAGGTGGGCTGTAGCAGGGCAGTCTGGTCCCAGCCTGTTGCAGCTAAGCTTTTTGTGCTTATTAACCAAACCTACTCATTATCAAGCAAAACTTTGTGGTAAGTGTTTGATCTTCCTCACCGTTGTACAGAAAAATTCCTTTAGCAGCTGAATCTAGGAAATTTTTGTTTGAAAAATTCCCTAAGCCGTTAGTTCAAAGGGTGCTTGAATAAGATCATGTCCCATCTGTCATAGAACAGCTTTGGGAGAAAGAATGCTACTTAAAGTCAAAGCACTTCCTATATATGTAAGTCTGCTTTACTATTGCACATTAAGGAAGCAGTTAACCTTAAGTTGTCTATGTATTTGAAGAAATACTTCTTTATTAAGCTTTTTGACTTGACAGTTCTTAGAAGTTTTAAGCACATATTTACAAGTTTTGCTCACAAGAGAAATGCAAGCAACCTGCCAATCATCTGACGGATGGGGAGCTGTCACTAAATGACATTTCCTTTTTGAGGAAGTAAGAAAATGCATTGCAGACATCTAGCAAAGCCCTTATCCTTCTTGAAGAGATCCTGCCAGTCGGCAATAACTGTGTTCCAGAAATACAAGACTTTGGCAGTGAACAGGGTGAGCTGTGGTTATTGAAAAATGGGCTGAAGTAGCAGCAGGTGGCAGTCTGAAGAATTTCTGACAGTGTGATGATAACCTGTCTAATACTGTCATCCTGCTAGCATGGTGGGAACAGAAGAATATTGGTGTCCTAGGGAGAGTGTGGAAAACTTTCATTATGTTGCAAAGGAATCACTTTTATTTGTGTTATGAAGGATTGTTTAGTCTCTATAGAATTAAAGCCAGAGCATCTTGACTGGCCACTAAGGACAGCCTGACTTAAGTGTTACAATACAGTGAAAAAATGATATCATAAGCTCAGACATCATGTTTCTTTCAGAAATATGTTTCCTACAGCAAATACCTGTCCCTGTAAGGGAAAGGAATTGAAGTTTTCCTCTGTTCTGCTTAATGTATGAATTTGGCAGTACTCTGAGGACAGTTGGTTTCAGATTGGTGAAGTGAGTAGTTGAAACTGCAGCGTAACTGGAAAATGATTGGATGAAATCCTAACTGGGAGCTGGTTGATTCCTGCACACAGAAGCAGGGGAAGTCTCGAAGTGATTTGGAGCTCTGGAACTGGTAAGGTTCCACAGTGGGGGTCAGCAGTGATAATCATTCCCATCCTATGACAGATCAGAATTCTGTAACCACCATAAGCATATTCCCTGCAGGGTGTGTAATTGCTACTTAATATCTAAGCTTCACTTCCTTGAAGAAGCCAGTGTCCTAGGCTGGATAGGATGCCTTTTAACTTGCTGCTGATAGGGTTTGGCTGGCATCTTGGAGAGCAGCATTATTGTCCAGATGAATTGTTCCATGCAGCCAGACTGAAGTTAAATAGCCCCCACTTGTCCCTTCTGGAAGGAATGTGTGCCAAAACAAGGGCTACTACTACAGCAGCTGCTGAGAGAGGAGGATGCCAGACAAACTCATGTCAGTGTTTTGTCTGCAGATAAAACACCAGTTCATGTTTAAGCCTTGGAGAAAAATGGATTGAGTGTCACTCTTTGCTAAGAGGAAGAGGTGCACCAAGGAGATCTATGTATTCTAATAATAATAATTTGCAGTTGCAAACAATTTATGCACAAAGTACAGAACCAGTAGGTTTCCGAGGCTAATCTGAAGCATGGGATATTGTCCTGCCAATGGGTCTGGATTGATGTGTGTGGCAAAGCTGCTGTATATGGGGAAGCTTGTCCATCTGCTGTAGGTATGGAACTGAATCAAATTTTTGGGGGTGGAAAGGTCATTCTTTCAGGAACTGGAGGTAATCCTTAAATTCAGGAACCAACCCTTGTATTAGGCTTAGTCCAATGCTCTGCTCAGACAACCATTCTTTCCCATTAGTAGCTTCCTAAAAAGGCTGTGATAGCTGTTGCATGTGAATATAATAGAGTAAAATACACAGTCTGAGTATTTATAGTGCCAAGTGTTAATTAACATGACAGATACCAGCAACTGACTGAACTCTTTGCAGTTAATTTTATTAATAATGTTTAATCCTTATTCATGATGTATTAGTGTTTTTCTCCCCCTAGCATGTGAAATGCTTTCAGCTTTATACCTGGCATTTGGCTTATCTCTGTTATAAAAGAAACAATGGAGGCTGAGCTCTAGGTTTCTAACTTCAAGTTAAGCCTCCAAGTATTTCAGTTAGAAGGAGCTACTCTTAAGGGATGAGAGCATGGGGACACTCACCAGGGACCCTTTTGTGTGTGTAAGCATTTGGAGCTAGGGATGGAGGCCAGCATTTTCAAAGAAAATTGGAGTCCTGTTTGAAGATGTGCTCCTGACTCCTTTGAGCCTTTGAAAATCCCAGTTGGTCTCTCTGCTTTGAACTGTTTTTAGATAGACTTGATGTTCCAGTGACACGCTTGATTAAAATTTGCATGATGGAATGAATGAGTTCTTAGCTGCATGATGAAAACAGTGATTACATCTAAGTCTGTGGTTATGGTACAATACCCACTTGAGCTACAAGTTTGAGATACTGTGGCATATGAGCCAGTTTGACATTGAATTATGTTTTCAAATGACACAATTCCTTTCCCAGCCCCCCACAATCTTTAGAAGGATGGATGGAAGGCTTCACTGGGTGCTTTATCAGCCAACTGGCACTTTCTGAATGGTGGCTGATAATAGTGTGATGACCTTGCAGTGATAACAGAGTTGCAAAGGGGGGGAAAAAAAAGAGCAAAGAAGGTAATTTATACTTGCAAGGACAAGGACAAAATATACAAATCATATTAGAGATAAAGAAATCCTCAGGCATATGATGACAGTGTATTTGTTGTAGGTGATGTTATCACAAGATACTGTAGCTAGTTTATCTTGCAGTCTAATATGTAGAGAAGACATGCTGGCTTAAAAAACAATTCTAAATCAAAAGAGCTGGGGGGAATTAATTTTGCAATGTATTCAGTTCTTCTCTTGAAAGAAGATAGCAATGAGAGCTGAAATGCGGAGTAGTAGTCTATTGGCAGCTGGTGCTTTACTCCTTGTGCTTTTTTTTTTTTTTGTTGTTGATGCACAAGCAGGATTGGATCAAAGGGCAAAAAGCACAGGGTTGCTGCTGCAGAGCTGGCATCTCAGCTGATATGAACTGAACGTAGTGGAGCATCAGCATTTTACACACTTAGTTTTGCACATGCATTGGTTTGTCTCATGTTAAATCACTTTATATTCCTATGATCTGTTAGTGGCTTTGAACAACCATACCCTTGATAGAACAGTGTTTTAGTCCTTAGATCTTCTATAATTGACTCTGGTTGTGTGTTTTTTGGGTTGGATGTGCACTGAAAGTAAACCACAAGGCTCAAAGTTAAGTACTTTCATTCCAAGTTTCAAATGGTTATAAGCTATATCTGATGTCTTCAAAGGTATGTGGCTTTACAGATGCACATGTAGTCACTTCCATATATGTTATTCTCCTATTAATGTGCAACTCAATTCTGGAATAGCAGCCTATTAATTTAACGAGTGAATAGGAGAGTGTAAAAAAAAAAATTGTTCTTTAAAGTTTCATTAATTGGAAAAAATAACTGAAGTTTGTCAGAATAGACAAATAATTAATATTCATCCTACTAAATGTGTTTTCATTTCCAATAATTATAGGGGAAAAAAACTTATGTTCTAGGAGTTGTTTTTCCAGTTACTGTATTGGTTGAAAGTATTTACTAATGGCTGAATATAATGAATATTATTCACTATCTTTTTCCCTTAAATGGAATTTGCTGAAGGCACTTCAAATCTACCCCTATTACTATATCATACAGTTACTGTAAAACTAGTAATTAGGCTTGATGCTTTTCTTGCTCTACATTAAAAAGTTTGCTTTATGTTGTGTGATTTCCCTAGTTACCTTTATCAGTAGCTAATATTTATTACCAGAAATATAGTTAAGTATGCAGCAGCAAAGTTAAAGGATAGAATTCTGTTCTGCAGGGGACTGCTAGAAAGTCTTGAATGGAGTAGTTGGCCGATGTACAAAGTGTTGTTCTTACCTTTTATTCCCTGTGATGGCAACTAAGTGTTGTGCTGAGGACTGTCAATTTTATTAGCGATGTGTTAAAGGCAGTGAGGTTGGAGTGGAGTTGCATGTTTCCTTGCAGCAGCTTGGCTCTTAAGGAATTCTCCTTTTTGAGCACTGGTTATTGTTCACTGTAACCTTGCTGCAGTTTTTATGGGATCATATAGTCTGAGCTCCCACTGCTACTTGAAATAGTTAGCTGTCTGTTAAGTCTTGACGAAGCATTGCTTTAACTGCCACGTATGGACGTGAGCAGTGCAGTATGTGTTCTGTATGTGGTTCCAACATGATACCTGCTGGGGGGAGATGTGTCATTGAAGAACGAAAAGTTAATCCCTATTAGGGAGCAAAGAGACAACTAAATTGCAGGGAGCTTGAGACTGTCATTTCTAGCTATCCATCAAGTAGACTGTGCAGACATAAAGCATTGTGACTTAGTTTGTGTTCTGTCTTGTTACTGGAAGATTAAGACTGCAAGCATTAAGATTTCTCTTCTGAATAAATTTTGCTTGATCAAAGAGATAGGATGGACTGTTTTACATCTCCTTAGATGGTGGTATATGTAGGCTGAATAGGTGTGAGAATTATTGAGGACGAAGCCATTAACAGTGCTACTTAATGTCTGAGGTATGAGAGGTTTCTGGAATGTGTAGGACTGCACGCACTTCTGGTATCAACCACCCCAGCTCTGAGGAACCTGTGTACAGAGGGCTGGCCCAAGGCCTCTGCCAGCCTAGGTGGAGGGAGGTTAGGCAGCAGGCTCCGGAGGAAGCAGTGTGCTCTTCTGCAAGCTGCATACTCTTCCTGACAGCTTGGTTTTAACTTGAATGGAATAGCTAATAAAAATGTTTCCGTATTGCTAAATATTATTAGGGATGCAGTATACCTGAACAGTGATGAAGAATTAGTAATGGTAAAACAGTTATAAGTAAAATCAAAAGGGAATTTATAGACTGCTTTGGCAAAGTTGACTTTAGGGTAAAATAAAACCCTGAAGGCATATCAATAATATGTATTAAAGGTGTCTGACAGTGGATAGTAATTTGAATAAAATTAGCCTAACAACCTAAAATACTTAGAATAATAAACATCTCTATCCACAAGAGACTTGTTTTACTTGATTCAGAAATATTAGGCAGTCTGTAAAATGATACTTGAACATATGATGAAAAATGCCTATGGAAATGAGAATACTACATTTGGTAAGTCTGCTGAATTGTAGACATACAGTCAGAAATATACACTAATATTTTTCTCATTAAATATTGCAGCCTTTTGCCATCTTCAACTGAAGATTATATTGAACACAAAATGGAGAAGGACACTTGCTTAAGTTTGCCAATAATAAAAGCAAGAGGTGTAATAAGGCAGAGATGCAGGTAATGAACAAGAGTACAACAGACTCCTCTCTGTTCACCCATAACCCTCAGTCTGGCTATTGGTGACCAAGCACTACCCACTCTCTATGGGATGGTATACAAAGAAACTAAACAACGTGTATTGAATGTAATTGCATGTGGGATTGTATGAAGAGAAAAAGCTTTGTGGATGACTTGTCACTGCCCTTACAGTTACCTTTAGCTACTTGGCACAGGAAAAATAAATGTCCGATGGTTCACGCAGCAAGCTTTTTGTAGTTGGTAGGCTAATTTTCCTGGAAAAACTTTGGTAAGTGGGTGGTGACATCCAAGTTGGTTCTGTGTGTAGTCTATGATACAGGAAGGATATTCTTCCAATAAAAGGACTGGCCCAGGTTAGCTGATCCTTAGATCTAGCAATTCTTTTTTCTAGCTTTTATAATATTAAGAAAGCCATTTATTCTGGACTCATAAAAGAGGAAGTATTAACATCCCCTCGTCTTGTCTTTAGTGCCTCTACATTACAAACTTTTCTCTTTGCATATAAGTGGTGCTCAGGGCATTGGGCCCTGAATTTTGCTGAGGCCTTTAAAAACTATGAACAAATTATTTACCATTCCCAATCAGCTCTGTTATGACCCTTGCAGGATAGTAGTTATTAAACTGTCCAGTGTGTAAAGCTGGAGAGTAGCAAAATCCTCCCGATTCACTGATCATTATGGTGTCAGTCCCAAGAGGTGGTATTATCATGTGAAAGAGGGGTTTGATTTCCAAGTATTCCCATTGATAGAAGTGAACAAACTCTTGGCTGTTTAAAACAGCCATGACATTAATTCCAGGGCAAATCATCAACTGACAACACTGGTATAACCTGACTACTGCTTCCTCAGCTGGCTGGAGGCTGTCTCTTTTACCAGACTTCTACTCTTTTGGGGACTACACTGGTGAAAAGCTAGAGACTTACCTTTAAAGAAAAGCCTAAAAAAGGCAGTGAATGGTTGATTGTGTGTGTTATGTTTCAGTTCAGAGCAGTAGTGTGGTTTTAAAGTAATCCCCCAGCTATCCTCGCTTACTATATGTTTTTTTTTTTTTCAGAACAGTTTTGGTGTATGTGATTGAGTTTAGTTTTCTCCCGAATAAATTAAGAAGCTCTGCTGTAGGTGCTCTCCGACTGCTGGTAGAGATGGTCTTTGAACCAAAACTGGTCTTTCAGGACATCTTCAAAACACATGAATGGTGGGAACACACAATGTAGGGGACCAGATTAAATCTAGTCCAAAGTAAAAACATGGTGTTGAAATAGGAGCCTTAGCTCCAAGTGCTTCAGTTACTGATTCTCTCCTATTGCCCTGAATCTATTGATAATGTGGACATAGCCAGCCTGACTTTATTCTTGCTATTTACCCGCCATTGTGGGTGGAAGACTTGGTCACTCCATATTCTGAAATTCCTGATTGCATTGGATTTGAGGGAAGCTGGAGTGAAGGAAAAATAGGAAAACACATTATGTTGTTAATTTCTTCATCTTTTAATTTTTTTGGTCAGCAAATAGTGCTGTAGCAGTTAAAAATAGATCTGAATTGAAATCTGGCTACTCCCCAAAATCCTGGATCCTTCTCATTAGTCTAAAGTCCCTCCTGTTTGGTGATGATGGATTCAGTATTGAGCCTGCATGCACTGGAGCAGGGTTGGAGCTCTGAAATCAATTGGATTTTGGAAATACAGATTAAGGGATTACCTGAAAACTAGAGAATATGTAAAACTTTTGCTGCACTGAAGTTAGTAGTAACATTTTGATTGGTTGTATTGTGGCTAGGATTTTGCTCATTGCTAATCAGCTACAATATGAAATGTATTACTGCTGTTTTAGGTATGTCAGATGCAATACTTAGGCCTGCTGGTGGAGGTGATGCTGCATTTTACTGGGGAATACAAGTCCCAAACTGCCACATGGACATGGACTATTAACAGGTTTAACCGGAAACATCACAAATAATTAGACTGCTACTAGCACTCAATAAATGCATGCTATTTAGAAAGCAATCTGATCCTTCAGTAAACAATAAATCTATTTAAAATAGTTCTATTGTAGTAATCTGTCTTAAGCAGTTACAGGTTACCCTAGCAGAAGTTTATGCAATGACTTAAAATGGGAGCTGTGAATGCAGAAGAAGAGGGCTGTTAAGAAAAGTAATTAACATTATTGAAAATAGAATTTGTTCCTGTGAGGTGGGAGTGCTGATTGAACAAATGAGCACCACTTACATTTTGTTGTGCAATAGATTTCCCTTTTTTTTTTTTTTAATATATATAACACCTTAGGCAAATTGTGATAGGAAAAGTCACTGGAGTGGAGAGATTTTCTTGATTATTTTTATATATAGCAGTTTAAGAAGGGTGCAGAGTGGGTTCTATGTGAAATAGCTGTTCTGCAGTAAACTTACAAAGTTATCAAAGAAAAACCTCCATATTCTCTAAACTCATGTTCAAATTAAATAATGTGTCTGCTTGATGTTAGATATTTCAAAAATGTCATGTTATAAACTTAGACTAACGTCTTAGCTCTGATATATGAACTTTATTAAATTGGCTTTTTCCAGCTGACAAATGAAATTTTTACTTTAAATTGAGACAAATATTTATACTTAAGAAAAATGTATTTCTAAGCTTAATGTACCCTTTCGAGCCCTGGAAAGTACTGACACAAACATGCACACTGTATAATGTATACTATAATGCTTGTGTTTATATGTGAATGACCACAGCTGTGAATTGTTCATCAGTTTTCTGTTGCAATAGGCACAAACTTTGCTTATTTTTATTAAGCCTAATATTTTTAAAGGCTTGGGGGTGGGGAGTGGGATGGGACATCTTGTTTATTTCCTAAGGTTTATATGTATATATTCATCATCTGCAAGTGATCCACTTAACTTTTGGACCTCAGAACCTATTTGTAGCACGCATTGTCCACTGGTGATCTCTGGCCCCTCCTGCTCTGTTTTCAACACCAGGAAAGAGTTGCTCCCGGGGCTGTATGATTGGGGACCTTTCAGGTAGCGTTAGCTGTAAGGTGCAGGCATGAGAAATTCTAACAGATAAGCAGACACCTGTGAATGCATGGAGAGATCATGTCTACTGAGGTTGAATGAGGAGATGTTTGCTCCACTACTTTTTTTGCAAAAAATGCCAATTTAGTCGACTGAAACTACTTGCAAATTTGTTGAAGTGTGTGTAAATGTGGAACTTAAAAGCCTAATATATAGACTTTTCATTTGCAAAGATGTTTAATTACAAAGCAATGGTTTAGTTAAATAATGGTAAAGTAACACAAAATTGGTTTTCTGTGAATGAGCCAAGAAAATCAATTTATTTGTACAGCTCTGCTGTTGAGTAGTGTGCCATTTTTTTACCGTTTGCTCTCCTGACTTTAATGCACTTTAATTCTCTTCCACTTTCACTCTATTCCATCTCTCAGGGCTTTCTCCCCCAGCTTTTTATATACAATATTTGAATTACTTGGACAAGATAAAGACACTGCTCATTGAAAGTGTGATAGGCTGGCATTAACCTGTCCAGAATTCATTTGATAAAACGGAGACTTTACTTAGGATGAATTATAAATCCAGTCTATAAAAGTCTCTCAACAATAAAAAAAAAGCCCTTCACTCTTCTTTAACAATAATGTAGTATAATGAAATCAGACCCCTTATATACTTTCAGTAATCCATAATCAACACAGAGGTGCTACTACAGTGTTGCACAAGCAAATATGCCTTCTAGAGGGATGGAGCAAGCTGATTTGTTGGTCGAGACCTGTTTTCTAGGTTGGTGTCTTCTAGCTACACAGCTTATACATGTGGTGTTTTCTTTGTGGGGTGTTAAAAATGCATCAACTCATAAGTAATACCTGACACTAAGGCCTCATTCACTGCACTTGTGAAGTAGTGGCTTTCTATGGCCGGCAGTAATGTGGGTTTTTCTCTTGCTTGTCACCTTGCCCTTCCCTTGGACTGGTCATACATTTGGCCATGGAAGAATTGGTCTCATTGCTGTTTCAGTACTAACCTGGCTGTCTGAGGAAAGACTGCATGAAGGAGGCTCTACTCTCTCCAGCAAACCAAAGAATTGCACTGTGCAGATCTGGATTAGGCTTTTGCATTGTTCCTTGACAGACTGGTGCTCTCTGACTCTAGCTTTAGTTCTGGTCCACTTTTAAGTAGCTTATAAACCTCTAAAGCAGTGCTTATGGATTCCAGCGTGTACAAAGAGTGCTGAGAAAAGGCTAGGTTGACTTGGAGAAGGAAAGCAGTGCTGCAGTGATTAGCAGTAAGTGCTGCTGCTTGCAGATGTTTGTGTTTGTAGGTTTTTATTGTCTCCTAAACTGCACTAGATTGCAGTGAAGGTGAGAGGGGTTGCTGTTGTGAAAGGAGTGATGTACTTCCTTCGTAAGAGGGAAGCAGCGCTATGTTTACTGTGGTAAGATAGCGACTTAAAGTTCAATCATAAATAAGAATGATTTAATGAGGTTCGATTGGCAAGGTTCACTCAGTTATTTACTGCATGAAGGACAGGGTCAGATGCATGCGCAATGGAGACCCTCCCGTTGAGTCATGAGGTTCAGAAAGGACCCCCTTGCTTTCTAAACTCCTTTGGAGAGGAACCTAGGTGCGGCTGGATCCAGTCTTAGTCCCAGACTTGGTCAATGGTTTATGTCTGAGGGATTACGTGCACAATTAATCAGAGATATAACTCAGCAAAGTTTTGCGAAGTTCACAAAAGTTCAGCATGCTATTAATCACTTACCGAGGATCTGTCGCGGGTAAGGAATCTCTCAACCTCGAGGAGTAACCTTGAGAGGCGTCCCTGCTCAAGAGGAGGTTCTGCAGTGCAGCCCGCTGCCATGCAGGAGAGCTCAATGGGCTCTGGGCTGCCCCCTATTTATGGGGGAGGAGATGATTGACTCATAGCCATATTTGCATACTAGATGGGCCTTAGCTGGCATGTGTGCAGTTAGCTCCTGCATAGTGCTGTTTACAGGGAGGTCAGGTTGAGGGGGAGAGAGCACATCGGGGAGGTGGGGGGGAAGGAGCACACTGTCACAGTTTCCTGGGGCACTTGCCAACTTGTTTCTAACCTAACAGTGGCTGTATACAGAACTGTCCAAGCCTGGCTCTGGAAGGACTGGCTATCCTCTGTCCTTTAGGACCCCTAGGAATACAGCTGCTTAATTGTACTGGCCAGGCAGAAGAGTATCTGCTATTCCTGTGGGGAGGGAGGAAGCCTGAGGCATAGCTAGGGGTGGGACCCAGAGACCCAGCTGGCAGTGGGGCATCCCTGGGATGTGAGCCTGAGCTGCAGGGGAACAGAACGGACCCCAAGAAAGGGGCATAGTGGTGGGGAAAGGAGCTGCTGAAAAGGGGTTTTAGCCATTGGTTCAAGAAACAGCTGTGATTTTTAACAGCTGTTTGTATTGAACCATCCCCAGCACAGCTTTGCTATTGGTCACTGGTTTGTGACTGCTGAACTGCATCCCTTGAGCTGTCTGAAAACTAGTTGTTTCCATACTTCTGACAAAGCATTGTAACCCTTGGAAACTTGCATGGCTTCCACAGTTAAGCTTGTTCTCTGGCTAAAGCCAGCTGGCAGAAAGCCACAGCTTTCTAACCTACCTGGTGGCAGGAAGTGGTGTTTAAGTTGACCTAAGGTGTGTAGCAGAAGATATGTTGTGCTGATATGCCTGGGTCTTCTGCAGGCAGGATAGAGTGCAGCAGTCAGCTCTGTGGGAAGCCAGCTTGTTTCTGCTGAGGATCTGGGGCTCTCAAGCTTGCAGTAATACTCTCTTAAATTGCCCATACCCACCAGGGTATCCTAAGATCTTAGTCCTGATCTTGGACAATCAACAGATGGGACCCCTGAATACCTGAAAACCACTGAAGTGGTATGATAAGTGTGGTTGGCTGAGATAATTTTTGCCCAGGATAGAGGTATAACATCTTCGGATCAGTCCAAGTATGTAAAATAAACTCCCACTAGGAAATAAGAGATTAAGTGCTAGTCTAAGAGGAGAGGGTGGTGGGGAGTGAATCACAAGAGGCAAATTTCTCTCTTCTTCTGGAAGAAGACAAGAGTGACAAACTGAAACAGAGATGTCAAGTCTAAACTGGAACTGGTGTTGCTTCTCTGCTGTTGTCTGCACCTCACCAAGGATAGACCTTTCCTGTTGCAGACAACAGGAAAAGGTTAAGCCTGGGCTCTTGTACTGAATTGGGCACAGCTGAACTCCAGGAAGTCAGTTGTTGCTTCAGGGATGAATTTAGCCCAGTGAATGTCACATTAGCACATTTAGAGCACAAAATACCCTTTCTGAATTTTTCTATTCCTTTTTTTAAAAGGATAGATGAGATATTAGACTATGAATGTAAACACATTACTGCCCTTGTGCAGAGATATCCCAAATTCTGTATAATATTAGTGGGATAGCGGTTGCAAGGGGACTAGCCCAGTGATTTAAACGTGAGGAGGCTGATGAAGTGACTGCCATAGAAAGATCTTACTTCTGAAACTCACTTGTCTGTGTTTGATTCATCTGGGCTCAGATTTTCTCGTACTGAATGCACACCAAATGATTCTTCTGCTTTACCAGGATTTTCATGGTGAAGACACATCTTGATGTTGTAATTTCAATGTGCACATAACTCAGAGGATCAAGTAATCATGTGGGATTTGTATCCTTAATGCCGATTGAGAGAATTCCACCATTTGTCTTTTCGTACTAATAATGGAGCACTCAGTATCATCAGATATTAATAGTGGTAAGAACAGGGTTTCCTAACCTGTACTACATGATACATACTGTGCACTGACTGAACATATACCATGTACTGACTTCTCTTTCCCCCCAGCCTGTTTCTCTTACTGATGTGCAGTCCTTAAGGGTGCCAGACATGGAGTTTGTTGCTGTGACTGTGTAACAGGTCTTCAGTCTGGCTGACACTCTCAGGTCATTGTTGCAGATAAACGTGATCTGGCAGAACCTGGATGGTCTTGTTCCCATTCTTCTTAAAGTTGTTGAACATCTTTCATTTTCTGCCTTTCATCCCAACACTATATGGGACTGGCAGCAGCTCCAGAGAGGTAGCAGATATGTTTGATTCAGAGGTTAGATGGGGAGGAAGAAAGTTGTGAGGGAATGTGCAAGAGAACTGAATGGTTGCGGCTGGTACCTGACACTACCAGTTTTCTATCCCTGCCACTGGTTGCTGCATTGCAGGCACCTCTTCCAGTGCAGTCTCATTTGGATGCCTAAGGCTGTTCACATATCCTACAGCTTAGCTTCCTGAAGTGTCTTTAATTTGTAAACAAGACGTGAGCATGTATTTACAATTGTAGTATAAAAATGAGATCAGAGACTCCCCATTCATTCTCTGTCCTAATGTTTTGGATAATGTCAATTTGTTATGGAGTCCAATATTCCTGTCAGACCAGCAACTGGAACAGTTGGTCACACAAATGCTGACAGTTTTCAGAAATGGTGTAATTAATTTTCTATGATATGGGGTAAATGT
This sequence comes from Apteryx mantelli, assembly GCF_036417845.1. Classification (NCBI taxonomy): domain Eukaryota; kingdom Metazoa; phylum Chordata; class Aves; order Apterygiformes; family Apterygidae; genus Apteryx; species Apteryx mantelli. The sequence continues at coordinate 11,064,489 of NC_089993.1, forward strand.
GATTGCAGCAGTCTGCTGTTCTGAGCCCTCCATCAAGTGGCCATGTGTGTTGTGGCTCCTCACTGCATGTGCTCCTTTGTTTCTTTCCAGAGAAAGCCGGGATTTGGGGGTGTGGTGCTCCCCTGTTCTTTCATCCTGGCACAAAGCCAGGATGTGCAAAAGGGGCTAAGGATTGTGAAGCCACCCATGCTGCAGTGTAGGTGCAACCACGTGCATGAACCTAGACACAACAGGGACAGTCTGTTCTCCTCCCCTTAGAGTGAGAAGAGGTAACACATACAATTCAGTTGGAGAATACTGATAGCTGCCAGCAAGCATGTCTTTGCTCTGTGGGCAATTGCAGTCAGAGTTGGTGTTATCAGAAGAAAGCCAGAATATGAGGAGAGACTCTGAGCATGTACAGAGGAGCACAAAAGCTGTGAATAGTGATGACATGGATTCAAACTGTGAAAAAGTAAACAAAGTAGCAGCTTCCTGCAGTTGGATCTTCTTGTGTTCAGGGAAACAGGGCTCTCGAGTACCATCTTAATAATGAAGAACATACAGACAAAAGCCTCCCATATATTATCAGTGTCTGACAGAAGCAAGTGATGAGGTCCCTGGGATAGTGCTTAACTGCTCAGACTAGCAGGACAACAGGTTCTTGCTCAGGATGGGCTGGGCACCCTGGGACTGTCTTCAGGATTGCTTCTCTAGCAATTACAAAATGTTAAACTCTAGACAGAGTTACTGGAGTTAGCTTCTGGGGCTAGCTGTTAGAGGATATTAATTTAAATGGAAATTTGTCTGTACAGACTCTTGAGGCAGCTTTGATAATCTCAGTCCTGACTTTCAGAGCAAGGTACCAACAGTTCCTTCTCACCTGATTGAGACTTGAGTGTTCATCACCTCTGAAAGGCCACCCTTGCCTTTTCCCTCAAATTCCTCTTAATATCTCATTCAAACCATGAGATTTTAAATTATGGTAATGAATGCTAATAGGCCTTCAGACAGAGAGACAGAGAGCAAACTTCATTAGTCATTCATTAATACTTTATATGTGCTTCTGAAGGAATTACCTGCTGCAGTGTCTGTAGATAGTGTCAGGAAGTGAGCACTAGAGAACTGGCAAATGTGAGAATACAGTGAATATTTAAGAGACAAGAATGAATGAATCCTCAAGGGTGCTGAGCCCTGTGTTAGTCTCAGCTCAAACTGGGGAAGTATGTCTACATGGCATAGTGCAGCACTGTGTTAAATAGACTCAAGATAGCTATCCTAGCTCTGGTCCTACATGCAATACAACCGCAATACTATGGTCCTGTGCATTGGCTGATTAACTGAAGTGGAGCACTGTGTAGATGCAGCTAAGTGGTTTTAGGTTTTGCAGCTGCCCTATGCGAAACTAGTTAGAGGCTATCTAGATAATGCTGTATTACGTGGTACAGCTGTCCCTGGAGAGAACAGTTACAGACCGACTGTAGTCTCTTCAGAGCTTATGCAAGAGACAGGTCAGAATAATTCAGGTGGGCTGGAGCCAAGTTGCCTTGAGGTTTACAAATGTTTGAACACCAGCATGACATCTGTGATTATTTCTAACAACAGTGAAGTTGAAATATTTCATGAGCAGAATTAAATCAGGAGTGGACAGTACCATAAGAATGAAGAATAGAATGCAGTCCTAGGCATAGTTAAATTGAATTTTTGACATGATATTCTTTTGACTATTCAGTTTGGTTCCCTTCCCCCCCCCCCCCCCCCCCCCCCCCACACACACACACACACACACTGAGTGGTGTTTATAGAGTGAGGATCTTTCATTCCCATCCCTGATGCACTTGCTATGTGAGCTCAGTCAAGTCATTTGAACATGCTGTGTGTCAGCAAGTTGTTTGAATGTGTTTTCTCCTCTACAATGGGACTTGGCTCAGGGAGAGGAGAGAAAACAGTCATGGAACAACTCCCAAGTGGAAGGAGACTGTTTTTGTGTGTGGACAGCCAGGTACTGGTGCTTGATGTAGACAAGATAGCTCTCTTTGCTGCTATTAATGGGGCTGATTTGATGTGGCAGAAAATGGTGTTGATTCTGAAATCTTGATGGCCAAATTCCTGGCTGGAAGTGGGTGCTGCCAGCCTACATCTATTTCACTGGGACAAAATGAATGTCAGTTTTAAATAGCCACTGACATTTGATACTTCATTTCCTGTGTGACTTGAGTGAGGAACACAGGAGTTTACCATCCAGAAATGAGGGAACTGTCAAAAGATGTTAGTGTGCATTGCTGAGTGAGGAACAGAGCCTGGAAATCTAGGCCTTTTATTCTGTTTGAGCCATTTGAACATCTGTTCTTCAAGAAACTGTAATTAAGTCTATAACTATAATGGCATGACCATTAGCTGTTGTTGGGTCCTGTGGTCAACAGTGTGCATGTCACCCTGGCCTCCATCCTCTAAAGACTGAGTGTTCATCTTGGATCTTGATCCTACTTTGGGACATGTTAGAGCCAGTGGGTGTTACTGGACTGCACAGGGCTGTCTCAGCACAGAACCAAGCAGTGTTAGAGCCTATAAGTTTCAACCAGAAATGATTTTGCTGATGGTTTCTAGCAGCCCTACTGGACTTGTCAAATATCCACTTTGATCTTTGTCTCTGGAAATTGGTGTTCCAGCAGCATGTTTTCCAACTTTTTTCTCTGTTTTTAATTTTGTATGTGTTTAGTTTTTATTAATCATTGACCACGTCAATTTTATGTATTAGTATTTTAAAATGTGTGCAGAAAATTCTTGAAGTATGACAGTCCTATTAGTTG